>NC_139257.1:11502697-11905302 GCF_977018435.1 Lepisma saccharinum
TGTATCTTTTGTGTGTAAAATATAATTGTTAGTTGAACTGATAAGTACAAATATTAACTTTATACGCCTTTATGCACTCTAAATAACATAACTTTGATATATAAATTAGTAACAATTTGTTAAAAATTAAGTTAAACTGTAGAATTGTTTTCTTAAATAAATATAAAGTAGTAAAAATACTAAACAAATAATTCCTTCTTTTCCTATTTAAAGGATGCCAAACAGTGTAAACCAGTTGTTAGTGGCTAAATAACATAACATTTGAAGGCAGTAACAATATTTTTTTAAAAATACTGTTTTTACCTAACTTTGTGAATTAAATACTAGTACATTTTGTCAAATTATAAATAAAATATACCTATTTCTTTGGTATTTGTACTAAAGTGAGAAAAATGTTACTAAAACTTGGCTAGTACAGTAAATCTGAGAGTTTTAGCTTTATTTGTCCGTAACTGGATATAATTGTAACTTGTTAATCTCGCCAAACACAATCTTTACCTCAATTTTGGAAGCTAAATGAACTTTAGCATTTCGAATTACATATAGTGAAGGCCTCTATAGTGGAAAAATACACCCAGTCTGTAAAAATTGGAAATGTTGTCTCCTTCTCTGTCGAACCAGACCAAGATTGTTCTCAAATGTTTCAATATATTTCTTAACATAACTAACTTTTCAAGAAAAGAATACCTTGTGCCCAGATAGTTTAGTTTGTATAGCGTTAGGCTTTTAACCTATCTGACCAGGGTTCAAGTCCCTGGCAGGGTTGTTACAATTTTAGATTTTGTCATCGGATCTTGTGCAGACTTCAAATTTCATAAGTTATAAGCAATCTAAGTTAATTTTGGGAGTGGGCCAAATTGGTTCCTCATATAAAAAGCAATGACCAAATTGGTCGTAGCGCCTATGACCCTACTTGGGTTCATCCTCCAAAACATCTGCTTCGAGTCTCCGATGCCATGGTGGAGCCCGTTCAGGTTCTACCGCCCACAAGTGCGTTCCTTCGCCAATCCAGCGAAGGTGAGAATAATAGAGCGCAACCCTCTATATATACATTCAGCTCACTGTTGGTCACCCCTTGATCTAGTTATTTTCATGCAATCACCTACATTTAGTGAATTTTGCCGTCTTTCTGTTTGATCTGTTAAATAATCCAGTCAATAAAAATATACTTACACAGAAATATCTGTTTTTCAGATACTTCAATCGGGTAATCTGCTTTTCCGTACTTCCTCAGAAATATACACAATCATAGTTCTTTATAAATTTAGCACCTGATATAGAATAAGTCGAAGTCTAGTTAGAGTTGGCCTGTAAGTGCTTCTGGCACATGTAGTTACTTGAAAAAGCAAATATTGGGTGTATAAAAGTTAGCATTCTTGTGAAACTGTAAAAATGAACCTCATTTCCTCGTAATATTAGCTGTAAGTGCTTCTTGCAGGTTAACAAAGCTCTGGCGTGTGGTCGTACGTCACCTATAATCCTTTGTAAGGTTCGTGTTGTTCTATAAATTGTCGATATACATGCTAAGTCCCTAGTTACAGCCTAAGCTTTAAGTTTCAATCTGAGGATTTCAGTGTTCAGATAGTAATTGTAGCCTCGTATAATAAACCAAATGGAAATAACCCAAGTGTTGATGCACCCAAAACACCAGTAATACTTAAAAAATACCTTGAAAAAGGCTATAAGGCTAAATTATTCTTCTAGCATAGAAAAAAGTTTAGCAAATGGACCTATGGTTCATATAGTCAGTCGTCTGTGAACTTCGTCTTGTCCTGTGAATTGTCAATATATTGATAAATGGTTATATTTAAAAAAGAAAAAAAAAACAATGTTGGTAAGCGTCCAAATATGGACCCTCGGTAAAGGGGTTTCAGACCTCATAGACACATCATAATTTTCGTTACACTAAAAAATTGCCCTCGTATAAAAGCAAATAGTTGAAATGTTAAACATTTCGTGTACTTTATCCAGTAAGCCTTAGCTAGAAATACAATAAATGCGTTACAGACATAAAAATTAAGCAAGCTTTGATATTCTAATGGCACATAATAAGTATAAAATATCCTTTAAAATACTCTGACAAATAGTTGTGGGTTGTCTGAGATCAAAATTTTCAAGTCCTCTCTCCTCTCTCCTGCATAAATAGGCTCTAGAATTCACTAAGCCTCAAAATAATATTGGGTACATAAAATAAAAAGCAGATGGAGAGTGGTGCAGATCGCATCATCTCCAAAATAGCAAAAACAAAAGTATATAGAGCTCTATCTGGTATATTTAGAAAACTTTTACCTAGTATAGCAGTAACAAAATACTCAGCAAACTCTAAAATAAACAAACTTTCCTACGTGGCAGGCGTAACCTGCCCTAAATAAATACATATAGAAATACAGAACCAAAAATAGCATAGTGGAAATCAGTAAACCCTAATAATAATAATAATAATAATAATATATTCTGTGGCTTACATTTTAGCTAAAAGTACTTTTTTTAGTGTTTTTGAAAAAATTAAATAAATACTAAACTCTAAGTTAAAAATTTGTAAATGTATATATGATACAAAAGAAAATAAATAAAAATTAATACATACCCTGCAAAAAATCAATAAAAAAGTTGAAAACCTCTCTTTGTGCATCCAAAATATAATAACAAATCCTTCCTGACTGGATTAAATTGTGTTATTTGAGTAATAATAAGCCTAAACTTGTAAAATAAAAGGGTAGAACTTGTCAAAACATACTTTTGCATCCAAAATATAATTCAAAACACATCTAAATTGTGTTATTTGAGTAAACTAGAGAATAATCCTGTAAACTTGGAAAAAATCTCTCTCTCTCTCTCTCTCTCTCTGTGTGTCTTTGAGAGTCCAAAATGTAATAAAAATGGTGCCTGAATAATATAAATAGTGTCATTTGAGTAAATATTAGGCTAAACTTGTAAAATAAACAAATAAAAGTTGAGAACACACACTTTGTGTGTCGAAAATGCGACTACAAGTCTTTCCTGAACAGATAGAATTGTGTTATTTGAGTAATAATAAGCCTAAACTTGTGAAATAAACAGATAGAAGTTGAGAACACACACTTTGTGTGTCGAAAATGCGACTAAAAGTCTTTCCTGAACAGATTGAATTGTATTATTTTGGTAATAATAAGCCTAAACTTGTGAAATAAACAGATAGAAGTTGAGATCACACACTCTGTGTGTCGAAAATATAACTAAAAGTCTTTCCTGAACAGATTGAATTGTGTTATTTTGGTAATAATAAGCCTAAACTTGTGAAATAAACAGATAGAAGTTGAGAACACACACTTTGTGTGTCGAAAATGTAACTAAAAGTCTTTCCTGAACAGATAGAATTGTGTTATTTGAGTAAAAAAAATAGGCATAAACTTGTAAATAATAAATTAAAAGTTGAAAAAATCTCTTTGTAAATACAAAATTTAATAAAAAATGTTGCCTGAATAGTACAAATAGTGTTATTTTGGTAAAAATTAACATAAAGTTGTAAAATAATAAGTTAAAAGTTGAAAAAATGTCTTTGTGAGTCCAAAATTTAATAAAAAATGTTGCCTGATTAGTACAAATAGTGTTACTTTGGTAAAAAATTAATATAAAGTTGTAAAATAATAAGTTCAACGTTGAAAAAAATGTCTTTGTGAGTCCAAAATTTAATAAAAGTGTTGCCTGAATAGTTTGGTTTGATTGGTTTGATTTGGTGTTTTAAGTCCACTTTATGCGCAGTAAGGCTAATCGGGACTGGACCTACAGTTTAAAGTGGGATCCGAACCACTTGTGCCTCCTCCGGGTATCGAACCCGGGACCCCTTGATTACAAGGCAATGACGCTACCACTGCGCCATGGGGAGGCCCCTGCCTGAATAGTACAAATAGTGTTATTTTGGTAAAAAAATTAACATAAAATTGTAAAATAATAAGTTAAAAAGTTGTAAAAATATCTTTGCAAGTCCAAAATTTAATAAAAAATGTTGCCTGAATAGTACAAATAGTGTTATTTTTGTAAAAATAAGGATAAGCTGTGAAAATGTTTGACATAAAGTCAAAGTTTGGTAAAAAATAAACTCAAAATTAAGTTAAATAGCACACAGTAACATACATTTACTACCTAAATCAATAATCAAAGGGTCCTAGGTTCGTTACCCCGTGATAAAAGCAAATGGTGAAAACTGTAGGCCCCGTCCCTAATAGCTCTCCCTTCTTCATAGTACAGATAAAAAAAAACTGCGCTAAAGCGTCCTGTGCCTTGAAGGCAAACCTGAGCGGAATATTAATTGGCGGCGGAAACCGGTTCTACAAGCGACGCATAGCTTCAGAGATTTGACCCTTGCTGCGCATTCTCAGACATCCTTTGTTGTCTGGTTGAATCCCTCCCTGCCCTACAGTATTGCATAGCTTTCCCCTGTTCTTGCGTACTGGTTAACCTTGAGAAAACCGGTTCTGATTGGTCAATCGGGTTCTTTGTTTGTTCTAACGTTGTGACGTCATTTGACCTTGAACGCACTTCCCCCAAATTCCTTTCTCCTCTACCTGCGCGGAGTTCACAGTCTCCTGTCTAGCGTGTGAAACCACCGTCTTTCATACCATAATAACATACATTATTGCATAGTACTAATTAATAACGTTACATATCGCGGGTTCGAGTACCGGGACCGTCCCCAATCGTACCATTACCACCGTTCATAGCGGTTCATAAACCATAGAAAACTTATTTTCAATATTATAAACATTAATATTATCGATTTATACATTACATACTTTGTAGTAATGGATATAAAACCATATTAATAGCGTTTAGTACCTCTAATTACCTTCTATATACATATTTTTCATAAAATAAATAAATATATATTCATAAAAAGTTATAAACATGCAAATACATAAATGTAAAGTACTCTAAGTACATGCAAATGAATTCTAAGTACGTGCAAATTAGTTCTAAGTACGTGCAAATTAATTAACACCCGTGCAAATGAATTGCGAATATTAAATAGCAACAGCCACTATCGTATTCCGATACTACTGGCGCCCAGGGACCGTCAAAACGTATAGAGGACATCAAAACAAACAACTTTTCTCAGTATCACTTTTCTCGTTGGTGCGTAACATCGGTCATTTTCGATTATTTTTCCATGTCACGCCCTTCCGAATCCAACCCCTAGGTGTGCAAGTGTTTGAACGGCATTCGTACTGTCACTATTCATCTTAGCGACCCTGAAAACTATGGATTCCACACTAATATCGGTCGTTTTCGATTATTTTTCATGTTCCCCTTCCCACCCCTACCCTTAGGTGTGCCAGGGGTATCTTACCCCAACAGTATTTCTTTCCAGTTCGCAAGTGGCATGTGTTCTAAGTTTGGTTGAAATTGCTCCAGGCGTTCGAGAGTTATGCTGGAACAAACACACAAAAAACCATTTTTATATTTTTGATTTTGAATTGATAAGATTGTATTTTAAGCGACCAGCTTGCCAAGCGACTGTTCCAATTCTTACTGTTCTGCAGCCACTGCAATCCTTTGTGACCCGTATAAATTTTGAACTTTCGTCCTTTAAGATAAACTGCAAAAAGTTTGATTCCAAGTAAAATCGCATGTATAGAGAAATGGAGTTCGTTGTTTCGTCCGGCTGGCATATTGGATAACATGAACATCTCGACCAAAATTATGAAAACGTACGCAGCCAAATCTTTTAGCACCAGCATCCGATTGTAAACAAAACTCGTTTGAAAAATCAGGCAGCGACAGGGCAGGTGCAATAATCAGTTCCCGTTTCATCAACTCAAAAGCCTCATCTTCTAAATGTGTCCACTGAAACTTCATATCTTCCGACAGAATCTGACACAGGAGCTCGACTTTCACAGCGAAATTGCCAATATATTTCTTTCTCAAGCCAGCGAGTCCTAAATTTTCGAACATCTTTTCTACATCTCGGTCCAGGAAACTTTAAAATAGCATCACTCTTTTTCGGATCTACTCGGATGGCAACCCCTGAAACAATGTGACCAACATATAAAATCTCGGACTGACCAGATCACATTTTTTAGTTTTACGGTCATTCCGATTTCCTTCAATGTAGACAAAGCATAATTAACATGATGAAAACGTATCTGCAGATTACTGTCGAAAACTAACAAGTCACCTATGTACTGAGTTAAGAAGGAGTCTCTCAGGTCCGAATATGGAGTGCATCGCCGCCACAAACACTAAAACTGCATTTGCAAGACCAAAAGGCATCTTTGCAAACATCCATTGACGACCTTTGTAGGAAAACGCCGTGTACCGCTGACATTCATGCTTAACTGGGATCTGAAGATACCCATATGTAGAATACTTTGCGCCTTTGAACTTCTGGAGAGCTTCGTCTTTTGGTTCAACTGAACTCTTGGGAACAATAACCAGCTTGCTGAGAGATCTAAAACCAAATCACGGTCTTGCTGTACCGTCTGGCTTATCTACCACAATGAGAGGATTTAAATAAGGCGAGTTACATGGCCAAAACACTCCAATCCATTCATTTTTGCAGTATAATTTCCAATTTCTCTCCTTTTGCTACAGGAATTGGATATCGTCTCTGGCTCACTGGAACATTACTCATTAATTCATTAAGCCTTTGGCTGTGTTAGGCCTTTCTGAAAACACCTTCTTATGAGCCAGGAAATTTTATATAGTTTGGCTTTTTGTTCCATGCTCAGCAACAGACTAGAGTCAATCTTCTTTTTTATATCTTCGGGGGGAGTGGTCCACTTGTCATAGCTAGCTTCAAATTTCCGGATGCTCATCTGCTTATCTACGGAACTATCCTCTTCTAGCTTATTTTCAATCGTCTCTCTTTCCACCTTTAAATATAATTTCCTATGTTTAAGATTGATTTCCGCCTCATATTTTTGCAGAAACGAGTAACCTAAAAACAAATCAGATGGTAAACTCTTAACAATGCAGATTTCCATTGAAATGGCGCTCTCAGCAACTTCCAGCACAATATTACGTTTGCTAACAACTGTAGTGCGACTTTTCCCAGCAAAGTCAACGAGTCTCACTTTAGGTACAAATTGGAACGTAGCACCGGGTATTTTTTTCTAAATTCTTGTCCAAACATTTAAACTCGTCACTGAGACCTCCGCCGCAGTATCGACTACACAGGTTAAATCTACATTTGCCACAGAAGCCTTAATTTCTGGGACTCTCATTCAATTTTTAAACTGAATGGCTTGCCTTAATGTAGGTCTCAATTTATTTTCCTCTCGATTTATTAAAAGAAACAGTTTCTTATCTTCATCACCAAAATGGGAAAGGTTTCTTGTTGCCCCCAGTTTTAACCCGATACTGCCTGACATAAGGGGACGTTTCTATGCTAGGCGTGGAATAAAATCCCGCACCTGATCCAGATTAGATCCGTTGTTTCAACAGAAGTTCCTCGTTAATTCCACACTACGCTCTTGTTCAGTGCTGGGATATATTTCAACAATGTCTGACTGCACGCCATTGATCCCCATTTGAGTCCTCTGAGAATCATTGCTATCTGCCGGTGGAGAAAACCGTTTTCTTGGCGAGGAAAAATCGTCGTTATGATATGGTCTATCGTAAGGATTACCTCTGTGTGCTGGAGAATATCGTCTTGATATAAACTGACGCTGCTGACGGTAACGATTTCCATTTCTGAGGTCTGAACTTCAAACTTGGTTTTGCCGCTGAACTAAGCAAACCCTAAATGTTCATTGGACATCTCTGCTGTTTTGTTGAGCTCCATTATCTCGTCTCCATGTAGACTTCTAGGCATCTTGTTCCTCTGCTTGCTCATATCTCTTAACAAAATCTGCTAAAAGATGCACGGTGTTCGTACCATGAGCCAAGCACAATTGTTTTAGTAGGCATAGTACTCTCTTTTGCTTCTGTTGAAGCAAAATGCTTCTTCAACTCTTTTCAGAAATCGGAGTAAGTGCGGAAATCAATTTTATGGGAATAAAACAAGTGATAGGGCTCTCCAGTTAACAAACGTGGAATAATCTTAAGCCCATATTGTTGAGGAATCTGTAGAATTTCAAGGCTACTATTTAATTCTGTTAAATATATTTTAGCTGATGTAACTACAATATTGCCATCTAACTTTCTCATGGAATTTATATCTGCCATCCTAGGAGTTACACCAGTGTGTACAATGCCTGAAGGAGGCTCTCTTCTGTTCCTTCTGCTGCGAGAAGTTGATTCACTGTCCGCAAAGCTGGATACGTTGATCTTCTTATATCTCCTTTTCCTTTCGGATTTTCTTTGCTGATTTGTGGCTTCATCTGAATAGATGGGTGAAAATGTCCATCTTTCAGAACCTTCATCTACACGGTGGGTTCGAGGATGATCAGACTACATTTCAGTCTTTAGCCTATTCAGCTAGGCAGAATACAATTTCTATACAGATGTGACCAACATCTGAGGAAAATTTGTCTTGTTTAGTTAAAACAGTTTTCATCCATTCTACTTCAGAATTTCTGTATCACTCTTCCTTTTATATTCTCGTCAAATTTCTCAGTCATTTTTTTCTTCATGGTATCTTCTAAATTACCTGGGGATTCACCTCTTCAAACTGCAACTTCAAACTTCCTGAAAGTGCTTTGTTACTTGGTGATGTCCTTGCGGAAGTTTCCCTGCGATTGTTCGACCTCTTCTCTTAACAGGGCAATTTATTTCTGCACGTTTGATTCCAGGTGTTGGGAGTTTGTTTCACATGTCTGACGTAAATTAACGATCTCTGTGTGCAAGCTTTATTTTATTTTGTGTTGATTTTCTACCATTTCTGCAGTCAAACTCACCAATCTCGGTCTTATCTCGAAAGCAGATGATTCTGTGAGCTCGAATAAGCCTCTGAAAATGTCTATTCTAAGCGCCATTCTACTTCCACCAGAATTCTACCACTTTCCCCTAAATATAACTGCAAATTGCGTTCCAACGTGGCTACATTCTCCTGAATATTATATTCCAGGCTTCTAGAGTTTTCTTCCATCATTGCTTCCAGATTGCTGGATTTTTCTCTAATGTTTTCCTGAATTTTTTTATTCCAAAGCACTGTAGTTTTCTTGGATCTTGGTTGTTTCTTCATCAAGGATGCAACTTTAGTAATAAAACCATCACATCTTGATACCCACTATTTCTAGATTCTATACAAGTTCCAAATTGACCTATGAAAAACATGGAGAGGCAGCGCTCGAATAAAATATCTAGAATAATATCACATCATTCTGAGATTGTGGAGGTGTTTCCATCCAGTGTGGTGTACTGTAGAGTAACCACAACTTGGTGTTGTGAGCCGTATGCTTAAGGTCATTATCTTGGGTGAAGATGTATCCATCGGATAGACCCATATCCTGCACACTTTTGGGAAGGTGGGACTTCAGGATGTTGATGTATGCTTTATGATCCATGATACCTTCCACAAAACACAGATCGCCACCACCACTGGCACTCATGCACTCCCATACAATTATCGAATCTCCAACATGTTTCACAGTCAGTGTTAGATTCTTCTCAGCCAGTTTTTCGCTCTTCTTCCACCACACCATGACCCGTCCATCTGACTTGAATAGATTAAAGTTTCTTTCATCTGTGAATATAACTCTCTTCCATTAGTCATAGGTGTTATTTTTGTGTACTTTGGCGTAGTCGGTCCTTTTCTGTCTGTTGCGTTTGCTGATGTACGGTTTTCTACGGGCAGTTCTTCCCCGATACCCAGCTTGGTGGAGAACACTTCTTACTGTTTCTGCTGAGACTATTTTTCCAGTTTCATTTGCAACCTCAACAGCCAGCTTCGGGGCACTCGCTTTCGGATTTTTACAACTTTCCGCACTATCATACTTTTTCTTTCTGTGTTACCTTTGGAGGTTGGCCATTCCTTTGGGCATTTTTGTATGTTCTTGTGTTGTTAAACCTATCCATAATACCTTTAATTGTTGTGAGGAGCCTACTGTTTGTTTTGCTTATGTCTGTGCAAGATTTACACTACGAAAGTAAATTAACCGCAATACGCCTTCTTCTTTGGTAGTTTCCTTCGATTTGGGCCACATTTTCCTACACTGGCCCAACCCTGGTATCCAGCACACACGTTCCTTGTTGTAACGGACTTGTACTACAAGAGATTCGCCTTGTGTCACAAAATCGAGTACCTAGGAGTCGAGGCTTCTTGCAATTTTGTAGCAGACGAATACTAGTTTGATGGATAAGATACGACACGATTTTCGATATTTGTGTTGTGTTCGAACACAGCAGGCAATAGCTTTGCTTTTTCTCTTAATCCTCGCAGAACGAATGTGGAAGTGCGTCGGAATTACATTCTTCTAAAGCTATTCTTCTTTTGGTAAGTGGTACGCATGGCTTTAAGTCTGATTGTGCTCGGACGAATACTTTCTGGAGCCACTGTAGTAATATCGTAATTATTGTAGTAACAGTGTATTTTCATATATTATATAGTTTGTCTGTTGTCTTAAACTTTCATACTAGCTTTTACATTGGATAAAATTACATGTATACATTTTCATATTTATATATAGGGTCTACCTAATATAAATGTAGGCATGAATGAATGTTTTAGAAACGAAAGCTTTCTTCTTAAATGAATAGGGGCACAGAGCGTATTAGTTACGCTACTGCTGTATCACCATACGTTCAATCTCTCCTGGGTTGATACTGAACAATTCGGCACTGTCAAATTTAGCCAGGCATCTACATGGGAACTCCTGGTACTGGGGTAGGTATATAGCTTCGTATATGGTGTGTCCAATCGATTGGCAATCAGTTTGTCTACGTCATGGCGTGGATTCGCTTGTACATTCCGTTGTGTCGACGTGGTCAACTGCCAACCACATCTGGAAACTAGCCGTTCAAGGTCGGTAGAACGTTTCTTGCAATCGTATAATCGTAGTTCATTGGTGGTTCCTGCCGTCTCGGTGCAGGGAAGTCGAGATGACAGCTCTATTGGAGAGACATCTATCGGTATTTTTGTGAAGAACTGGTTTTAACCAAGAGGGAAAAATAAACGAGGCAAGAAATTTCCTGAAGGAAATTTTAATGAAATGTAGCGGTGATGACGGATGAGTGACTTTAATGTGAAATGAAGTTCCTTAACGGTCATCACCGTTACAATATATATACATACATACACACACACACATATATATACAGGGTTATTCAGAATTCCTATTACACACTTCTAGGGCAAGTTTCCGAACATGGGATTCTTATAAAAACTTGATATACTAAGTCCCTTCTACAACCCCTAGAAGTGTGTAATACGAATCCTGAATCACTCTGTATATATCCGCGTGAATGATAGAAAGAAACGGCTATGTTAGATGGTATAAAATCATTATATCATTGTGTTTCTATAAAAATTTACAGTATTCCTCCAAAGTGAAAATTCTTAAATACAACAACGACTTATATTATGTACCAGAAACATAAATTGAACACATGTGAGTGTGTTGTCCTGTGTTTTGTCCACATACATGCTGCGTGTGTAGATTTCAGTTACAACTAGCTGATTACCCGGGATTGCCCGGGTATTTATTTATCGCAATCTCCTATTAGACAGGAAAATAATTAATTCGAAAGCTATGGCTTTAACATTAATATCGGTCGTTTTGATTATTTTTACATTTCACCCCCTAGCCATCCCCACCCCTAGGGCTGCCAGAGGTATCTTACCCCAACAGTTTTTCTTTCCAGATTGTAAGTCATACGTGTACCAAGTTTGGTTGAAATCGCTCCAGGCGTTCGATAGTTATCTCGGAACAAACATACATACATACATTTATATATATATATATATATATATATATATATATATAGTGGAACGATTCAAGGGAGACTCTGTAAAAAAGGTAAAATCTCTCGCCAGACATCAGTGCTCGGTCAAGCGACAATTTACAACACAAGGTAACATTCCACAAATAGCGGAAACACATGACGTCAGGAGACACGGCATTCTTCGATACTACCGGGTTCAAGCCCGCCATCGGCTGGCTAATACGGAAGTGCTGTCCAAGCAGCTAGGAAGTATTTGCCAGCAGCTTAAAAGACCTAAGCACCAGAATTCGAGGCTCGGTGAAGGCTCAGTCAAGTCTCAGAATTCAAGGACCTCCAGAAGAAACCCAGGCGAAGACCTCGACACCTTCCAGGTCTCAGCCCGGTTCGGGAAACCGAGACGAAGCTTTCGCCTAAGGCAACCGCAGTACATTCGTGAGTTGACTATCTTCAGCACCACGGCCTACAACTTGTAGCCGTCGGACAGACCATCGTCCCGGCGCCTTTCCTAGGGCCGATACTCCAAGACCAACGTGTGCTTTGTCGCCACCCACGGGCAAGAAGACCGTGGGCCGTCGAGCTCAGGACTCCGTGCTCTGTCGCCTGACGTCCGCACTCAACCGCTTGGCCGAGAGGTAAGATGTAGGTCGTCCACATCCCTTGAAATCATTCCACTCCCTGCCAGAAGCCTGTTAGAGAGATTGTATGGGGACCATAAACGTAACCTAGCTCTACCATCTGACCCCTAAAGCGTTCACAGTAACGATCCCCGTAGTTTTAGTAACTGAAATCAGTGAACGCATCAATATATAGATAGATAATGAGTTGGTCCCCATATAATATGAGGGGTGCAAATAGGCAAAGTTCTGACTCCCACAAAGATGTATCTATTGTAGAGATATGGTGATTAAAAATACGAGAAAACCTCGTGAAGAGAATATTTACGCTTGTTTATTCACTGGAATTGTCCGACCAACGAGCAATCTCAAGAATAGGCAGACTTCGTAACTTCCGTAAAGCAATGACTGAAAGGCAAATGCGTGATCTAACATGATCCAGCGTGTTCGAAAGGCTTAATAGTAGTGTGATTTGTGATAGGATGAACACCACTTATAGGTGTAGAAAAGAAGAGGTCATTTGATTAAACAGCCCGATTTGCCCACACTTAAAATTATGCCAAGATCCTCTTATTCCCCATTTCTTCAAGTGTGATATGCTCTTAATCCCCAAGAATTTTGAATCCTAGTGTAGAAAAGAAGAGTTCATATGCCCCGATTTGCCCACACTTAAAATTATGACAAGAGGGGGCATATAGCCCAATCGGCCATGTGTGTACATATTTAAATCTAAAGAATTTTGAATTCTAGTGTAGAAAAGAAGAACTCCCCTCAGACAATTTTATATAAATACCAAAGCCAAAAATATTCACACACATACACACACCCACACACACTAAATATACAAAACACACTGCTGAACCCAACTGATATTTTTTATTAAGCATAGAATTTTGAATTGAAGCCCAGGAAATTTTATATAATAAACAACAACAAAAAATGTCAAATCAAAAACATTGTAATCAATGCAAAAAGAATATATCCAGCCCCAATTGGGCTAAGCATCAAAAGAATTGTAATCCAGATAAATATAGAACTCCCACAAAAATATGCCCTAAATGCCATAGAAAATATAGCATGGAATACTTCACATATAAACATAAAGGTACTTGTTCTGCACAGTCATCAACATTGCCCCCGCAACCATCTACATCTGGTCTGAAAAGGAAGCATGAAACACCTGTTAATGCTGGACCGGCAAAGCAGCCACGCTATGAACCCATCCATAACAGTTTTAATGGCCAACTCAGGGATTACCGGTTTGTATCAGAGCAAAAATGTGGTATTAAGAATTTTTTGAACAGTGTAAATCCTGATGTGCAGGCAATTCTAAATGCACAAAATGGCTCTTACAAGCTGTCCCTCAAATTGTTTACACAATATAAGAAATCAAATGGCACAAAATTTACACAGCCCCACATAACAGAAACTGTATCTGTATATTCAAATACAAATTTAGACAAAATAATAAGCAGTTTGATAGATCAATTGAATATTAAACACTCTGAATTTGCAGCAAAAGAGTCTGGATGGAGCCTATGCGGATCTCCACACAAGTTATATGTTAATATTTCTGAATTCAGCCCATTACAAGGATCTACATATCTGCCATTACCTGCCAATATTAAAAACAAAAGAGCCGTGGTTAATATACAAAATAATGATGAGAAATGCTTTTTGTGGTGTATTTTAGTTACTTTGTTTCCAGTTTTAAGGCATCCTGAGAGAATAACTTATTATAAACAATATGAACACAATTTTGATGATGCAATGAAGGGCTTAGAATATCCAATGTCTGTTCAGAATATTGATAAATTTGAAAAAAAAAAAAGCCAGGGATATTAATGGTAAACAATTATCTATTAATGTATTTACTTGTTCTACTGGTCGTGGCAATTGCTTGATAGCACCTCTCAGAATCAGTACATTTGATGATGATTCTGCTGTTCCGATTGATCTGCTCTTAATTGAAGGGGATGACACATATCATTACACTCTGATACATAATCTTGAAGCTTTAGTCAGAAAACAACTAGACAAATCCAATACAATATTCAAGTTGTGCAGAAGATGTTTGTCTGTATTTGATGGTCAAAAAATGGTGAATGGGGTTCGGGAAGAGAATGCAGAAATTGCTAAAAACAAGTTAATTGAGCATCTGAAATACTGTGGGAATCATAAACCTGTTCATATGCTTATGCCTAACCCAAGTGAAAATGCCAAATTCAAAAAATTTGAAGCCTTGTTGAAACACCCAGCATATATAGTCTGTGATTTTGAATCAAACCTCAAACCCATTGCATTCTGCAGCCCAGATCCTGATGAACCTTCAATTACATCATACCAGCTACATGAACCTTCTAGTTTTTGTTATGTGGTTGTACAGGATGGGGTTGTTAGTAAAAAAGATTTATACATGGGAGCAGATGCCATCAAAAAATTTGCACTTACAATAGAAAATGAGTGCCATAACATAGCATCTAATGTATTATTAAAATCAAAACCCATGTTGCCTTTAACAGAGAAACAGATTGAAGATTTCAACAATGCAGAAAAATGCCCGGTATGTGATTCTGAATTTTCAGATACAAATATCAAGGTTCATCACCATTCTCATACAGATGGTAAATTCTTAATGGCCCTGTGTAATAGCTGTAATATTAAGATCCAGAGACCAAAATTTGTCCCCATATTTTGCCATGGTGCATCCAATTATGATTTTCATCATCAGGTACGAGGGGTTTGACAAGCAGAATTTAAATATTTTAGCTGAAAATAATGAAAAATATATTGCCATTAGCAAAATAATTAAAGTTAATGGTGTTCCTATTCACTTAAGATTTCTTGATTCCTACAGAATTTTATCGGCTAGCCTGGCTACACTGGCCACTCAATTATCTGATGATCAATTCAAAATCACATGTGCTTCGTTTCCAAATCAGGACCTGAAATTAATTAGGCGGAAGGGTGTATATCCATATGATTATGTTACAGATTTTTCTAAATTTGATGAGTGTTCTCTGCTACCACAACAAGAGTTTTACAGCAAAATCAGAGGATCTGGAATCACTGATGAAGATTATCACCATGCCCAGTTGATGTGGAACAATTTAAAATGCCAGACATTTGGTGATTATCACAAGGCTTATTTAAAACTTGATGTCACTCTCTTAGCTGATATACTTCAGGCATTTAGAAAATCTTCCATGCAAAATTATAAGCTGGATCCAATGTATTTTTACAGTGCTCCGGGCCTAGCATGGTCTGCAATGTTTTTAAACACTAAAATGCAATTGGATCTGATCCAGGATCAAGATATGTATCTGTTGATGGAACAATGTATAAGAGGAGGCATGGTGCAATGTTCTCAGAGATATGCCAGAGCAAATAACAAATATATTCCTGATTATGATCCAGTATTGCCATCAAATTATATACTGTATGTAGATGCCAACAGCCACTATGGTTATGCTATGATGAAAAAACTGCCATATGCAGGGCTTGAGTGGGTTGAAGATTTTAATATTGAAGATCTTCAGGACTTTGATGACAGTAACTATCGCCTGTTCTTAGAGGTTGATCTGACAATTCCTGATGATTTACACAACACATTTTCTGATCTGCCCCAAATTCCTGAGGTTAAGTGTTCACCTGGCTCTAAACAGAAGAAATTGATGATGACTCTAGAGCCGAGACAGGATTATGTCATATATTACAAAAACCTCCAGTTCTTGATGAATCATGGTGTTCAAGTGACCAAAGTTGGAAAAGTTTTGAGGTTCAGGCACTCAAGATGGTTGAAACCATATATTGATACAAACACAGAGCTTCGAACATCTGCAATGAGCCAATTTGATAAGACCTTGTTTAAATTGATGGTCAATTCAGTGTATGGCAAAACAATTGAAAATGTCAGAAAACATATTGATGTTAAAATAATTACTGACCCCAGCCGGAGCAAAAAATTGATTGCAAAGCACAACTTCAATTACAGAAGAATTTATGATGAGAATATGGCACTTTTCAACATGAAAAAAACAAAGATTAAGTTTGATAAGCCTATTTATGTAGGGGCTGTGATATTGGAATTGGCCAAATTACACATGTTAAAATTGTTTTATAATGTGTTGAAGCCTTTTTATAAGGATCGTGTAAAACTGATGTACATGGACACAGATAGTTTTGTTCTTGATATTCAAACAGAAGATGTTTATCAAGATATAGCACTGCCTGAATTGTTTAAATATTTTGATACCACTGAACATTCAAAAATTAAACACCACAACAAAAAGGAGCCTGGCAAGTTAAAAGATGAGACACTTGGTGATGTTATTGTGACATTTGCTGGGTTAAGGGCCAAGATGTACAGTTTTGAAACATGTAGTGGCGCTGTTGCCAAAAAGGCCAAGGGCATTGGCAGAGTGACTGTAGACAAGGAGCTTGAATTCGAAGATTACAAAAATTGCCTCAAATCATGTAGCACAATCAGAACATCAGAAAATAGAATTCAGAGTGTGGATCACTTGTTGACTACAAATATTGTAAGAAAAGTGGCTCTGGACCCACATGATGATAAGAGATGCATTTTATCATGTGGCATACATACTCTACCATGGGGTCATTGTGATTTGAAAAGTGGCAAACAATGCCCAATTACAGAGCATGATTTGAAATAAATAAACATGCCTATGAACTTATTTGGGTTCAAAAAACAGGCTATTATGGACCTGCCAACACCACAACCCTCTTCTGATATAATATCTAAACTAAGTGCTTTGTTAATTATTCATCTGAACAGCATACTTACAGATGTTGATGATGAAACAGGTAAAATATTGTACATATTTAACAATAATTTAAATACTTACCAATTATCTGTAGGTGGTCAATTGCAATTTATTACAACCCCTGAGGGTAATGTCAAGATTTCAATAGGGAGAAATATTTATAGAATTAAGCACTCAAACATGATTTCTGGCACTGTATATACTGTTTCTGCTGGTGACTGCTTATATATTGAGGTCCGTGGGTCATATGACAAGCTTATACCTTTTTTTATAGAATTAAGAATCAGATATTCAATAATAAATAATCACTAAACAAAAATGCCTAATGATATATTTGGCCATACAAGACATGAAGATCACAGTGATGAGATTCTGATGCTTGATGTCAGAGTCAAGAAATTAAGAAGTGATTTACAAGCTTTACAAACCACACTCAATGCCAGTCTTCAACTAGAAATTACAAATTTGCAATCACAATGCATGGACCCTCTTCTTAAAATTGATTCTGAACTCACATTATTGCTTCAGAAATATACTGACTTGGCCACATTGGATAATTTTCAAAGTTTAGAAGAAGCTGTAGCAGCTCTTCAAGCCAAATTTAAGACCCAGGCCACCAACTCTGAGCAATTGAAACAGCAATTGGAAGAGCAGATAAATAATGTCCAGGCACAGCTCCAAACAATTGTCCAAAGCATAAAATCACAAGAAGATTTTGATCTAGTGATTTCCACTCTAAAACAACAGATTCAATCACTCCAAATACCTAATCTGGACCCTCTGAACAATGCCATAGCCGAGGTTAAAGAAAAAATTGAGACACTTGAAAATTTTATGAACAACTTGCCATCTTCTGATGCTTTGAGTGCAATAACTCGGAATGTTGCCAACAGTAAGCTGCAACTTGAAACATATGAAGATTTTGGAAAAATTCAAAGTACCATAACCCATCTTGAGGGTACAATAGCAGCAGTGCAAAGTGATTTGACAAATGTACAAGAATCTCTAGAATCCCACCTGCCTGGTATTGTAGACACACTTGTCAGTGTCCAGCAACAGATCACAAAGCTTGAAAA
The DNA here is from genome assembly GCF_977018435.1 of Lepisma saccharinum. Taxonomy (NCBI): domain Eukaryota; kingdom Metazoa; phylum Arthropoda; class Insecta; order Zygentoma; family Lepismatidae; genus Lepisma; species Lepisma saccharinum. Next base: position 11,520,977 of record NC_139257.1, read on the forward strand.
CCTCAACACTGAATCTGAGCTATCTCATTTTCATCACTTGATCGATGATATCCAAACAAACTTGAAATTTTGCAATCAACACACACTCAGGCAGATATAGCCCTGATCCAAAATGCTATGCAAAATGTGGCTGATGCTTCTGAATTAAATAATGTGAAATTGGCACTTGAATCTTTGCAAAATACTGTAACAAATCTGCCTACATCACAGGAACTTAAAAATATTAAGAGAGCTGTGAATCGCATATTGAAATCAGAAGATATCAAGAATATCCAGACAGAGATCAAACAACTTACTCAGACAGTGGCCACTCTACCAACTAATCAACATATTAATGAACTGCATGCCCTGTTTGAGGATATCAGAAGACAGGTCCATGATCTTACTGCTCAAAATTCAAAATTGGCAGTTATTGAAAATTTGCAACAAATTGTAGCTAATATCAAGCAACAGCTAGGAACCATGGAATCCAATCAATCAAATGCTCTGTCTGTTTTTGCCACCCAGCTACAAGAGATTGTGCAACAATACAAGAAACTTATTGTGGACATAAAAATCAAGCCAGGCCATGATGAAGTTGTTAGGACCATCAATGAGCACCTTGAATCTGTAACAAGCAGATTGCTTACAGCAGAAAAAGAAATAACAGGCATAATCGAGAATCCAAAACATACAGTAATTCTTGAATTGTACAGCATCCCCAACAAAGAATATGATTCACCATTTACACCAGGTGGCAAAATATATATGCTGTCCCCTGCACAATTTTATTACCAGTTTTTTGTTGGGGGCACACTGAGACCAATCAAGATCAAATATTGGTTTCAACCACAGGCACACCACTACCCCACCTTATCAATAACAAATGCTGACAACAAACAAAAAATCACCAGTGTAGAGTTAGAGGATTTTACAGATCCCAATACATTAGAAACATGCTGAAGATGATGGCTCTCTGGAATTTCATATACAAATAGGAGACAAATTATATTTAGAAAATACTGTAGTATCAGCTGCTGAACACACCATAGTTGCAATATTCTTGTTTTCATATTATGTCTAGACAAATTATTGTTGATGAATTACACAGACAAGCCAGACATAATTATAAGAGACTGCCAGTAGTCACAAAAGGCATAGATGATTTATGGCAGAGCGACTTGATTGAGATGGCAAGTGGACAGCTGAAAAATTTAGACAAAATCAACAAGGGCTACAAGTATCTACTTACTGTAATAGACACATTTTCAAAATTTGCCTGGGCTGTGCCACTCAAATCCAAGACTGGAAAATGTGTTACAGAAGCCGTCAGGACAATCATCAATCAGAGTGGAAGATCACCGCGCTATTTGCAAACAGATAATGGCAAAGAATTTTATAATTCTGTGTTCCAACAATTTATTAAAAGCCAGTCAATACAACATTATTCGAGTTACAGTGATCTCAAAGCCTCAATTGTAGAGAGATTCAACAAAACCCTAAAAAATCTTATGTATAAACAATTTACACATCAAGGTAATTATAAATGGCTTAATATTCTTCCAGAACTTCTACATAAATATAACAACTCGGTCCATTCCACAATCAACATGAAACCCTCTGAAGTAACTTCATCTGATGAGCAAAAATTGATCAGGACTGTTTATTATCCTAGATACCAGCCAACAACAAGAAAGGCCAAATACAGGGTGGGTGATCAAGTAAGAATCAGCAAATATAATAAGCACTTATTCAAAAGAGGCTTTACAAGAAACTGGAGCACTGAATTATTTACAGTGGTTCAAGTTAAACCTGGGACCCTTAACACATATATAATAAAAGATCACCGAGGAGAAATTCTCAAAGGCAGATTCTATGAAGAAGAACTCAGCAAAACTAAACAGCCTGGCACATATCTCATAGAAAAAATCATCCGCAGAAAAGGCAACAAGTTATTTGTCAAATGGCTAGGACTTCCAGAACACAGCTGGATCGATGCAGACAAAGTGATAATATGGGATGTTATAAAAAGGTTGCCAGAACCTGAACAGCAGATTAAGAGAAATGGCAAGTATCTGCCTGAAAATATTAGATGTCTTCTTATTGTTGGGCCATCAGCTTGTGGTAAAACTACACTAATGATTGATAATTTTTTATTGGCACCCAACTGGTTAGACTGGAAAAACAGGCACTTTTATGTTTTCTCTAAGAGCTTGGAACAATTAAAATATCAGCAGCTGATGAAGCTATATGATGGATTGGAAATAGCCACTTTTGAATCAGATGTTAAGCCACTTCATGAATGTCTCGATAATTCTGTTGTTGTGTTTGATGACATTATACTGGATAATCAAAACAAGGTTAGAAATTTCTTTACACAGGGCCGACACAAAAACATTGATTGTTTCTACCTGGCACAGACTTTTTCTAAAATTCCGAAGCAGCTGATCCGAGACAACAGCAATTTTATATGTGTGTTTCATCAAGATCATACCAACCTCAAACACATACATGATGAATATGTAGGTGGGGACTTGAGCTACAATGATTTTTCCAAGTTTTGCAGTAGGTGCTGGAACCAGGACAGTTATGGGTTTGTCACAATTGATATGACAAGAAAACCCAATAGTGGCAAATATAGAAATAAAATCAACAATTTTCTAGACATTGAAACATATATAAATAACCATGAAAAGGCCAATCATTGATGATCTTAAATTAAGAGATTATCTTGTAAAAAGATTTAAGGGATGGAAATCACAGAACCGAGGAATTTATGAACAACACAAACAAACACAACAGCCTATTATTGATGCTATTAGTGAATTAGGTAAAAATATCAAAACTGTTACAGAGCAAAATCAAAATTTGATCACAGAGCTTGTACCTGTAGCTGCAAGGAACATATTAGATTATCCAATCACCCCACTTCCCAGTATTCATACACCTAGTCCTGTTGCTCCTCGAAGAATTGAAGCTAGTCAGGATCCTATTGAATTGGGTCTTCTTGCTCAAAAATATTTAAGCACACCTAAAGACAACAAAGATGAGGTTTATGGCTTATATGCTGACACAGAGCGTGATGGTAGCATCATACATAGAATTGGCAATTTCAGAGTAACATTTATGGGAGATGATATAATTGTATATTCAGAATCTCATCTTGGAGAAAGAGGTGGTTTTGTTAAATATCCCGGCACACCTGGATTGTGGGAACTGATGACTAGGAAAAGGCCTGGCAGCTATACAGATCAAGATTATGAGCATTACAAAGAAATATTAATAAAATCAGATGCTCTATACCAGAACAATGATCCCACACAAAAAAGAGTCAAGTCTAGCAGTGGAGCAAAATACAACAATTTAATCAAACCCATATGGTCACAAATTAAGACAGGCAGTGGAATCAAACAATACAACACCCTGCCTAAAGAATTTGTCTGGGTTGATGATGTCAGGAAACTTGTACATAGGTTATTGGTGATAGCTGGGGAGGAAAATGCTGGCAACCACAATTTTTACAATGAAAAGGTTGGAATTATGGACATGATAAGCACAAAATTGTCTAATTTTATAGTGAATGACACTAAGGGGATTGGATATCTTATAAAAATTATTAATACTCTACCACCTAAATTTTGGAATATTTCTGAGGGTCGGGGGTTGGTTAATGACATTATAAACAAGCTGCCATTTGAACTACACATTCCAGGCTATCAGTATTGTGGTCCAGGCACAAAATTGGAGCATAGATTAAACAGAGGTGATCCTGGTGTTAATCCCCTAGATGCTGCATGTAGAGACCATGACATAGCATACAACACACATTCTGATCTTGACAAGAGACATGTTGCAGACAAAAAATTAGAAGAGGCTGTACTTGGTAGATTTGTAAGCAAAGATGCTTCTTTAAGTGAGAGAATAGCAGCATTGGGGACCACCATAACTATGAACACCAAACACAAACTGGGGTGGGGGTTGTGAATATGTATATAATAAACCTACAATGAAGGCCAAGGGTGTTATGTATCAAATACCTTATGCAGGTCTTAAATCTCTTAAAACTATTGATAGCCTTTTAACCAAAAAGCAGCGGAAGAAAAAAAATTCTTGTATTGCCAAGGGCCATGGTATGAAATTGTTGCTTAGTACCCCCCAATTAAAAAAATTACAACAATCTAGAAAAAAATCACATGGGGGTTTCATATTTACTATCCCGGCCATCTTAGCAGCACTTGGGGCTGTTGGGAGCTTGGCTGGGGGATCAGCTGCCATAGCAAAAACAGTAATAGATGCCAAGAAAAATAGGGCAGAATTAGATGAATTGAAGCGCCATAACCTGGCCATGGGGAAACAAGGCAAAGGTGTTAAGAGAGCCATGAATAAGTTTAAAAAAACAAGAGCCGCTTACAAACCAAGATATTGAAGCTTTAATCAAGCCACCGGGCATCAAAAATTTTAGAGGTGTGTACATGTCTGATTCTTTGCCAGAGCAACCACTCAACAAAGAGTGTGGCATTGTTAATTTGGATAAGTACAAAAATCAGGGCACTCACTGGATCTGTTATCTTAAATATTTAAAAAATGAGGCATTTGTGTTTGATTCATTTGGAGGTGTTCCACCTGAAAATTTAATAAAATATCTAAAATCAGCTAATCTTTATTACAATAATGCCCGTGTTCAAAACTTCAAAGATGTTAATTGTGGACATTTGTCACTCACAGAGTAGAGATTGTATCTGCTACAGAGACAGTGGATCTGGGTACTATAGGAGAGCTGTTAGGCTTTGAGAACAACACAAAACTTGAACCAGCCATCAAACACACTGCTATTAATATACCTAAATTCTTAGCCATAGAGACTCTGAATATTCACTGTAATGTGGCTGAGGGTATGATCAAATCAAATGGCATAGGCACTCACAAACAAACTGGCATCATTGCAACATTCAAACCTAATTCTGAATTTATGGAGCCAATCATCTACACTCCATCCCCAATATTATATTTTCCTGTGTGCCATAATAGAATAGATAACATTGAATTGATGGTCACTAATGAAAAAGAAGAATTAGTTGATTTGCTGGAGCCACAACAACTGCAATCATAGAGATTAATATTTAAATAAAAATACATTAAAAAAATGGAAAATATTTAGAGTTATGAGCTACAATCATTCCCTCCAAACAGGAGGACATTTGCAAATTTAAATCAACCCAACACAGAAATTGAGGTTGATCTTGATGTAGGGGATGGCTTTATACACCCCCACAGAGCAGATCTATACATCAAATTGGATGTTGTAAAGCTCGATGGAACAGATTATCCGGCAAATTCAAATATAAGATTGGTAGATAATTTTGTGCCGCATCTGTTCTCTGAAATTGAGATCAGAAAGCATGGTGGTGTTATAAACAGAGTGGATTATCCCGGCATTACCTCCACAGCTTTGGCCACAATAAAATTATCCAAAACCGAGGCTTCTTACTACAAAATAGGTGGATTTGAGGCTGGTGATAAAATATTATCCAAGAGCCACACAGTGCTGTTCCCCATGCGCCTGTTGCCAGGATTCTTCTCAGATTACAAAGATATTATGTGGAAGGGTGGTTTAAGAATCACATTTAGAAGAGCTGCCAATGATAATAATGCTTTGATGAGGTACAGCACATTAAACTCTACAGGGGAAGCTCTGCCCAATACCCTACCTGATGAAGGCAAATGCATTATTCAGACTATGGAGCTAAGAATCCCAGTTGTTGAATATGAAGCCAGTTATGCTCTTAAATACAAAGCAGATATAATAAAAAATCCACAGGTTCCTTTACAATTTTATACATATCAATGTGTACAGAAGCCTGCCGCTGGTACTTATTATGAGTTTGATGCTACAAATTCATTCTCCAGTATACAATATGACATGCCGGATTTTGTGGTGGTACTGTTTAAGACTGGAAGACACAATAATCAGGAAAAAATTCAAGTAAATTTGATAACTGCAACATCAAGAACATATATCTTAAAAATGGCAGAAATGAGGTATTCCCTAGAGAAAATTATAATTTAGACATGTCCAATGATGATTTCCTTAAATTATATGAAGCATTTACAGCATACAAAAGGGTCACTACTGGCAATACTGACATGTATTACACACCAGATGAATTCAAAGCACAGAGACCCATGTTTGTCATCAACACTTCAAAAAGGAAACAAGTTGTGGTTAATGACAGGACAAACATTAAAATTATCTGTGAATTCCACGATACACTCCCTGATGACACCATATGTAGTGTTATTCTCATAGGTGAAAAATCATGTTTATGATGTAAGAAATGAGAGAGTCACAGAACAATTCTAGAAGATTTTTGCACAATGCATTGTCTTAGTACTAGAAATGCAAGTTGAGGCTGGTGTCCAATTAAAATATTGAGCATATTCCAGGTAACATATTAACATAACAGCAACAAGTATTTAAGCATATATTACATTATATTATTGTGTAAGCAAAAGCTCTTATGAGCATTTTTGCCTTAGTTTTAAGTGTAGCCAAAAAAAATATCAAGAGGGCATATTTTTGACAAGTTTATGGACAACAAACTGAGAGATGTAGCTTTTACACACATGGGCAAATCTGTCTGAGGGGAGTTCTTCATTTCTACACTAGAATTCAAGATTCTTGGGATTTTGACAGAATAACACACTATAAACAATAAAATCATATGGGTACTTGACATAATTTTAAGTGTGGGCAAATCGGGGCATATGAACTCTTCTTTTCTACACTAGAATTCAAAATTCTTGGGGATTAAGAGCATATCACACTTAAAGAAATGGGGAATAAGAGGATCTTGGCATAATTTTAAGTGTGGGCAAATCGGGCTGTTTAATCAAATGACCTCTTCTTTTCTACACCTATAAGTGGTGCTCATCCTATCACAAATCACACTACTCTTAATAACCTTTCGATGCCAAAGATTATAAAAGGAAGCTCTCATTTGGCTCATTGGTCTCATTAGACTCTCATTAGTCGCTCATTAGTCTCTCATTACTCTTGTATTACTCTACTACACTTTACAACTAACTGAACTACGACGACGGTACACGAAGTTTACGGCTGCATAAGCATGCAGCGAGTAGCGCGGGATTGCTCGGAACAGTGAGTCAAGGGTCCCAGTATCGAACCTTGACATCAGTCACAATTCGGTCTGCAAGAAGCATCTGGACAAGAACATCATTCGGATACCAGGTATGGACAAGGGTAAATAACCTTTAAACTCAACCTTCCATATCTCATTCCTCTTAGTCGGAACAGGTTCAACTCACAAGTATATTTAAGCTCTACCTAAAATGTATTAATGAAGCATCCCTGTGACCTCAGATCCCTGGTAAGACGGGATTACGACATGGTGGAGGTGCTTCAGGCTCTCTTTGCAATTGAGTACCCTTCTGTACAAATTGCTTTAAATTGAATTACCCCCCTCCCACTTTGGGAGCATTTTTCAAAATAAATTTTTAGTAGTCAGAATTTAATACTCCCACAGTACGCTTAAGATGCGTCAGGCCCAGTGACAATTTTGTATATTACCATATGGAATTCAACCCTTCTTTTGCCGAGTCCCCCCCACAAAATCTAGTTCTTCTGCATAATATTCATTCTGTACGTATTTAAGCATCATTCAAACGGGAATGAGAACAATTGCTTATATTTATTTGAAAAACGACATATTAATGAAATACGTAACTGCATACCCCTACTTTCATTTGTTCTTTGATCAGCACGACGAACTTTAGTCTATGAATACGTCACAGATAGCATTGCACGAACACCTAGATGCCTCCCTCGACCAAATCATAGAGTTAGCTACTGCAATTCGGGCGGGCCCAGTGCAATCACAACCCTTATCACCGGCCCCTCCCCTCCACTAACACGGTTAAGATCTGCTAACAGAAACTACCCCCAATTCTTATTAGGATTAGAAACCTCAGCAGAACCCGACACCAACCCTTACCAAGCACCCCAATTAACGTTCCTACTATCTCTAACAATACTAATAGCCCTGATAACGTTACTGTAGAAATTCTCACCACTAACATGGCCACTCCAATCCCAACTGCGTTATATCCGACATCTTTCAGCGGAAACTACCCCAAAGATGTCGAACCCTTCTTCCTGAGAATTGCGAATGTAGCTCACGCCGCAGGATGGTCGGAAGCTAAGCGAAAAGAGATGTTGCCTTTATTTTTAACTGACACAGCTTTGACTTACTTTCACGATATACAGAAAAGACCTAACTTCACAGACCTGACATATACACAAATCAAAAATGAGCTAAGTGCCTTGTTCAATGGAGCATTCCTCCCTGCTGAGCCCGTCCAAATAGTTCTAGCGAGAAAGCAACTAATTACAGAACCAATTCACGCGTATGTTTTGCTAAGCAGGCATTGGTCCAACAGTATTTCCCGAACGCCACTGAAGAACAGACTTTATCCTATATAATCACGGGACTGCGAGATAAATACATAGGTTGCTTAACTAACAAACACTTTGCCAAAACAGAGGAATTAATAGCCCACCTACAAAATTTCGAACGCCAACAGTTATTGAATAATTCCCGTATGATGTAGGAGAAGTATGAAATTGATCAGCAAGCTTGCATCAGACATTGACCTCCGCGCCACTTCACAGCTGTTCTCATGGACAGGTTTACTCCCCCCTCCCAAGTAATACGCCAACTCTGGTTCAGCAATTTGCAGCGTACAACCAGAATCCAACTCCCCCCCACACCCCGCTTATCAAGTCCAAAGTCTGCAGTCAACTCCTGTCTTTCCCTCGCAGACAGTTAATCAAGGGCACAATTTCTCCTCTCAATTATCCGTTCCACAGCCTGTTACGGCTTGCCAACCAAGTTACCAAATTCCACACTACGCTGCGCCACCAGCTGTGGCCAGCGCGGAACCCACTCACAACACCGCCTCTAGTGACGATGTAAATAAGCTTTCGACGCAGCTTGCAAACATGTCTTTGCATTCTTGCGAATAACAACTGAACCCAGCCTCTCTTTTTAATTTTTGTGCTAATGTCTTGTATTTCGCGAAAAATGCTAATCAGAGCACACATAATAAAGGTAATAGAGTCCAAAACAAGGGGAATAATAACTCCCCCTCCTACAGAGGTAATTATAGGGCTAATCAAAGAGGAAACTATAGGTCGAACTCCCCAGACCAATTTAGACGTAATAAGGATTTGCAGGACCGACAGAATGTTTATTCAAGTTTCTCAAAGAGAATGTCAAGTTTGAATGCACTGACGAACACCAGACAAGTTTCGAAACACTAAAGCAAATGATAACTTAAGCCCCTATCCTCCGCCCTTATGACCCTAAGCGCCCCTCATATGTGTTCATAGATGCGAGAGCAGAAGGCATTTGCGGAGCGCTGTTACAGTCTGACGAAGAAGGAAATTTACATCCCTGCGCTTATTGCTCGCCATCCTTAACGCCAACAAACAAAAAAGCTGACACATTTTCCCTCGAAATTGCAGGTGCATATTATGTTTTGAATACTTTCAATTTTTTTCTTATAAATCAACGATTTGTGGTTCTCACAGACAACAAAGGATTATCCTATCTTCGTTCAACTAAACACCCTAGTTCCATTTTGGGAAAAAGAGCACTTTATTTTCAAAATTTTGACTTCGAAATCAGGCATATCAGCGCCAGTAAAAATGAACTTGCGGATGCACTTTGCCATGCAAGCTTACCGCTTGAAAAGACTAATCCTGACAAGAAGAATGACAATGATGATGATGACGATGCTCTAATTTTTCATCAAGTATTTCATACACAATCAGAAGATTTTGATATTAGCACAGAACAACGTAAAGACCCCTATTTAAGAGACATTATTGACGTTTTAGAAAACAAAGATCAAGGTAGTAATCCTATTCTTATGTACTCAAAAATGGCGTCTTATACAGGACAAACAAAATCAAAACAGGGTGTGGTGATAGGCTTTGTGTCCCCCACGCATTAAGAAATCAAGTTTTCGATCTTATTCATGCACATAAAATGAATGGAAGTCACCAAGGCGCACAAAAATCATATAATTTAATGCTTATGCGCTACTTTTTCCCTAACATGAAGAAATTTGTGTATGATAAGGTTCGACATTGCACCCCTTGCCAGATCTCAAAGAAACCACAAGGTTCTACCCCCATACCCTCCAGACATTTCCCCCTGCGCCTCTTCCTTTCCAACGAATTCATCTTGACGTCTGTGGACCTCTAGTTTCTTCTAAGACGCACAAATACAAATATTTTCTATCAATAGTTGATAGTTGTACTAGATACGTCTTCACAGCTCTTTTGGCTAATCATGATGCACAAAACATAGCAACCGCTCTAGTTGATAAATATTTTCTAGTCCATGGCCTCCCGGAAACTATTTATTTAGATCGCTCAACACCCAATTCAAGCTTACTTTTACGGGAGTTAGCCAATATTACCGGCGTACAGCTCAAATTTGTAGACACTTGTGCACATTTCACGAACGGCTAGGTGAGAGTTCATTTAGCTATTTGAGGAAAGTCATGAGAGTTTTTGTGTTGGAGAAAGATGATTCATGGTGTGACTATTTAGCTAGTGCCACTTTTAGCCATAATATTACACGCCATTCTGGATTACGTCAGAGTACATATTTTACTTTGTTTGGCTATAACCCAAGGATCCTAGCAGACGCAGTCCTCCCTTCGAACCCTGACAATATCTCCCAGACAAGCGCACAAAGACTTGAACTCCTGACATCCATACGTAAGACCGCTCATGACATCTTACAAGAACGTTTCGAACAACAGAAACAGTACACGGACCGCACTTCTAGGCAAATACAGTACTCACCAGGCCAACATGTGTGGCTCCTAGATGCAAGTCCGATTCCCGGCGTATCAAAAGCTTTTGCGTCCTCCTATAAGTACAAAGGAACTATTCTTCGAAAAGTTAAAAAGAATTCCAATGCAGTTACATTCTTGAACGGCAGGAACAAAGAAAAAAAACTGATACGATTACAGTTTCTAGGCTGAAAGCCCGCTACGACTACTGCCATAAAAACCCCGCTAACATATACATTGATATTCATTAACACTCCACTCCGTTATCACTCTATTTAGCCTCCTCGCTACGTACATTGCACATGCTAACATCCCATGATCCAGCATTTTCCCACGCTTACCCCCGCCCCTTCATCATTTCCCGTGATCGCAATACACTTCTGTATCAGAACGAACTCATTTTTATTTTTTAACAAGCCCAGTATTACAGAATGCCATCTTAATCATCGGAACATTTATAATAATGCCCTTGCCTAATAATTAATTCCTCCTGATATTTTAATGTTATTTTTATAATTTGCGATTATACGCATAGTAATAGTCAGAACATATCACTTAGCTGATTTGACTCATAAGTACTTAGCGCGTTTATGGTTCTAACTAGCAAACATTTTTTTCCCATTTGCTGGTACATATACGCTCAAATGAAAAAAAAGAGAACAAAGAAATAAAGAAAGAAAGAACTAAGATAGAACAAGATGAACGATTTAAATAACAAATGAACTGCGTAGAACTTGCTGAACTTTGGCTTTTGGCCATAGCAACTTTTTTTTTACGTTCAGGTGTAATGCGAGGGCTAAAAAGACAGTTCTGAGCCAGAAAGTGGCGCGTTTTTTGCAGCCTTAACGGGAAATATCGTAAGGCAAACGTGAAAGTGGCGCGCTCAAGGTTGCCAAACTACTGGGCTCTTGCCATGGCCTTTTACGATGGGGGTTCACCAACATCAAGAGTAGGGCCAAATGGAGAGTTCTGCAACCGAAAGTGAGGCTCGGTGAGGCTCGCCTGGTTGCTTCTCAGCGTCTTGGAAGACGTCTTAAGACAAATATCTTAATCTTTAAGAAAGTCAACTTTTGGATTGTCAATTCCGGCCTGTCAAGAAAATTTTCTTGAGACAAATATCTTAAGATGTTTTCCAAGATATTGATTTTCTTGGCTCCTAATTGAGCTAGGATGACGATTTTAAGTTTGTTCGATAGGATTCGACGAGAACTATTCGACTGGCAAAAAAATCGATTCTACCCCCTCAAGTTTCGGAAATACAGACATTTTGTAATCTTTTGGCTCCTAATTGAGCTAGGATGACGATTTTAGGTTTGTTGGATAGGATTCGACGACAGAATACAGAAATTTAACAATAGGTAGACCTTGGGACGGCGAAAATTATACTTCCTGGGGTTTTTCAGCAGCTGAATTCCTCGCTGGCCAATTTTAACCTTACGGCTAGAAAATGTTTCCATAAAATAACCATGCCTATGAACCTGTTTGGCTTCAGGAAGCAAGCTATGGAAGTGCCCGTCCAGCCTACGTCCTCGTCGTCGTCGAGCTTCGACGAACTGCTGCCTTCCATGCTATCTAAACTTAACGGTCTGTTAATTATACACTTGAATAGCATTTTGACCCAGTACGACGAGGATGTGGGCAAATCCTTCTACGTATTCAACAACAATTTGAACTATTACCGGTTCCCCATCTCCGGCAAACTGCAGTTCGACATGATTCCCGAGAACGAAGGGGAGGCAAGGTTTCCTCATGCAAGAACATCTATCGCATCAGGCACGATAGGATGGATGCGACTACAACGTACGACGTGTCTGCTGGCGATCGCCTGTACGTGGAGCTCTTGGACGACTACGACAAACTCATCCCTCTCTTCATAGAAATGAAAATCACCTACCCTATAATAAATAACCACAGTGGCAGCAATGCCTAACGACATTTTCGGTCACACCAAGCGGGACGACCACAGCGACGAGCTACTCATGCTCGACGTCAGGGTCAAGAAGTTGCGAAGCGACCTGCAGGCCCTGCAGTCCACGCTCAACTCCAGCCTCCAGTCAGAGATAGCCAGCCTGCAGTCTCAGTGCCAGGACCCCGTACTCAAAATTGACGCCGAGCTTAAATCGCTGTTGCAAAAGTACACCGACCTCGTGTCAATAGACAACTTCGACAACTTGGCACTGAGTGTAGGCAAGCTCCAAAACGAACTTGTGAAGCTGCAGTTATCGCAGACCTCCGACGTGGAACAGCTGAAGCGACACTTCCAGGATCAAACAAGCACCATCCAGACTGAACTGCAAAACATTATCCAGAGTATAAAGACTCAAGATGACTACGATCGCGTGAATGCCAGTATTGCCAAATTGCACGAACAGTATCATTCGTTCGAAATTCCGACGTTGGAAAGCATTACGGCTGAGCTTCAAACGGACGCTTTGCATGCAGCCATCACCGAAGTCAAAACTAAACTCCAAACGCTACAGGACTTTAATGACAATCTACCTTCTTCCAGCGAGCTGAATGCTATTGCCCGTAGTGTTGCCAACATAAAACTCCAGCTCGAGACCTACGAAGATTTCGGGAAGCTGCAAGGCACCATAGCCCATATTGAGGATGCTCTCGCCGTCATCAAAAATGATCTGGCAAACGTACACGAAGCACTGGAATCCAAACTGCGTGGCATCAGGTATACTCTGGCCAGCGTCCAACAGCAGATCACCAAGCTGGAAAATCTAAACACCGAATCAGAGTTGTCGCATTTTCATCACTTGATCGACGACATACAGGCAAAGTTGGAAACTTTGCAACAATCCACCCCCACCCAGGACGACATGACACAATTACAAGAAAGCATACGCGCTGCTGCTGCTGCCTCAGAGTGGGACGCGATGAAAAAAGCTTTGGAGTCGCTCCAAAACACGGTGGCCACCCTGCCTACCTTGCAGGAACTGAAAAGCGTGAAGAGGGCTCTCAACCGAATACTCAAATCCGACGACATCAAAAACATCCAAACCGAAATTGAATTGCTTCGGGAGTCTGTTGCAACCTTACCCACCAACCAAAACATAAGCGAGCTACATGCCTTGTTTGCGGAAATTAGAATCCAGGTCCACGACCTCGCAACCCAGAACTTCAAGTTGACACTCGTGGAAAGTCTGCTGCAGATTATCGCCAATGTCAAAGAGCAAATTGGCAGCATCGAGGCGAGCCAGGAATCGGCCATAACCAATTTCAGTACCCAACTACATGAGTTAAACGAAAAATTCAAGAGGCTAATTGTCGATGTGAAGATCAAGCCCGATTACGACACTGTTGTCCGTGCTATCGAAGAAAACCTGGAATCGGTAAACGGTAGATTGGAGGACGTGGAGAGCGAGGTTCGAACTAATATAAACACCCTGAACGCCAGCATCGACAATCTCAAGTCCACCGTTGTCATCGAACTGTACAGTATTCCAAACAGGGAATTTTCCTCGCTCTTCCATCCGGGTGCCAAACTCTACATGCTGACTCCTGCCAAAGCCTATCACCAGTTTTTCATCGCTGGCACACTTCAGTTCGTCAAGGTTTCATACTGGTCTTTGCCTCACGCTACCCACTACCCAACCATGACCGTGACGATCATCAGTGACGAGCCTAAAATAAGAGGAGTGGAGTTGGTAGATTTCACCCACCCCGAAAGTCGCGAGACTGCCTATGCCGAAGATGCTACTCAAATTATCGACATAGAAATAGGTGATAAGCTGTACATAGAAAACCCGGCATTGTCTGCGGCCAGAAATCCCATCCAAGCTATATTCTTATTTTCACGCAATGTCTAGGCAGGCTATTGTGAACGAGTTTCATAAAGCTGCACGGCGAAACTACAAACGACTGGCGGTAGTGACCAAAGGCATAGACGACTTGTGGCACGCTGACCTTGTGGAAATAAGCAGTGGCAACCTGAAGAATTTACATAAAATCAACAAGGGATACAAGTATCTTCTCACCATCATAGACACATTTTCAAAATTTGCGTGGGCTTTGCCCCTCAAGGCAAAAACAGGAATCTGTGTAGTGGAAGCATTCAAAACTATTATTAATGAAAGTGGCAGGCAACCTCGATTTCTTCAAACAGACAACGGAAAAGAATTCTACAACTCTGTTTTTCAGCAATTCATTCAAAAACGAAATATTCAACATTACTCATCCTATAGTCACATCAAAGCCAGCGTAGTGGAACGTTTCAACCGTACTCTCAAAACACGCATGTGGAAGCAATTCACGCTTCAGGGGAATTACAAGTGGGTCAATGTGCTTCCGGAACTTGTTGACAGCTATAATCACAGTTTGCATCGCACGATACGCATGAAACCAGTTGACGTTAACAAATCTAACGAGCAGCATTTAATTTCTACAGTTTATTGTCCAAAATATAAATTTACAAGCAAGAAACTGAAATACAAAATAGGAGACCAGGTGAGGATTAGCAAATTCAAGCGTACGTTTGAGAAGGGCTTTACCAAGAATTGGAGCACGGTTCGAGTTATGCCGGGGGCGAGGTACACGTATCTAATAAAGGATGCACGCAACGAAATTTTGAAAGGAAGGTTTTACGAAGAGGAACTTCCGAAAACAAAACACCAAAACACATATCTTATTGAAAAGGTATTACGTAGAAAAGGTAAAAAACTACTGGTTAAATGGCTGGGACTCGAGGAAAAAGGTGGATCGATGCAGACAAAGTGATTGTGTGTCAGGTGTGTGAGATGTGGTGAGACGACTACCCGATTCATCCTCGGAACACTCTAGGAAAAACGGCGAGCTACTGCCTGACAATATTCGCTGCCTTGTTGTTGGACCTTCTGGATGTGGAAAAACCACGTTGGTTGTGGATAATTTTTTGCTTGCACCCGACTTGTTAGATTGGAAGAACAGGCACCTGTATGTTTTCTCTAAAAGTTTGGAACAATCCAAGTACTGTCAGCTGACGAAACTGTACGACGCGCTGGGCATTGCTACTTTTGTTTCTGAAGTTATATCGCTGGATCGCTGCCGCGATACCTCGGTGGTGGTCTTCGACGATGTAATTCTGGAGAACCAAAATGAGATTCGCAATTTTTTTACTCAGGGTCGCCACAGAGGTACAGACTGCTTCTACCTTGCACAGACTTTCTCCAAAATCCCCAAGCAGCTGCTTCGAGACAATGCTAATTTTATTTGTTTGTTTCGTCAGGATACTACCAACCTCAAGCACGTGCACGATGACTATGTGGGTGGAGATTTGAGCTACAATCAGTTTTCCAAATTTTGCTCTTCATGCTGGAACCAAGATGACTTCGGATTCGTCACAATTGACATGACGAGGAAACCCAATGACGGAAAATACAGAAACAAAATTAATAATTTTCTAAACGTTGCAACGTTACAAGAAACGTCTTGACGTAATATAAATAACTACATACATAAAAATGAAGCGTAAACTTGCTAACGACAACTTGAAGCTGCGCGACTACCTGTCAAAACGCTTCAAGGGTTGGAAATCCGAGAATCGTGGAAGTTACAAACAGAAAAAGCTACAGGACCAGCCTATCATCGATGCCATCAGCGGGCTGGGTAAAGAAATAAAAAATGTCACCGAGCAAAACAAAGAGCTGATCAACGAAGTTGTGCCACTCACTGCTAGAAATTATACCATACCAACACCCATATCCAGCATTCACACTACCCCATACAAACTTGCACCGCCGCCGAAACGTCAGGCCCTTCTTCTTGATCAGGAGTTCTACCGAACAACAAAGTAACTGAATTCTTCCTGTAACTTATTTCTGCTTCGTGCTGTCTTAGAAAAGGCATACCTAGAAGAAGATCTGTACGAAAACCCATTAAGATGAATACTTCTGTGCTAAAATTCATGCCACCAATTTCCAGTTCTACCCGTCTACTTCCGAACACTCTCTTCTTATGACTTCCGGAAAAATCTACCAGTTATGTCAGAAACTTTTTGCATTTGAATGCCTAGTATCAGATTAATTAACTGGGTCCAGATCTCAGAACTTAATATTGAACATTCACTTCCAGTATGAATAATGCAAGTCACCGGGATGTCCATTAATTTGCAAGAACTGCAGGAGATTTGTACTTAGTTTGTTATGTTCGAGCTGATTTTAATTGGCTTTCTAAATTAATTTCTTCTATTTCTGTAAACTGAAAATTTAAATGTAATTCTTGTATGGGATGCTCCTCAGAGGCTCCTTGCCTAAACGGAAGCGAAACACCTAGACAAGGTCCTAGTTTGTCTGACACGATTGGGTTCTCTGGTTTTGCAGAAACTCTCTAGTAGTCTCCACCGCTTCTTCCTGCTCTGAAGCAACGTCATGTCTTGGTGAGAAGGAACCACAATTGTCACCTCTACGTGGTGAAGAGTACCGTCCGGGCGAAGTAGGATTACGTCGTTCTTGGTAACGCCATCTGTTTGCAGAACTTTTCCTTTGTTCTGGACGAGGCCTGTAGGAGTTTCTCTGTCTTTCGTTCTGATCTCGGTTGAAGCCTCTCCTGCCTAATCCTCTGTTGAATCTTCGAGGTCGTGAGAAATTTCTTCCTCGACTCTCTGAATCCGTCTGGATATACTGGATCTTAAAACATTTATTTCCTGCAGCCTCATTATTCTTAGAGTCTTCTTTATTCTTCCAGGCATCAGGGTCATCATAAATATCGAAGTCCTTCAAGAAACGTGTCAATTCATCCACACTTCGTGGAGCGTGCGCCAGACAAAGATTCCGAATGCGATACGGCAACTGATCAATGATCAAATTAAGAACTT
This sequence comes from Lepisma saccharinum, assembly GCF_977018435.1. Lineage (NCBI taxonomy): Eukaryota > Metazoa > Arthropoda > Insecta > Zygentoma > Lepismatidae > Lepisma > Lepisma saccharinum. The sequence continues at coordinate 11,538,642 of NC_139257.1, forward strand.
CACTCTCATTAAAATTGTCAGCTAGGTTTCTGTACGCTGCGTAGACTCTCTAGGCAAAACTTTCTAAGTTGTCGTGTACCAGGCGAGAATACCTTCGGTTCTCACAGCCGCTAGTTGTCTTTGTTTCGCCTTTTCTGATGCAAATTCATCCTTGAAGCGTTTGCAGAAATCAATATAATTCACTAAGTTGTCCATATTACCAGCTAACCAATGCTCAGCCTTGCCGGTGAAAACCCGAGGTAATAATTCCAATCTATAGTGCTCAGGCACTTGCATTAAGTCGAAACTGACATTTAATTCACGCAGATATCTTTTGGCAGATTGAGCTTCGATCTCGCCTTTATATTCGGAATGTTCGCGATATCAGCCATTCTGGGCATCTTAAACTCTGTTCTGCGTCGAGGAGAAAAACCAGCATTACTATCCTTTTCTCTAGGCTTTTGCATCTATCAGAAGTTATGGTATTACCGGGGAAGAATGGGTTTGGAAGTACAACACGAGGTTCATAGGCAGTAGTTTCTGGATTCAGTCTTCGGATTGGATCAGGTAGTACATCGGAAGAAGTTTCTGGTCGCATTTGTAAATTATGGATCTTTTCCTGAAGTTAACTGACCCTACCTATAATTGTACCTGTCTGTTTCTGAATTTCTTGGCGAAGAGATACTTCCATATTTTTAGCCTTCTCATGGAGAAAATTAACCTTTTCTCCAGCTGCCTTTATTTCAACTTTCTGTTCTTGCACTATATTTTCTGAGTTCTGTTCGTTCACCAAAGGTTTTTAGTGCTACATTAATAGACTCTACAGAACTCTTTAATTCTTGAACTCTCTGTGGAGGGTCACATTCAGATTCTCTTCCAGACTGGACAATTTCAAGACAGGTTTCCATATTCTTCTTCAATTCATCCTGTTCCTTCTCTATCCGTCCTTGCTGAACTGTTAAGAACTCTAGCTGCTCTTCCACAAATTCCTTTACCCTTTCGTCCACCTTTTCAATGACTTTAATACTATGCTTTTCTATCTCTCCTCTGATGCTTTCTACCTGTTCAAGTTTGTGCTGAGAGAATAGAGCCTGTAACTCTGACCTTAGTTTTATATCTTCCTGTATCCTCCTTTCTTCCTGGTTTTCAATCAATGCACGGATAATATCTAAGTCTTCTTTTCCATTTCTCTCTTCCTCCTCTTTCTCTTTCCTTCTCTTTTCTTCTTCCTCTTCTTTTCCTATTTTCTCCTTTCCTCTTCCTCTCTTTCTCTTTCCATATCTTTTCTTCTTCCTCCTATTTCTCTTTTCTTCTTCTTCCTCTTTCTCTTTCCTTCCCTTTACTTCTATAGACTCAACTATGAGTTTAAACTCCATCATCTCCTTTTTTCGAACTTTCTCTATCGGAGCCATATCTTTTTTACGCTGTTTCACCTCCTCCTTTTCCTTCTGGTTTCGTTCTGCTTTATCTTTCATCAACCAATCAAGTAGCCAGTGATCTGATGAGGGTTTGGTAGGAACGCTCGGTTCTGGTTTTGTTTCTGGTGCTGACAAACATAATGTGCATCGCATCTCTTTATTTGATACCGACGTTACTTCCTGCCCATCACAACTACAATGAAACCTCTGCAAACATTGGCAACACTGGAAGAATTCCCTGTCATTGGTAAGATCATCACAGCATCCAAACTTGGTTTCTGCATCCATTATCGTTCTTCCTCTGCTTCGCAGATTCATTCCTGTCGCGTCTTTCTCCATTCTACAACACCGTCTATGGCTCTTCCCAGTTAATACTTTCACTTCACTATCACACATTTACCTTCGTGAATTCTATGGACGAACACATTCAGTATGCACTAAATCGGGCATCACGTTTGAATTGCAAAAATAATTTTGCACTCGAGCCCCCACGATTGTACCAAAATAAGTATTTATTCTGGCCCCGCGCTGGTATACCAAAATAACTGTGCAACGTCCCCCGGTTATACACCAGGCGTCAGAAAGTTAGTCCGCTATTCCTTTAGTCGGGAACATGAGAATCTTTGCAAATCATAAGGGCTTGCTGGGTAGAAAAGAAACACAACACAGTATTCGAAGTTAAACGCAGTTTTATAATCACTTATATTTCCTATCGTATGTGGACTTACAAGCAAGGTACAGATTTGCTCACGTTTCTGCCTGAAGAGGAACAATTCTATAGCATATTAAATCACATCACAATCACTAAACATACTTGCATATAGAATTAACGTTGGACAAGAAAAACGTCTCACGTTTCTGCCTGAAGAGGAACAATTCTATAGCATATTAAATCACATCACAATCACTAAACATACTTGCATATAGAATTAACGTTGGACAAGACAAACGTAAATACACGAAAGTTTCTGTACTTAATTATTATTTCGAGTATAGCCAGAATGAAACGAAAATTGTTACCAATTACACTATTCGGGCATTCCATTAACCGTTACCACTTTTTTGTTGATTTCTCACCTTCACCTGTTTTCTAACTGAGTTTGTCGTCAGGTGAAAAACATTCAGGTGGGTTCACTTCCTCTGCTGAGATGAGAAAGTGACGTCAACACGAACAGATTATGACGTATTTATAAACATATATACAAGTTCCAAACAAAACTGTATCAATCTACCTATAGTTGTCTGTGGCAGCTTGCACATTATTTGCAGTAACAAACATTTAAAAAATCTTAACTTCTTACAAATATAAAACCTTTAACGCTCAGGTTCGTTACAAATTACATGCGTGTTAATCTGCTGCTGGTTATTAAAAAGTATACACGGAAAGAGCGCTAAGTCCGCCTACAAATGAAAATTTCACCGCACATGCGCACTTCATCTCTCGTGGTCTGCGACACTGGCGACGTCGCAGCTTAGGTAAAGTGAACTATCATGTGCTCTACTCTTAACAAATGAATGCAGCATCGCGTGAGTGTATTCGAACAATTATATTCCAAAGAGGCAACCTGTTTCATGGCCAAGACCAGCGACACATCTGGCAGTGCCAAGAAAACATTTGTAAGTCGTTTGCAAAACATTTCACAACACACGAGCAACAGAAATTTCACAAAACAATCTGTTCATGAATTTGAACTCCTTGAAAAATATTTGTTGTTACTGCTGTGTGAAATACAAATTTCCACATATCATAAGACCGTAACATCATAAGCAATAGCCATTTTGCGAGTTTAAACAAATATTGTTGCTATAACTGTTTTATAGATGCACTTGAACAAACGTACCTGGATATGACCTTTAAAATTAACACCAAATATTTAATTTACATAAAATCAAGTGTCTCTTGCTCATGAATTTTACTTTCAAATTGACTTTAATGGTAATAAATATTAAATATCATGTGACGTAACAGCTATAGCTCTCAATTTAGTTCAGCCAAAGACAGAAATCGTTAAATTATGGCACTCAAATCTACATGATTTATAATGGAGCTGCCCTCATAGAGAGAATGTTTCAGGATAGCTGCTATTTACAACTAAAATCACCTAATCCAAAAAGAAAGTGCAATTGGGAACAATATTGATTATATTTTAATATTTTACTTTATTTTGTCACATTTGCTTTTTGAATTTTTTCCATTGTTACTCATTATCACAGGGCAGTAATTAATACATAATTCACTTGTGTGTATTCCATTTCTAAATAGTATAATTTTTATTGTGGAACATACTGTAGAATTCAGCCACCTAAATATTATGGTGAATATTATTGCTATTATTATTATTATTATTATTATTAGTTTCAGTTTAATACAATTGGAAGAAATATCATGTATATTGGAAGGTGAAATAGCAAGAAAGTCAACATGAGTAAATGTTTACTGTGAATAAATAGACAAGCAAGGTATGTATATCTAAAATAAGACAATTTAATACTTTTGTACTCCTGGAAATAAAAAATCATTATTGGAGAAGTTATTGAAAATATGCAATAATTTTTGTAACGATATTCGTAAAGCCCCTAGGCTGTACTGTCATGATATTTTTGAAAAATGTAAAAATAATGATGTATTGATATTTTTAAAAAATGTAAAAATAATGATGTATCTTATGGTTATTTGTGTATGTTCTACTTAAGTTGTTTAGGATAATGAACAAATTATTTACATGTCATCTCGTCTTAATTTTGTTACACATGCAGTGAAACTCTATAATTTAGAGGGTTGTCTCTTTCATATGCTAATATGTATGATTCTTTTTATGCAAAGAACCTGGTAGGTCGACTCAGGTTATTGCTATTAATAGTCTGTGTTCAAGTCTTCAGTAGAGCATAGGTATGACAATGTGCTTTTGTCATCTATTGGAACATTCTATGAAAAGTTGTTCTTATCCATGTAAATAACAAAATGAATTCAAATGGAAAATATTATTATTTTTAATTGCATTAAAGTTTAGATGTTTGTGAATATATATAATTTGCACATTTCACAAATAAAAGTTACTAACACCTGCAGCCCAAATGCTCACAGACAAATGAAGTCAAAATTTAATACATTTTTACAGCGTCAAAGACGTAACTCACTGTTAAAGCTTTCATGTATTCAGCCTATGCCATCATACTCAAGTTCTTTTTATTTGTTAGCATACACCATAAGGTACATCATAATGCCATGAAATGAGTTCATTATAACTATTTTAATCCAATCTCATGTCTAGAATGTTAAATTTTGTCAATGTTTTACAAAGTTTTATAATTAAGATAAAGCTAATGAGATTGAAAGGCGACGTTAACAACTAACAACACGATAGTTCTCTGCTTTAACTTCATGAAGATTGAATCCTTACTTACGTTAAGCATGTCGAGCATATCCTTCCCGCTCATGAAGGCGTTGTTGTCCCTGTCGTAGACTCTGAAGAGCCACAGGAGCTTGCAAGGGATCTTCCCTTCCAGCAGTAGTGCAGGTGGGGGAGTTGACCAACATCAAATGAGGAGCGCCTTAATGGATTTCTCTCGTAAGGCATGATCTTCACTTGATGGCGCAGTGTTGCCAGCTCCTCACTCGAAAAAATCACCAAGGTTTTTGGTCTAACCTAACCTAAAGCAAGGAGTTGGCAATTTTTTCTCGCAGTGTTGCCAACACTACACCCGAAAGTAAAGCTCGGTGGGGCTCGTCTTAATGGTTTGCTCTTGTAAGGCATAAGCCCTATTTTCTCGCAGTGTTGCCAACATCTTACTCGAAAAAATCACCAAGGTTTTTTTTTGTCTAACGTAACCTAAAGCATGGAGCTGGCAACCTTGCTTGAGGCTTGCCTTACAGTGCATAAAGCAAGGTTGCCAACCTACTGGTATTTTTGCCATAGTCTTTTACAAAAAAAAAAAAGAGAGGGGAGAGAGAGAGGGAAGAGTTAAACAACCGACAGCCTACCTACAGCTTTTTTTTCTTGGTCTAACCTAACCTAAAGCAAGGAGCTGGCAACTTTGCTTGAGGTTTGCTTTACAGTGCATAAAGCAATTTTTGCCAACCTACACACACTAAACAAGGAAAACCGACACTACCATAAAAGAGAGAGAGATGGATGGATGGCAACACTGCACGGGTTCAACGTCATCAAGTAAAAATCGCCTTAATGGTTTTCTCTTGTAAGGCATGAGCTCTATTTTCTCGCAGTGTTGCCAACTCCTACCTACACCTTTTTTTTACTTGGCAAGGGCTAGAGAGAGAGAAAAACCTATAGCTGGCAACAGTAATGAGCGAATGCGCCATATCGTAATTTTCCAACTCCGGCAATGTTTGTATATCGTGACCTTTGTAAACCTCTCTCTCTCGGGGGAACGATGTGCCACACACACACACACACACACACACACACACACACACACATACACACGCGCGCGCGGGGCCAAAATTTTTGAATTTACGGCTGGAAAAATGTTTTTTTATGACATGTTTTCGTTCGAGGCAAATTCGTAGGTAGATATTGTTAAATAAACATTAATATTGTAAATATATATATACTTATTGTATTTAGTTTTTCGGTATCGAAAAGCGACTGTTATATTGTATTTGAAAAAAATATTACGCTTTTGCCTGTGGATATCTAGAAAAACGACAATTTTGTTCCCTCTCTCTGCATATGCTATCAACGTTGACACAATGACACAAATTCAACAAATACGTATGCTTGGTGGCAGAGAAAAAATACAATGAATTTTCCGGTTATTTATTTCATAGCCCTGATAGTCATCGTGTGTGTCACAGATTGTCATCTGCCGTAGGTTTTGGGACGACGGAAGTTATAGTACTTGTTTTTTTTTAGTGGACGCCAGTTAACAGTATAGGTAACAATGATGCGATGCGATGCATTAACTTGTGAATTTTCGAACACAACACGCAAAATGATGTGGCTGAAATGTAGGGGGGAATATTCTAGAGAATTTGGTTCTTGGATTTCTATTGGTCCACGTTACGTTGGCTAACATATCATTTTTGACGTCATTAGAAAACCGTATAAAACTTAAAGCGCTGGTGTAGAAAGTTCTGTTTTATTTTCAACGTCAGTGAAGAGCATTTCCGCAGAATTTCTAAAAGTAAGTAATTTTGTTTCTTAGCTTGCATGAGTTGGCTTTGATTTATAAGTATGGCACTGCTTTTGTGGAAGAAAATATACTCACAAAACATGCAAAAAGAGAGAGAATATAGAAGGTGTTTCATGTCTCTCTCTGCTTTTATATATTTGAAGCATGCATCTTGGTAGCTGGAATATCTTTTTTCTTCCGTGTGCCGTTGTTGGTAGGTAGGAAATATGTGTGCGGGGCATATTTCAAAAAAATAAATGTGTTAAATTGTTAGAGGAAGACAGGAAAAATAGAGGAGAGTTGCGTGTTTTTGATATCTAGTGGAAGTACTGATTGATTGATTGAGTTGGCGTTTTTTTAAGTCCATTTTATGCGCAGTAAGGCTAATCTGGACTGGGCCTACAGTTTCAAGAACCACTTATGTCCCCACCGGGTATCGAACCCCTGATTACAAGACAACGATGTTATCGCTACGTCATCGCAGAGGCTAGTGGAAGTACTGATTGATTTGATGTTTTAAGTCCATTTTATGCACAGTAAGGCTAATCGGGACTGGACCTACAGTTTCAAGAACCACTTATGCGGGTATCGAACCCTTGATTACAAGGCTATCGCTGTGCTAACGCAGAGGCTAGTGGAAGTACTGATTGATTTGATGTTTTAAGTCTATTTTATGCACAGTAAGGCTAATCGGGACTGGACCTACAGTTTCAAGAACCACTTGTGCGGGTATCGAACCCTTGAATACAAGCCTACCGCTGCGCTATCGCAAAGGCTAGTGGAAGTACATAGTTATTCGAATCTTATTTATTTAAAATATTTAGTTTTTTTTTATGCACGCTTATTGATTTTAAACCTAAAATTAAATAAAATCCGGCAATTATATCCAATTATACTTATGGCTACAACGAGCATTTGCAAAAAAAAAATGGCTTGAGATTTTTTTTGCCACGTAAACAAAATGGCTGACATGCCAAATATGAACAGGCTATATAGATTTGAGAGAGAGATGGATAAAAAAAAAAGTTAATTAAAATTTAATTTCATGATTGCAACACGGAACTTAATGATTGATTTAGTTTATTTTACTTTACGTTTTGTACCTCTTGGCTAATTTGCAAAGATTGGGGATGAGTGATGAAATGGACATTCACAAACAACCAAGCCCGACCAGGATTCGAACCCGGGACCCTTGGCGTCGCAGCGCGATGTGCTAACCACTCGGCCACAGGGTCGGGCAAGTGCTGGTATATACATAGACCAAAGTTACATGGTTCTAGGCCCCATAGGAGCCGAGAAAATCAATGTCTTGGAAAACGTCTTAAGACAAATATCTCAATCTTTAAGAAAGTCGACTTCCGGTATCTCAAGATGTTACTTCCGGTCTGTCAAGAAAATTTTCTTAAGACAAAAATCTTAAGGCGTTTTCCAAGACATTGATTTTCTCGGCTCCTAATTGAGCTAGGATGATGATTTTAGGTTTGCTGGATAGGATTCGACGAGAACTATTCGACTAGCAAATAAAATCGATTCTACCCCCTCAAGTTTCGGAAATACAGACAATTTTTTATTTTTTTGAGAAACTTGATTTGCCGGCTTAGTTTTTACTCTAATTCGAAAATTTTAATAGCATTCGATACAAAATTAGAAGTACTCTACAACTTATTGGAGGGGTGATGACTACTACCTGCTGTTTTCGAGTTATTTTGGATTAAAATTTCAAGATGTAATTTCTAAGATGTTTTGTAATTCATCAACTATGGGTTGTAGGAAAACGATTCTTGCTCTATCTGCTATTGCTCGACGAATACTATAAACATAAATAATGCTTATGGTTTGATTTTTAAAATGGCGACCAGAAAATAACTATTTTTTTTCTGAAATTATAATTTATACTTTATACGCCAAGAGGGCTGAGGGTTAGAAAAAAAGTTTGTTTGGTAGAATTATGTACACATAATTTTTTTGTGTTTTCTATACACAAGCCTAATTATTTTTTTTCCAATTATTTACAGGATTTATTAAAAAAAACAAGAAGTAACATATACATAAATAACACACTCCCACCAAACCCAACACCATTGTGAATTATTGCACAGTATTTATTTTGTGGCACTCCACTATATATATATATATAAAATAACATACCCCACAAATATTTTATTATAGTGAATTAGCCTTCCAAGATTTTTTTTATTGTAAAGCATTTATTTTGTAACACTCCTCCACTATATATATAAAATAACATACCCCACAAATATTTTCACTATTGCAAATTAGAAACATACCCACAAATATTTTCAACAAGATGCAATCTGAGAAAAGTTGCCCTGTGTGCAAAAGAAGCATATCAAGCCAAAATTTTGCAAGACATTGTCGCACCTGCGTGCCGGGCAAGCGTGTGACCGCTAAAAAATCATGTCCCAGGTGCGGTAAACATATTACCATTAATAATTTGAAGAGGCATATAACATTATGCAAAGTTGTCGTCGGAGCACCTGTTCCACAACCGTCGACCCGCTCGACCAAGAGGAAAGCAGAAGCCGACTCGCCACCATCCGCGAAACGTGTGAAGCCTGTGGCGAAAGCGAACCAGTCTGCTTTCCAGCGTTTGTTAGAGGACTTTGTCATCACTTCGGAGGGCTCATGCGACGTGCGTAGTTTTTTGGAGAACGTGCAAGCCAAAATTATTTCCATCCTCGGCGATGCGCTTGCAACGCACTCCACCAAATTCTACGCATCGCTACGTTGCCAGTACAAGAAGCCGTCTGATGAAATTTACAGCTTCTGCCACAACACCAAGGCGAAGACGCTGCATCTGGCGGATGTCGACAACCTCGAGGTTATCTACAACAAGTTTGCAGAGGAGCTGGTGACCAAACAAGAGGAACATCAAGCTAAGGGCTCGGGGGGTTCGCTGTGCGGTGAACCCCACGAACTGTGCGTCAAACTTTGCAAGTTCATACCTCTCTCCGCCTCCAGCTATGTCCCCTTACCACCTACTATTGCGGCAAAGAAGGCCGTCCTGAACATTCAGAACAGTGAAGCCAAGTGCTTCGTATGGTGTGTTCTGGCAGCATTACACCCTGTCCACTGGAAAAACCAACCACACCGAGTTAACCACTACCTACCCTACGAGTCAGAGCTGGAAGATGCGATGGTTGGGATCGACTATCCCGTGGAGGTCCCGGACATTCAAAAGTTCGAGCCCCGTACACACAACCCTCGGTTGGCCATCAACGTTTATGGCCTCACTGACAAAAATATGGTGTACCCCATCCAGGTGAGCGACGTAGAGGACGATGGTGCGCAGGAAATTCACCTTCTGCTCATCAAGGACGAGACCCATCACCATTACACCCTTATCCGTTCCCTCTCCCGGTTGGTGTCGAGCCAAAAAAGCAAGCATCATGGTAGCATAGAAGTTTGTCGAAGGTGCCTGATCACTTTTGACAATCGAGAACAGCAGGATTATCAGCGCATAAGAGGTCCCAACATCGCTGTCGAGAAGCTCGCTCGCCACAAGCCCTACTGTAGTAACAACGAGCCTGGGGTGGCAGTCTTACCCGAATCTGGCGTCGTGGAGCGTTTCCGCATGCACGGTGCCATGGTGGAGCACCCCGCTATTATCATCGCGGATTTCGAGGCCTTCCTCAAACCCCTGTCCACTTGCGATCCCGATCCCGAAGTCTCCTCCACCACCCCTTACCAACTCCACGAGGCATCCAGTTTCGCATACGTTGTGGTGCGACGTGACCAGCACATCGCCCCCGAGCCCTACGTGTACCGTGGCCCCGACGCAACCAAACACTTCCTCGAGAGGATGGTTTTCGAGGCCATCGAGATAGAAAAGGTACTGTTGGCCCCCAAGTCTATGCTCCCACTGTCCCCCGACAATCAACATAGACACGACGAGGCCATCGCTTGCCCTGTCTGCGACAAGGAGTACACCGCCAACAACCGTAAAGTCCAACACCACGATCACTTTAACGGTAGGTACGTTGGTCCTTGGTGCAACGGATGCAACCTCATGGCCCGGGACCCGCACTTCATCCCTGTGTTTTTTCACAATGGCTCGGGATACGACTTCCACCACCTCGTCAAGCATCTTGGGTACGACGACATGCGAATCAACGTCCTGGCGCAGAACGAGGAGCGTTACATTAGCTTGAGCAAGTGGGTGCGAATCCCAGGATCACACTCTACCGTCGAGCTTCGCTTCCTCGACTCCCTGAGGTTTCTCCCGGCCAGCCTCGATGCTCTCGCAGGGAAGCTTAGCGACGAGCAAATGCTCATCACCTCCGGAAATTTTCCGAACTTGGACGTCGGCCTCTTCAAGCGTAAGGGGGTCTATCCCTACGAATACGTCACAGACGCTACGAAGTTCGCGGAGACGTCGCTACCTCCCCAGGCGAAGTTCTACAGTCAGCTACGAGGCTCGAACATCACCGACGAAGAATATCACCATGCCCAGTCCATGTGGCGCGAGCTGGGTTGTCGAACTCTCGGGGACTACCACGACGCCTACCTCAAACTTGATGTGACGCTCCTCGCCGACGTGTTCCAGACGTTCCGTGCGACCGCAATGAAGATCTACCAGCTGGACCCCGCCTACTTCTACAGTCTCCCCGGACTGGCGTGGTCAGCCATGATTCTGGTGACGAAGATCGAGTTGGAGCTTCTTTCGGACGTGGACATGGTGCTGTTTGTGGAACATGCCGTGCGGGGTGGAATGGTCCAGGTGTCGCAGCGACACTCGCGCGCCAACAATCACCACATGACCACCGGCTGCGACCCCTCACAACCGTCCAGCTACATCATGTACACGGACGTCAATAACCTCTACGGATACTCCATGATGCAGCCACTCCCTTTTAGAGGCTTCGAGTGGGCTGACCCTTCCAACTTCGACATCGAAAGCTTCGACGATTCAGAACATGGGTTCTTCGCCGAGGTGGACCTTGAGTTCTCCGAGAAGCTGCAGGATTTGTTCAGCGATCTTCCCCCTGCACCCGAGTTCAAGTGTCCACCCGATTCCAACCAGAAGAAGCTCGTCATGGATTTCGAGCCCAAGAAGAATTACGTCCTGCACTACCAGAATCTCCGGTGGTTGATGCAGCGAGGGGTCGCGGTCCACGCAGTTCACTGCATCCTCAAGTTCGAGCATTCTCCGTGGTTGCGTCCATATATTGAAGTCAACACCAAACACCGCACCGCAGCCACGTCCGAGCTTGATAAGGATTTCTTCAAGCTTATGAACAATGCGGTGTTCGGGAAAACCATGGAGAATATACGGAATCGTGTAGATGTGAGGCTAATATCAAACAAAGCACAATGTCGCAGGCTCGTAGCAAACCCGTTATTCAAATCGAGGACCATTTATAATGAACAGCTTGCTCTGGTGCATATGAGGAAGAGCGAGGTGAAGCTCAACAAGCCAATTTATGTTGGCGCCTCAGTATTAGACCTGAGCAAGCTGCACATGTTTCAAATATATTATGGGAAACTACGCCAGCACTATAACAACAATATTAGCCTACTCTACACGGACACGGACAGCTTGGTGTACCACGTTCGCACGGACGACGCGTACGGGGATATAGCCACAGTTCCATCTTTGGTTAACCTCTTCGACACCTCGGGCTATCCCCAGCAAAACAAGTATGGTATTCTGGCCCGCAACAAGAAGGTGCCTGGCAAACTCAAAGACGAGAAGGACGGTGATGTAATTCTCGAGTTTGCAGGTCTTCGCGCCAAGGCCTATGCCATCAAAGCCGAGGGCAGCGTTACCAAGAAGGCCAAGGATGTCGGCAGACAGGTGGTTCGGGAGCATCTCACATTCGAGGACTTTGTCGATTGCCTCAAGACCAGGTCGTCGGTTCTAAGAGAAGAACAGCGCATCCAGAGCGTCGACCATGTGTTGACCACCAACGAGGTGAGGAAGATTGCCCTGGATCCCAACGACGACAAGAGGTGCGTTCTCCAATGTGGAATCCACACACTCCCATGGGGACACAACCGTTTGAGAGATGGAAAAAAATGTTACAAATGTCCATAAAAAAAAGTGAACCTAACATCAAACTAAAAAAAATAATTGAAAATAACAAAAAAAAAGTAAACCTAACATCAAACCAAAAATTTGAAAAAAAAAGTATACCTAACATCGAACCAAAAAAAATTTGAAAATAACAAAAAATCTTGCACGTACAAAAAATAAATAACCAGCATGCCTATGAACTTGTTCGGTTTCAAAAAACAGATCATCATGGAAACTGCACCGTCCATACCAGATCATGAAGTCTTACCTTCCGTGTTACCTAAACTCAACGGTCTGTTGATCATTCACCTCAACAGCATTTGGACGAAATTGGATGAAGACGTCGGCAAAATTTTTTACATATTCAACAACAATTTACATTTTTACGAAATTCCGATCGACGGGAAACTTCGGATCACCGTGAATCCGGAAAACGTAGGCGAAATCAAAATTTCTACCGGCAAGAACATTTTTCGAATCAAGCACGACAAGATGCTTTCTAACATTACGTACGATGTGTCTGCGGGAGATTATCTTTACATGGAACTCCTCGGAGATTACGACAAACTTATTCCTCTCTTCGTAGAATTACGAATCGTCTATCCTATTATAAATAACCGTTAACTAAAAAATGCCTAACGACATTTTCGGCAACACCAAGCGTGTAGACCACGCAGAAGAGATTCTCATGTTGGACATTCGAGTTAAGAAGTTGAGGACCGATTTGATTGCTTTGCAGGAGACCTTAAACAAAAGTTTAGAGTCGGAAATCGCTACGCTCCAAACGCAATGTCTCGACCCCATTCTGAAAATCGATTCCGAACTGAAAACGCTCATAAAAAATTATGTCGACGTACCTTCTTACGACAACGTTCAAAATATACAGTTGAGCGTGGATTCGCTTCAAAATGATTTGGCCAAATTACAGCAATTTCAATCGAAAAATGAAGATTTGGAAAAATTGAAACTCGAAATCGAAAAACGAACTTCCGCAATCGAAAAGAATTTCTCCGAACTTCAAACCGTTGTGAACGATATTGATGTAGAACGCTTGCACGTCGTCGTTTCCAAATTACAAGAAGAATTCACCGGCACGTTGGAAGAAATTAAATCCAAGTTACAGACTTTGGAAGATACCATGACGAACCTACCATCGTCGGACGAACTGCAGGTCATCGGTAAAAGCGTCGCGAACATAAAAATTCAATTGGAGGCCTATCAAGATTTCGAACACATTCAAACCACCATCGCTACGCTTCAGGCATCCTTGGAATTGATCAACGAAGAAATTAAAAATATTCACGCTGAAGCGAGAGCGTTGACGAGCATTCAAGACACGTTGAGCACGGTTCAGCATAAAATCGAATATTTAGAAAATTTAAACGTCGAAACGAATCTCGCTCATTTTCATCACGTACTCGACAACATACAGGGTGACTTGGAATCGTTACGGACGAGCGTGCCTTCGAGCGAAGATTTGGAAAAATTGAAAACGGCGGTGACGGCACTATCCGAATCGAGCGACATCAAAAGTTCATTGAGCGATCTCGAGAGTAGGGTGGCCAATCTCCCCACCTCCAAAGAATTGCACGCTTTGAAAAGAAACATATCTCGAATGCTGAAACGACTAGAAACGGAAACGGCGAACGTGGAACAGATTCGAGACGAAATTAGTTCGCTGGTGTCGACGCTGCCCACTTCGCAGAGCGTCGCCGACCTTCACACGCAGTTTACAGAGATGCGAAGCATCGTGAACGATCTTACCGAGAAGAGCTCGAAATTGAATCAAGTCGAGAACCTTCAGAACATCGTCGTCAACATCAGAGATCAAGTCGGAGTGCTGGAATCCACGCAGGAATCGACGCTGGCTTCTTTCGGTGCCAAGTTGCAAGAACTCAACGAAAACTACAAGCAGTTGAACGTGGAAGTGAAAATCAAACCGTCGTTTTCTGCCGTAACGGATACCATAGTCGAGCATTTGCTGCCCATCGAAAATAAACTCGGACAAGTTCACAGTAATCTGCTCGGCGTCGACACTAAATTCGCTAAACTGCATTCTCTGCAAGCCATCGAAATCAACAGCGTACCCAATCAACAGAGAATCTCCACGTTCGTCGAAGGTAACAAACTGTACATGTTGCATCCTTATCATCCGTACTACAAGTTTCTCCTCGATGGCACGATTCAGATAAACGAATTTTCGTACTGGTCTCACGGTAGAAAAGCTAGCGTTCCCACCATGACCTTGATATCGAATCGTGGTGTCCAGAAAGCAGGAAACATTCCTCTGGCACGTTGGAACGAAACGCGCAACATATATGAAATACACGAAGACGAAGATCTTACCGTTTTCGACGTGAGTGCCGGCGATAAGCTGATCATTCAAAACACGAGCGAGGTGCCACCCTCTTTGAATCCCATCACGCTTGTGCTTCTCTTGAAACGTAATCTCTAAAAAAATGTCTAGGCAAGCCATCGTCGAAGAATTGCATAAACCTGCACGCCGTAACTACGAACGTTTGGCTGTGGTAACCAAGGGCATCGACGACCTCTGGCAAAGTGACCTCGTGGAGATGAGCAGTGGCAATTTGAAAAACGTACATAAATTGAACAAGGGCAACAAGTACCTTCTCACCGTCATAGACACGTTTTCGAAATTCGCATGGGCTCTACCTTTGAAAGCCAAAACGGGAACATGCGTCACGGAAGCATTCAAATTAATTTTTCGCGAAAGCGGCGGCAACGGACGACCTCGGTTTCTGCACACGGACAACGGTAAAGAATTTTACAACGCCGTATTCCAAAAGTTTATTCAAAAACATGGCATTCGACATTATTCGACCTTCAGTCACATCAAAGCCAGCATCGTGGAAAGATTCAATCGAACCTTGAAAACACACATGTGGAAACGATTCACGCTTCGGGGAAATTACAAATGGGTCGACATCCTGCCGGAACTCGTCGACACCTATAATGATACGGTACACAGAACGATAGGCATGAAGCCAGCTGACGTTACGAAATCTGACGAGCAGCGTTTAATTTCTACAGTTTACTGTCCAAAGTACACACCCACGACAAAAAAAACTAAATACAAAATTGGAGACCGGGTGAGGGTCAGCAAATTCAAACGCACCTTCGAGAAGGGATTCACAAAAAATTGGAGCACGGAACTCTTTACGGTGGTTCGAGTTCTACCCGGAAACCGACACACGTATATAATAAAAGATAGTAGCGGCGAGATTTTGAAAGGAAGATTTTACGAAGAGGAACTCTCTAAAACGAAACACCCCGACACGTACCTCATCGAGAAAGTATTGCGTAGGAAAGGTGACAAACTTTTGGTCAAATGGCTGGGACTTCCAGAAAAGAGTTGGATCGACGCGAACGAAGTGATCTTGTGAGTACGTGGAACGTGGTGAAGCGTCTACCGGATCCGGAAAGTCAAACGAGAAAAAAAAAAAGAACGGTGAGTTGCTTCCCGACAGCATCCGCTGTCTGATCGTAGGTCCTTCGGGGTGTGGGAAAACGACACTGCTCGTGGACAATTTTCTCCTCGCACCGAATTGGTTAGATTGGAAGAACAGGCACCTGTACGTGTTCTCGAAAAGTTTGGAGCAATCCAAATACCAGCAACTGATGAAACTGTACGATGGTCTGGACATTGCAACGTTCGCTTCGGAAATAAAACCACTCGACGATTGTTGTGAAAATTCAGTCGTCGTGTTCGACGACGCCATCCTGGAAAATCAAAATGAAATTCGCAACTTTTTCACGCAAGGTCGTCACAAAGGAATGGATTGCTTCTACCTAGCTCAAACGTTTTCCAAAATTCCAAAACAGTTAGTACGCGACAACGCTAATTTCATATGTTTGTTTCGTCAAGATCACACCAACCTCAAGCACGCGTACGATGACTACGTAGGCGGAGACATGAACTACAATCAATTTTCGGAACGCTGCTGCTCTACTTGCTGGAACGGTGACGATTTCGGATTCGCAACGATCGACATGACGAGGAAACCCAACGACGGAAAATACAGAAACAAAATCAACGACTTTCTAAACGTTGCAACGTTGTGAGAAACGACGTGTATAAATAACGTCATGACGAAACGAAAAATCGAAGACGAAAATCTCAAGCTTCGCGATTACCTCGCGAAACGCTTCAAAGGTTGGAAATCCGAGAATCGCGGATTCTACGAAGAGAAGAAACGTCAGGATCAACCTGTGATCGATGCCATCAGCGGTCTAGGTAAAGAAATTAAAAGTGTCACGGAACAAAATAAAAATTTGATCAACGAACTCGTACCACTCGCAGCTAAAAGTTACGCCGTACCCACGCCCATTTCGAGCATTCCTTCGACGCCGTTCGAACTGAAGGATGCACCGGCACGACGTCGAGCCATAGGCAGCACGTCGTCTTCGGATAAAATCGAGTTGGGACCTTTGGCACGAGACTACCTGAGCACGGGGAAATTCGACAAGGATGAAGTGTTCGGTTTGTATCCTAGCATGGAAACCAGCGAAGGCGGTGGTGTGGTGTGGAAGATTGGGAAATCGAAGGTGACCTTCGAAGGCAACGACATTAAAGTCAATTTAGGCGACAAGGATAGTTGGAACAGGTATCCCGGTACGGTGGGACTGTGGGAACTCGTTGCCAAAAAGCAGCCGAAAGATTACACCGACGAAGATTACCAAAGTTACAAGGAAATTCTGATCATGACGGATGCCTTGTACCAGAACAACGACGCCTCGCAGAATAGGGTGAAATCGAGCAGCGGCGAGAAGTACAGGAATCTCATCAATCCGATTTGGAACCAGGTCAAAACAGGCAGCGGCGTCAAACGCTACAACACGTTACCCAAAGAATTCGTTTGGGTGGACGACGTTAGGAAACTCGTGGACCGATTGTTGGTGATAGCCGGCGAAGAGAATGCAGGCAATCGTAATTTCTACAACGAGAAGGTTGGCATCGTGGACATGATCAGCACGAAACTTTCCAACTTCATCGTGAACGACGACAAGGGCATAGGTTACCTGATCAAAATCATCAACACGCTGCCTCCGAGATTCTGGAACGTGGCCGAAGGAAAGGGACTCGTGAACGACATCATCAACAAGTTACCTTTTGAGATGCATCTACCTGGCTACCAGTACTGCGGACCGGGTACCAAACTCGAGAAAAGATTGGAGAGAGGAGACAAGGGTGTGAATCCGTTGGACGCCGCATGCAAAGATCACGACATCGCCTACAACACCACGCAGACGGATCTGGATGCACGTCACGAGGCAGACAGAAAGTTAGAGCACGCAGCTTTCGAAAGGTTCGTGAGCAGAGACGCATCGTTGGGTGAACGGGTCGCCGCACTGGGTACCACCATCGCCATGAACACAAAATAAAAATTGGGGTGGGGTATATAAATAACATACAGTAAAAAAAAAAACATGGCTTGCATAACTGATTTGCCGCACGAACTACTATCTAAAATATTCAAAAAGGTAGTTAACGGAGATGTTAATAAACTTGTGATCATAGCTAGAACGACGCCGGCATTTCGCATGGGATGCGAAATAGTTCTCAAGGACCATCTTCGGGAGATCAGCGGCCTGAGGTGCGGTGATCTCGGCACTCTTCTGTCGGCCGCGGGGAAGAAATTGAACGAGAGGTTGGACGAACTGCACGAGGCGAGGCAGGGGAGAAGACGGTATACTGATGATTGGCGTAAGTCCAAACAGGAAACTGAAGAAATCATCACGCACATCATCGCGTTCTCCGAAGCACGAACTTTCTTCCTCTGTTAACAAAATCTTCGATACAAATCGTGAAAAAAAAAATATATATAAATAACACACATTGTGAAAAAAAAATAATCTTCGGTATATATAAATAACACACATCGTGAAAAAAAAATTAAATTTCTCTAACACGCACACTGAAAATTTCTCTTCTTCGATATGACAACTGAAAAAATGAGTGACCTCCAAGCATTAAAACAAATGCTAAATTTGTCAGTCGAGTATGTAAAAATTCAGGAATTGGAAGTCGACAAACCTTACACGATAACTTCCGGTTCAATCGTTTCTACCCAGTATGGTCCCAAGGTACGCCTGTTGCTCAACGCACAATACAGTCTATTTTTACCAGATCGATACGCTAACATGTTATCCGACGAGAAGCTAGCTATCTTAATCGAGAACAAAACTCGAATCGTGTACAAGAGGACAAAGGATCTTCTTTGTAAGAAAAAAAAGCATGTAATAGAATTTGTGTAACGGGGCTACGCGGAGTATATATAAAATAACATCTATTGAAAAAAAATCTCAGAACATTTATATATAAATAACATACCGTGAAAAAATAACACATAGAGCATCAACATGAAACCCAAGGGTGTCGTGTACCAGATACCATATTTGAATCTAAAAAATCTAGGTGCCCTCGATGGGTTACTTACCAAGAAACAACGCGAGAAGAAACGTTCTTGCTTGAGCAAAGGACACGGAATGAAATTGCTGCTCAGCACACCTCAATTGAAAAGATTGCAGCGTTCGCGGAAACAGCAAAAGATCGGAGGTTTCATATTCAGCATCCCGGCCATCCTAGCAGCATTGGGGGCTGTTGGAAGTTTGGCTGGCGGAAGTGCCGCCATCGCGAAAACCGTCATCGACTCGAAAAAGAACAAGGCGGAATTGGAAGAACAGAAACGTCACAACCTGGCCATGGAGAAGAAAGGAAGAAAGGGCGTGATGAGAAAGTTTAAAAAAAAGAAACAGCAGCACTCACCAACCGAGATATTGAATCTCTGATCGAACCGTTACGAATCAAACACTTCAGAGGAGTTTTCATGTCCGACTCGTTACCTTCAAACGTCAAAAAAAGAGAATGTGGAGTAGTCAACTTGGACAATCAAAAAAATCCAGGCACGCATTGGATATGTTACCACAAAAATGATGATAAAGCATTCGTTTTCGATTCTTTCGGAGGTGTTCCACCTACAAATTTAGTCCATTATCTGAAAACGAGCAAAACCTCTATATACTACAACGACGAACGCATTCAAGATTTCGGAGACGTGAACTGCGGTCATCTCTGCCTCTCCGTGCTCGCGTTTCTCTCTAAAATAAATAACCCTACGGTCGAAGATTTCCAGAAAGCATTGTGGAACCTGAAACAGCATCACAACAATGGGCGTGTTTCATCTCACGAGCGAATCTTCGATCTTGAAACTCACGCTGCACGACGACATCGTCTATCCTAAATCCGTGGCTCTGCGTGCATTCTACAGCATGTACCTTATACCTAACGTCACGCATCACAACAACAAAATTAGCGTCGGAAACGAACACATCGTCGTCACGCCAGGCCAATACAATCTTTCCACTTTGCAAGCTCAATTACCCAAAGGCACATACCTTTCTCAAAATTCGGTCACGCACAGAGTGGAAATCCTATCCGCGACGGAGACCGTGGACCTGGGCA
Organism: Lepisma saccharinum; assembly: GCF_977018435.1. Classification (NCBI taxonomy): domain Eukaryota; kingdom Metazoa; phylum Arthropoda; class Insecta; order Zygentoma; family Lepismatidae; genus Lepisma; species Lepisma saccharinum. Next base: position 11,558,692 of record NC_139257.1, read on the forward strand.
CCATGGGAGAACTTTTAGGTTTCGAGAACGACACCAAACTCGAAGCTGGTATCAAGCACGTGGCAACCAACATTCCTAAATTCTTGGCCATAGAGACTCTGAACGTACACTGTAACGTGGCGGAAGGCATGATCACGAAATCTTCGGACGGATTGTTAGGAAGTCACAAGCAGACGGGAATCATAGCCACTTTCAAACCAAGTTCCGAGTTCATGGAACCGATCATCTACACGCCCTCTCCGCCGATCTATTTTCCAGTATGTCGCAACCGCATAGACGACATAGAGTTGGTGGTGACGAACGAGAAAGGAGACGTGGTGGATTTCGCAGGTGCCACTACGACGGCCATCGTGGAGATCAACATATAATAAATAACCATACATGTAAAATGGAGCAAATCGAAAGTTACGAATTGCAATCTTTCCCTCCCAACCGTCGCACGTTCGCCAATCTGAACGAAGCGAACAGGGAGATCGAATACGACGTGGACGTAGGCGACGGGTTTCTTCATCCTCACAGAGCGGACCTCTACCTTCAATTCGACGTGGTGAAGAAAGAAAGCGGAGACGCGTTTCCCGCAGCAGCAAACTTGATACTCGTGGACAACTTCGTGCCTCACCTGTTCTCGCAGGTGGAGGTGAGGAAACACAACACCGTCATCGACAGAATAGATTATCCAGGCATCACGTCGACGGCAGTGGGAACGTTGAAATTATCCAAAACGGACGCAGCGTACTACCAGGCCGGGGGATTCGAAGCCGGGACCAAAATATCGACGAGAAGTCACACGGTGCTCTTTCCCATGCGTCTGCTGCCTGGTTTCTTCTCGGACTACAAGGAGATCATGTGGAAGGGAGGACTGAGGATCACGTTTCGAAGAGCGGCCAACGACAACAACGCACTGATGCGATACGCTACTTTGGGTCCGGACGGCACCACGCCGATAGCCAACACTTTACCCGAAGCAGCGAAATGCGTCATCCGGAGCATGGAATTGAGAATGCCGGTGGTGGAATACGAAACGAACTACGCCCTCAAGTACAAAGCGGAGATCTTGAAAAATCCGCAGGTGCCGATTCACTTTCACGGTTACCAGTGCGTGCAGAAGATGGCGTCGGGAAGTCACATGGAATTCGACGTGACGACGCAGTTCAACAACATACAGTTCGACATGCCAGATTTCGTCGTAGTGCTTTTTCAGACCGGGAGGGACAAGAATCAGGAAAAAGATTCCAGCAAGTTCGACGACTGCAAGATCAAGAACGTTTATCTGAAGAACGGTAGGAACGAAGTGTTCCCGCGCGAGAATTACAACCTCGACGTGACCAAAAACGATTACCTCAAACTTTACGAAGCGTTCTCGGCTTACAAACGCGTGACCGAGGGAAGCGTGGACATGTACTACACGCCCAGCGAATTCAAAGCACGGAGACCCATGACCGTCATCAACACATCTAAGAGAAAGAAGGTTGTGGTCAACGATCGAACCAACATCAAGGTCGTCTGCGAGTTCCACGATGCCTTGCCCGAGGATACCCTATGCAGCGTCATCCTGATTGCAGAGAAGTCCTTCGCCTACGACGTGAAGAACGAGAGGGTCACAGAGCAGTTTTAACAGGCTTTTAACATCTTTTCTTGCACAATAAGAAATTTTCTGTACTAGCACAATCAGTTACAATGGCACAATACGAATTTCACTAGTTCAGATCAGTTACAAATGTCAATTTTATTAGTTATCAGTTACAATATCTTTTTTTTGCACTATAGCACGAGACAATCAGAATTTGCACAAAATTTGTTGTTGTTTTTACACGTGAAAATTAACAATAAAATTCTTTCTTTTTTTATCGTTTCAGATGCTGTCGAAACATCAAAAACACATACACACACTGGAAAAAAAAAAAAAGCATGCAACTTTATTTGTAACACACACATATTCTCCATCTTCACCAAGAAAATATTATAATAAACATAATTATTTTTATCTATATCTCACAATAAAACTCTATATCCAAAAATATCACAACATCAAATAACACTAGAGTCGTTAGTACACGTTGCATGCATTACGGAGGTCCTCTGTAGAGTTTCATGGAAGTTTGAGAAAAAAAAAAACACGTGAAACTCTACAGAGGTGCGGTTGTAGATAACCGCAGCCATTAGAAAACTTTTACTTTTTTGGCTGGGCACCACGCACCCTGGCGAGGTTATAGGGGCCAGGTATCCTAAAAAACAACAATTATTATTTTGTTTGTTTGTTTGCGTCACAATACACGCGCGCGCGTGTGTATGTGTGTGTGTGTGTGTGTGTGTGAGTGTGTGTGTGTGTGTGTGTGTGTGGCACATCGTTCCCCCGAGAGAGAGAGGTTTACAAAGGTCACGATATACAAACATTGCCGGAGTTGGAAAATTACGATATGGCGCATTCGCTCATTACTGTTGCCAGCTATAGGTTTTTCTCTCTCTCTAGCCCTTGCCAAGTAAAAAAAAGGTGTAGGTAGGAGTTGGCAACACTGCGAGAAAATAGAGCTCATGCCTTACAAGAGAAAACCATTAAGGCGATTTTTACTTGATGACGTTGAACCCGTGCAGTGTTGCCATCCATCCATCTCTCTCTCTTTTATGGTAGTGTCGGTTTTCCTTGTTTAGTGTGTGTAGGTTGGCAAAAATTGCTTTATGCACTGTAAAGCAAACCTCAAGCAAAGTTGCCAGCTCTTTGCTTTAGGTTAGGTTAGACCAAGAAAAAAAAGCTGTAGGTAGGCTGTCGGTTGTTTAACTCTTCCCTCTCTCTCTCCCCTCTCTCTCTCCCCTCTCTTTTTTTTTTGTAAAAGACTATGGCAAAAATACCAGTAGGTTGGCAACCTTGCTTTATGCACTGTAAGGCAAGCCTCAAGCAAGGTTGCCAGCTCCATGCTTTAGGTTACGTTAGACAAAAAAAAACCTTGGTGATTTTTTCGAGTAAGATGTTGGCAACACTGCGAGAAAATAGGGCTTATGCCTTACAAGAGCAAACCATTAAGACGAGCCCCACCGAGCTTTACTTTCGGGTGTAGTGTTGGCAACACTGCGAGAAAAAAATTGCCAACTCCTTGCTTTAGGTTAGGTTAGACCAAAAACCTTGGTGATTTTTTCGAGTGAGGAGCTGGCAACACTGCGCCATCAAGTGAAGATCATGCCTTACGAGAGAAATCCATTAAGGCGCTCCTCATTTGATGTTGGTCAACTCCCCCACCTGCACTACTTCCAGCGTGGCCGTCAGGGCACTGAACATATCATAGAAGCTCAGCAGCCCGTCCCTGTTCGTATCAAGTTCATCGAACAAACGATCTGCAAACTGCAGAAGAGATTCTGTTTAAACATATAACTGGATATGAGCACTGAAACAGCTGCATTAAGGATCAGAATAATCGTTGTATATTTATGGATATCTAAAAATAAAACAGGAATTTACCAACAGGAAGGAATGTTTACTTGTACATGAAAAATTATTAAGAAGTACATTCTTATGTTGGTAAAAAAATATGGTAAAATATTGAGAGATTCTGGACCACACTAAAGCTTCAAGAAATTTGTACAATGCAATATCGCCACTGATGATATCGGAAAAAAATTCTTGTCCGTATTTTTTCCTCCTAGCCTGTAGCATTGCATAACCATTTCAATATTCTTTAATTATCTCCAAACATAAGGAGTAAATGAAAATTATAGGGTGTTCCAATAAAAGCGACGGACTTAATATGCTTAAGAAAATACTGTATCTTTACAAATTGGTAAAAAATTTTACATCATTACAAGGGGTAAACTTTCCGATTTAAGAATGAAAGATGACATCTGTAATATGTCCCCCGCCCGGCTAGATCCAGAGCGTGGTGTTTTAGTGTGTGCTGTCGAACCTCTTTCCTCAAATTTCTTGATCAACTTACGAACTCTACTCTCACTAGGTGCACTTTCACTTCCAAGGATTGCACGAAGCTTCCTAACAGTATCAGCATAACATTCCCCATTCTTGCAATGAGTTTTCACTATCAAAAGTCGTAATTCTCTTGTGAAATGATCCATCTCAACTAAGCTGCAATAACCATTGATAAAGGAAGTTGCAAGAACAGTGATACCAACCCAACCACAAGACATGTTGCGTAAATTAAACTTGGCATTCTTAAATCGGAAAATTCTCCTGTTGTAATGATGTAAACATATCTGTCATTGTTTTTAAGAAAGTATTCTATTAAGCATATTACATCCGTCACTTTTGTTGGGACACCCTTTATAAAATAGATAATACAAATTTGTATTGAAATCTTTATAATTCATTTTTTGCCTGTAATTCTTCCAGACAGTGAATAAGAATAGTAATAGAGTCATATTATTCAGATTAAACTATTTATCTAATAATTTACAAGTTACATTCCCGTGCTTTGGTAAGAATATGCTTACCTGCACATGGGTCAGTAATGTGCTATCTAATATAGGATGCAGCATTCTTACTCGCATTTTTTTCTTAGCTTAATTCAGGTTAATCTAATGTGGCTGAAATAACAATATGTTTATTACCTTATCATTGTAAAAATCAACTACATAAATAATAGGGCTGAGCCGATACCGATGCCGATGTATTGGTATCAGAAAGTATCAGTGGGAATTCATCTACCGATACCAGCCGATATTTTTCCGGCATACTGGTCTTTCACGGGGTCCGCAAAAATTTCACGCGGCATTTCCATGGAGCCAAGTAACCTGGATAATTCAAACTATTTTATTTTACACAAATTTTGCATAACATCTATTTTGTACACTATGATATAATTACCGAATATTCAAAAGCAATTTTCTTGGTAAATTCATGCACATAATTGGAGAATATATGTATATACACCAATGTATACACCAATATATATCAGTATTTTGAACAAAGTTTAATTATTAAAATTTTCAAGCATCTCTATCGGTATTGGTGCGAATCGAAAAGGCTATTAGCTCAGCCCTAATAAATAATAAATTTGGTTTCAAAGGGAAGACACACATTATATGTGTACAGTACGTTCAATTCCTTGCGAGGGCGAGATATCGTGAGAAGTGTGGGGGGCGGCGCTAGCAGAGATGCCGACATTTTCGATCAGTAACGTGCCGCTTATTTTTATGGATATATCTTAAGCATTCAGATATTTATATTAATATTGCAAAACGAGTACTAACCTGTGTTATAATACTTGTTCAAAGTGATGTCCACCTACATTCACACATTCCTGGCTTCGTTTTGTGAATTTTAATTCACACACAAACGTTCTTCTTCAGTAATTCTGCCACAACGCTGCCCCAATTTTGTCGAGTTTTTCTTCGTTTCAAATCCGTCGTTTTTGCTTAGGGGTACTAAAATTTAACGACCCAGTTTCCCGTAATGTAAGGACAAGACGTCTAACCGTCTCTCTACCTGGAGGTGAAACGCTAAGGAATTTCTGTGCAAATTTCCTACACACACTTCGACACGAGTATTTTCACGTAAGTGGCATACATAAAAATTATATTTTCTAACTTGAACTTTGCGCCTGCCATTTCAATTGCCTTACGTACACAGAACACACACACACTGAATTACACAAAGACGTAGCACGGCAGGTAACAAAAAACCACACTCTTTCACACATTACGAAATTAACACGCTCTTGGTTCAAGGTCTGTTCTGTTCCTCACTCTTTCACAGCTCTGTCCAGGGCACCTGTAGTCACGAAGGAAAGAACAACTCAAGCTCGGAGCTTTCAGACTGCAAACAATGCTCACGAAAACCATTGGCTTCTAACGGTTTAGTCTGCAACGTAATCTTGATACAGTGTTGCACATTGGAAACCTCCAAACGATTTCGAGCGAAGAAAAACGCTTTCGAGGGTAAACTTAAGTGAAACGTTACTGGTCGAAAATGTCGGCATTTCCGATAGCGCTGCCGCCTCACATCTCCCAATCTCTCGGCCTCGCAAAGTATTGGACGCACGATATATGTATATACACACACACACACACACACACACACAAAATCTTACCGCCTGTTGCTCTCTGCTGTTGTACAAGGGTAGTCGCTCCAAAAGAAATTCGTGGAAATCTTTCCTGGTTATATGTTCCTCTGGAAACCTTTTCTTGAATTCCTTGATGTGCACAGCGATGTCCATCTCTTAAACAAATGAACACGAATGATAATTCTAATTATTGCATAAATATCTCAATGAGAAATATAAACTAAATTCTTAAACACACTTCCAAAATATAAGACAAACGCATACACAAGTAACAAAAGCTTATCAATGCCACGTGTTTTTATTTCGAAGAGCATACATGGTGTGTTTACTAAGTCTTTAGACTGGCAGTATTGTAACAAGATAAATGCTGCAATGTGGCATTTGGTACATGTATTAGGTAGTGTCACACGTAGTGAGTTTGTAGTGAAATTGGTGTCTGATTCGGTGAATTATTGAGTGAGTTGCAGGTTTTAAACTAGTGCAGTCTTTTGTACCTTCGTCATGTATTTAAAAACAGAACAAAAGAGTGGCGGTTAAGTTTTGCGTAAAACTCAGTAAAACCCCTTCAGAAACTGCCAAAATGCTGATAACTGTTTACGGCAATGAAGCTTTTTGTCATTCCAATGTTTTCATTTGGCATCGTCGATTCCGTGATGGTCGGGAAGATGTGGCATATGAACGCAGTGAGGATCGTCCCTGCACCAGTCGAACTGGCGGTAATGTTGAAAACGTTAGACAAAATCTGAATGCAAACCTGGCACAGTCACTGAGGATGATTGCTGCTGATGATTGCATGCTGCTGATGATTGCAGCAGTGTGTAGATCTATTTAAGAGCCCTTGCTCAAGAGCATACAACGAGTGAGACCAGAGCTGGTTGCATTCTGTGCTTAGTTTCTGCAGCACGGCAATGCGCCAAGCCACAAGGCAATTATTGTCCAACAGTTTTTGACACGAAAACAAGTTATTGTGTTAAACGAACCGCCTTATTCTCCAGACTTGACACTGGCTTACTTTTTATTCCCCAAATTGAAATCCGACCTGAAGGACCAACGTTTTGACACCATTTTTGGAATTGAAGTAGATGTGACAGGGCACCTAAAGAGGTTCCCAAAAAAATATATTCACAGGGGTACCCAGTAATTTTACAGCCATGTCACTAAGTGTGTGGACTTAGGAGAGATGTACATCGAAGACTAACCAAGTCTCACACATTTACACTTTTTATTAAACCAGTCTAAGAACTTTGTAGATACACCGTGTATATGTGTTCCCTTCGTCCATTTTATTAGTTCTTTGACCCATCCTAATTCTTGCCATATAACTAAGAAGATATAGAAGCCACGTAAAATAACTCAACCATAAATAAACAAAATGATGTGCTTAAGGATTAAAATTGATCACAGGATCAGTTTTGTAGGATGCAAAATGTTGTTCTATTTTTTATTTTGTATTCGATGTACATTTTAAATGCGGAGCTAGCTGTACTATAGCCTGTCCCAGCTAACTGTAGAGCAGGACTGTGCATATCGGCAGAGGAGGAGGTGGAAAATCGAGTGGTGAAAGCGCAGTGTTGCCAGCTGTACGATCCTGACCGTACATGTATGGACGTACAGTCCAGACCTTCGTCCGTACGCTAAATGCACGGCTTGTCAAAATTTGCACTAGCAGTTTTATCCCTAATGTTTCCCTGAGAAATTCTTAAACCAATTGTACGGACCTGGAGACAAAAATACGGTCCGTTTGCTATGTGCGTTCGGTACTATTCTTTTCAATAGTTTACAACGCTGCATAGCGAAGGAGAAAATCGGGTAACTCCCATCGCCCATTACACAATCCTGTATCTCTCACTGTTCATTGGTGGAGCCGTCTCGTGCCACTAGTTGCGCAGTGACTTGTTCTCGTTCACCTGGTCTACAGTTAGCTGGTATGGAGTTTATGTACATTTTATTATTCAGTGCTCAAAAGTACATAAAATGGTGATCAAGCCAACACTCTACATGTGACAAATTTAATTATTTTTCATACATTATACATATATAGAGAAGGAAAATTAACATTATTTAAGGTTTTTAACTTTTTCAGAGCAAATAAGGTATGACAATACCAAATTGGACTTCAATCCATCGAGTTAATTTATATTGCTTGCATCACATCTGGCTCTGGGTGAGTGCATGTTCTGGGGCATAAAATATACGCGGGGTCTCCACCGAGAGGTCCGGGGTCTTAAAAAATCGAAGACATATGCTCCTAGTCTGAGGTACAGGTGTTCTGTATAATCAGAAATAAACACTATTCAATTAATAAACAAGCAGGTATATATTTCTTATTATTTTATTATGTTCAAGTTGGAAGGGGGAGGGGTCCGATTCTATGATAATGTCGGTGATATAAGTGGGTGTTTTAAGCAGCATGAAGTGTCCCCGTTCGTGCAGATCTTGAACCAGCATCAATCCTGAATGAGCAAATGTTACCCTTTAGCCAATATCCCCATGATGCACACGACTGGGATGTTCAGTGTCTTCCAGGGAGACTATTGCTGCCTGCACCGGGTTCGAATCGTGTCTGCGTGGCATGACGAGTATTTCAGAACACTCCCTCATCTGTAGACGTGAATTCCATAAAGAGTATGTACGAATATTTTGAACAGCGGGGGAAACGCCACAAATTATACAAACTTTAACTTAACTGCGGGACCTACTATTGCCCAACAGTCTGTTCCACAACCCTGTGGAGACTCTATCACACAAGATCCATAATATTATCCGAATTAGAGGTTGTACCAAAGGATGTTAATAAGTTCTGCAGGGTGTCCTACGAACGGCGCAACTGGGAATTAAGAGTGGCCTTACTTTGTAACCGAAACCTGTACATACATAAGTCATACACCAAATGTTAGCCTTGTCCAAGTAGATATTTTTAAACATAGAAACAACAAACGGGGTGCAGTGTTGTTCATGCAGTGTTGCCAAATGTAAGTGAAAGTGTAAATTTATTTTTCCACAAAGCATGGAAAATTGCATGTCAAACATTCGTATGGAAATTTGGACGTCAATTTCCACCTTGGGTAGGTGGACTATTTCGCCATCTATAGTTCAGAGAAGAAAACCAATCGTTCTCGCGTATAGCCAATCCTGAAATGCCTCGTAAAGGCGTACCGGTCCAAATGGGTGTTTTAAAAAAATATGAGGCACAGTGGCAACACTGTTGATGTGTGAAGGCAACAAAAGGTGTGTTTAGTGATGGTCTATGACATGGAAATACTGGAAACAGGAAAAAAGAAAATGAAAATTATGGTGAAAAAAGTGTTACTTACCTACTCCTGGCAAACATGCAATGCGATTAGAGTGCCCACCGAACGAGAACAAAAGAATCAGTTAGTTGTGTACTCAGAACTGTTTGAGCCGTGCATTTCGCATTGTTCGTAGGGGAAGATGAGAATTGTTCTGTGAAATGAATGAAGTACTCTTTGGAAGAGAGGGTGTTCATTGTGGAACATTATTTTTGTTCAAAATCGTACAGTAGTGTAAAAACTGTGTTTCGCGAGAAATATCCGAATAACAATGTTCCAGAAAATTCGACGATATATCGACTTGTTTCCAGATTTCGTGAAACAGGATCAGTTAATGACAAACTCTACCACAGACAACCATCAGTTTTGACACAAGGTGTGCCTCAGGATGTGGAGCAGAGAATATCACAATCTCCCAGGAAATATGTTCGTAAACTTGCTGCACAGTCAGGTGTATCAAAAACAACACTCACCGAGCGTTAAAACAATTGCACCTACGTGCATATAAGGTACAGGCTGTGCAAGAACTGAAGGAAGCAGACAAAGGTGCACGTGTAAGATACTGCCAGTGGTTTAGAAATTTATTAGAGAGAATGGTGTGAATATTTTGGATAAGGTTTTTTTCACGGATGAAGCATGGTTCCACTTAAATGGATATGTCAACAGTCAAAATTCTCGACATTGGTCAAGTAACAATCCCCATTTGTTACATGAACAATCACTTCATCCACAAAAGATCGATGTGTAGTGCGCGATTTCGTGGAGAAAAATAATCGGTCCATTCTCTTTCAACACAACAGTTGACGGAATAGTTAATCGTGACCTTATCACACAGTTCATTTCTCTGTTGGAACCTGATGAACGTGATTGTTGGTTTCAACAAGACTCCGCAACATGTCACACGTCTAATGAAACTTTAGACATGTTGGCAGAGTTCTTTGGCGATCACATTATAAGCAAAAACTTATGGCCCAGTCGCTCCCCTCCCCGGATCTGACGTCTCCAGATTTTTTTCTGTGGGGTTATTTGAAACAAACAGTTTACATTAATAACCCAAGAACACTTGATGATCTAGAAAAACATTTGCACAGCCATTAACAATATAAACCAATCAACCTTGCATAAAGTTGCTTCCAACATGATAAAACGTGTTGATGAATGCCTCAGGGAAAATGGTTGTCATTTTCAACATCTTTAGTAAAGCTACACTGCCTGTTACGCGCATTGCATGGTTGCCAGGAGTAGGTAAGTAACACTTTTTTCACCATAATTTTCATTTTCTTTTTTCCTGTTTCCAGTATTTCCATGTCATAGACCATCACTAAATACACCTTTTGTTGCCTTCACACATCAACAGTGTTGCCACTGTACCTCATTTTTTTAAAAAAACACCCATTTGGACCGGTACGCCTTTACGAGGCATTTCAGGATTGGCTATACGCGAAAATGACCGGTTTTCTTCTCTGAACTATAGATGGCGAAATAGTCCACCTACCCAAGGTGGAAATTGACGTCCAAATTTCCATACGAATGTTTGACATGCAATTTTCCATGCTTTGTGGAAAAATAAATTTACACTTTCACTTACATTTGCCAACACTGCATGAACAACACTGCACCCCGTTTGTTGTTTCCATGTTTAAAAATATCTACTTGGACAGGGCTAACATTTGGTGTATGACTTATGTATGTACAGGTTTCGGTTACAAAGTAAGGCCACTCTTAATTCCCAGTTGCGCCGTTCGTGGGACACCCTGTACTAAAGGTAACTGTATTTTTGTCCGGGGAACCTACGTATCCCCCTACCCACAGTTCATATTCAGTATGAATATCGACTGGGTCCTTGCGGACAGTAATATATTACAGTTACATTATCTTGTATTGGGCAATCAAATGATAAAATATTTCCCCTTGAAACCTAAAATCCAATGTTAGTCAAAATTTTATTTAAGTCACCTTTAGGTTCAGATGTCATAATTAGGATTATATCTGTAATTTAAAGTAAGGATGTCTTGTGTGACGTTTCCGGTGGTAGTGTTGAAGCACCTTCGCAATTTTGTTTCTGGTGAGGGAATTGAACATTGTCTCTTACGTAACCTCACATTGTGGTCCGGTCACCAGGTTGACCATGTGCATGAGAGAACCTGTAATGCCATACGCTGGGCTCACATCAAATCAATTTAAGTTCTGCATTAACAGCAAATAGGGCCTCCCCCATGGCGCAGTGGTAGCGTCATTGCCTTGTAATCAAGGGGTCCCGGGTTCGATACCCGGTGGAGGCACAAGTGGTTCGGATCCCACTTTAAACTGTAGGTCCAGTCCCGATTAGCCTTACTGTGCATAAAGTGGACTTAAAACACCAACTCAACATTAACAGCAAATATTCCTCATTAAAATGGTGGTGTTAAGGATTGGTGTAAATATAGAATTACAAATTCGACTAATCATTTCTGCGCAGCCTATATGATTCGAACCACTAAGCATTCTACCTCTTGCTGGTAATCCGGAAGCTCTCGAATAAAATCCAACATCGTTTCCACTATATTATCAATGAGGCTCACTGAATTCGAATATACTATTTTTAGCCCCATTTCTAATGAAAAAATATTGTGTGAAATCATAGGTGCGATCAGTACTATGTTCTATTGCTTGACGAGGCGCCAAACAGGTGTCCATGTAAATTCTCACCACATATATATATATATATTACATTTTCAGGTACATTCTACATCACATCTATGACACAAGTGATCTATAAGAAGGATACATTCGCCATATCAAGTAATGATTAAGAGTAGGCTATATCGTAAGACAAATGTTTAAGGGAGTTACCTTTGATCTTGGTCCGTTTCATAATATTATCAAATTTTCCCCATTTAAATCTCGTTTCTGGGAGTTGTATCTGCATCCAAACGTAACGACACATTCTTGTGAAGCGGTTACCCATGGTTCCGATAGTGCAATGACTAGCTTATTCTCTCTCTCTCTCTCTCTCTTTACCTGAAATAGATACAGTAAGAAATTACATAAGTAAGTTTCACTTAAACTAAAACAATAACATGCAAAGTGTTATATTTTGGTGAACAATAGGGATGTTCCGAAGCCGATTACAGATGTATGAAAATCGGCAGAAATTGACATATCGGCATCGGTATCGGAATCGGCAAAAATCCAATATTTAAACCAGTACATATTTTACTAGAGTTTTACCTTCTAATACGTTTTATATTCTAGTTTTGTAAGATTTATTGAAAATTTGGTTATGATTTGTCATTACGTATTGTAGAGCTTTTCTAATAAAATTATTGCAAACTCTCATTCAGAGGATCAACCTAACTGTAAATCGGAAATAAAACAATACATTGCTGAACCAGGATCTGCTGTTGTATTGGAAATTCAAAAATTAGTATTCAGACCTGAAGCAAGTGCTGAGAAAATACTTGGGCACACCTGTTGCATCAGTATTCAGCAGTGATCAGAACGCTACATTTTAAAAGTAGCTTCGCTACAGCTACAGCTACTCTTCCAAAATGTAGCTTCGCTACAGCTACAGCTACATTTAGCAAAAAGTAGCTCGCTACGCTACTTCTGTTCCCTACTCGCTACTTCGCTACTTTTTGCGCTACTTCTGCATAAAGAAAATGAAAACAACCATATGGGTATTAAAAAATCCCCTACTACTTTTAAATAGATTCTGTTATTTATTATCATGATTCCAGTCATTGATAATTTTGATAGCAGTGTTACTTCAGTTACTTATTTTTACTATAGTTTTTTAGAATACCATACCTATGCAAGTGGCATATCAATTCAAATTTGATATATGAATATTGCAATTAGGGTGTTGTCCAAATTAATTATTACAACTATACACAAATAAAATTTGGTAGGATTACGCATTTATGTTCACATCAACATATTTTTCTTGAGAATAAATATTTCATTTTTTATAGACTGATATGAAGTCAGCATTTGGAATGAAATGAAAAGTACCTGGAGCCCTTTCACTACAAAAGGGCCCCAGGTTCAATACCCACATAGTGGTTAGGATCCAGTCTCGATCAGCTTATCTATGCATAAAATGGACTCAAAACGAAAACTAGGAAAGACGCCAAGTTGAGAGGATGCTCCTGCTCCTCCATTCCCCACACTGCTCATCATTCATCATTCTTCCTTGTTCTCACAATTAGCCGAAAGTGGCAGAAAGGGAATATAGGTAAGAGAATAATTAAATAAACAATTCATCCTCATTGTCATGATTGAGAGAAGTGGAAGAAAAGATGAGGAGGTAAACAGAAGAGGACAAATGGGTGGTGGACAATTTCAAAGCGTTAGAAGATTAATATGGAACAAGGATGTACCTATGAAATGCAAGAAGTTAAACGTATTGTAATTTTAAAATTTGTGAACAAATACTATCGTGAAAATATTTGTAATTCCAGAAACTATCATTCTTGTAACAATAATTTCTTGCTGGCGAGATCCTATATACTGACGATGATCAATGCTGTTAACGTACTGAGCCATTTATTGCTGGCACTATTCCCTTGTCAATGCAGTGGAAAATCCATCGCTCGTTTTTGCACTGCAAGTTGCGTCTTACACAGCAATTAATGACATTTTGGTGTGTCTTACATCATGGATATCCACAGGATTTGTTCCGGGGGTGACCCAAACGAGGCACTTTTTTCCAGTGGTGCAGCAAATGAGGCAAGTTTCTCCCCAAAATAGCGATGCAGCTGAAAAAAAACGTAGCTGTTAGCAGGAATATATTCATATATGTCAGTTAGTTATCTGGATATCTGAATTATCCAGATACTAATTAAATAAATTACGCAGATATCTATAACCTACAGTCTAGATAATCTGTATCTCCATGTAATAGACTGTCTTTATGAACCTCCTGCAAAATTGAGGGTTATTGTCGATTTTTTCTGATGATGTTGCCACATTCAAAATTCACCTCAAAATGCTGAGAGAAAATGTAGCTGTAGCGAAATTTTCGCTACAACTACAGGTATTTTGTAGCTTTGCTACCGCTACAACTACAATTTTCAAAATGTAGCATTGCTACAGCTACAGCTACAAATTTTGTAGCTAGCTACAGTAGCGACGCTACAAGTAGCTCGCTACTTCTGACCACTGGTATTCAGTGACTGAGTGTTCAGTGTTGCTGAACAGATTTGCGATAAGATAAGAAGTAGGTTACTTCCTGAAGTGCTTCCAAATCTCGTATTTCTGAAGTTGAATCTGGCAGAACAGGAATTCATTTTGCATTTCAAAGAACTGCTTGTGTACTAATGTTAAATCTCTAAGTTCACATAAGTTTTTGTAGATGCAAATGTAACCTTTCCGGCTGTTTGTCATCCCTCTTGGATGATGACAGCAGTATTTTATCACATGTTTTTAGTTTTTTGCGAAGAGCTGGACTCTTCCACCGTCTGTAAGGAGGTTTCTAGTTCGTTCTGACTTTTTAATGTGTTGTGTTTGTCTCGTGCAGGTCTTTTTACAACCTTGCACTTTTAGTTTTTCCCAAGGGGCTCTTTACACCCCCTTTTTAAGTTCTCAGTCAGAATTTTAGATAAGGGATATTTTCCCGTATTCATAGAAGGGTGCGAAATGGCCTTAAGTGCCGACGCACCCAGAAATTTTAACTCAATTCAATTCAATACATTCTCATCTGTTGAGAATATATATGTATGCTATGCAATAGAAATGTACATAGCAAATTTATTTTTGTCATGCAGAAAATAACATCCCATTTCTGTTTAATAATCTTATGTATCGGAATCGGTTAAATATCGGCATCGGTATCGGTTCCAAAAATTATCGGTGAGTACATCGGCATCGGTAAATTTTCAGCTTCGTCACATGTCTAGTGAACAAGAACTCCATAGGAAGAAAATAATAAATAATTCTATCGTCCATCAACTGCGCCGATTGTGTTTTCAAAAGTTTGTTTGCTTCTGTTTACTGAAAACTCGTTGGTCAATTCCAGCCAACTACAATAAAAGGCCAGTCTTCTGAAGTATGAACATCAGCTCCAAATGTAGTTGGCTATGTGCTGTTCACATTTGCAAACACTCCTTATTTGATCTGATTCCCTTGGTGTACTGCAGAGCCTGTAACCCACACTCTTCCAGGCACATTGTAGGGCAGAATGTTTACTGTTGCTTGCTTCCTTACAGTTCAACACAAAGTCCACACTGCTCCTTCACTTCCACACAAAGTGAAATAATGTATGCCGATGCATCAAAACATGCGTCCGTCCTCTGCTGCAACATGCAGGAAAGCATCCATTTGCAATATTCGATATTTTAACTTAAATTATATATTTTATATTTACACTTAAATTCATAGTGCACATGTAAAATAATATGTCGTTAAGTGAAAATATATAATATTCATGAAAAATCTTCACAGAATTTCACGTCATTTTTGGTGCACCAGTCAAATGCATGCTGGTGAATTCTGGAAAGCGCGGTACATTTGATTACAGTAAATGTAATGCCCCGAAACTTTAAATTAATAAACAAAATCTATTGCGAACAGTCATCATGCTATAGTTTAGTCATAACAACTACTACAGTTATAACGATCTTATTTTAATACCTAGTTTCATGTACTAACCTCGAGCGCAAAGATGCACGTCTAACGTTAAGAGAAAGACTTTTATATTAACTTCCCTTGTTGCTAAGTAACAATTTATTACATTGTTGTTTTATTCTTTCAGTATAACATTGAATATGAATCGGTTCACAGGTATTCATACAATATGAGTAGTGTAAATTAGTTGTTTCTAAGTCACACTTGGTACGAGCCCTTTTTTTCCCTCTTTTTTTATCAATTGAATATCAGTTTTTGACATATTTTGACAATTTTTTGTCGATGTTTTAGCGTTTAGCGATGTTTTAGTGAAATTTCCAATTTTTCCCACCTCACACTTGGTACGAATGCCACGATCTTACGTGATATAACTTAACCTATCTTACGATTTTTTTAACGATCTTCAGTGACCTATCATTTCTTTTTATTTGCGCACCGAACTAACTTACATTGGACTCCGTTTGTTTCAGTATTTTAAAGTTTTCTCATATTTTATATAACCTTGTTGATTTTTTTTTAGTATGTGGATTTTTTTTTTAACGAATTTTAAAACTGTTCCGTCACCCTCTCGTTCTTCACGTCGTACGCGAAGGACTTCTCTGCGACCAGGATGACGCTGCACACGGTATCCTCGGGCAGCGCGTCGTGGAACTCGCAGACGATCTTGAAGTTGGTTCGATCATTGACCACGACCTGCTTCCTTTTTGTGGTATTGATGACGAACATCGGCCTGTGGGTTTTGAATTCGCTGGGCGTGAAGTACATGTCCACGTTTCCCTCGGTCACGCGCTTGTAAGCGGTGTAAGCTTCGTAAAGTTTGAGGTAATCATTTTTGGTCATGTCGAGGTTGTAATTCTCGCGCGGGAACACTTCGTTGCGTCCATTCTTCAGATAAACATTTTTGATCTTGGAGTCGTCGAACTTGCTGGAATCTTTTTCCTGGTTGTTATCGCGTCCGGTTTGAAAGAGTACAATGACGAAATCTGGCATGTCGAACTGTATATTGTTGAACTGCGACGTCACGTCAAATTCCAGATGACTTCCCGACGCTATTTTTTGCACGCACTGGTAACCGTGAAAGTGAATGGGCACCTGTGGACTTTTCAAGATCTCATTTTGGATTTCCGTACATAGGTTCTATTCACATTTTACTCACGTATAGGCGTACGTGATGAATCTGCAAACAGATTTTTCCCAAGTCTTACCGTTTCCAAGATAACCCCACTTCCGGTCGCCATTTTGGATTTCCGAGCATAGGTTTTATTCATATTTTACTTACGTATAGGTGTACGTGATGAATCCGCAAACAGATTTTTCCCAAGTCTTACCGTTTCCAAGATAACCCCACTTCCGGTCGCCATTTTGGATTTCCGAACATAGGTTCTATTCACATTTTACTCACGTATAGGCGTACGTGATGAATCCGCAAACAGATTTTTCCTAAGTCTTACCGTTTCCAAGATAATCCCACTTCCGGTCGCCATTTTGGATTTCCGAGCATAGGTTCTATTCATACTTTTTCTCACGTATAGGCGTACGTGATGAATCAGCAGACAGATTTTTCCTAAGTCTTACCGTTTCCAAGATAACCCCACTTCCGGTCGCCATTTTGGATTGACGAACAGAGGTTCTATTCATACTTTTTCTCACGTATAGGTGTACATGATGAATCAGCAAACAGATTTTTTGCTAAGTCATGAATTGGAGGGTTCTATGACAACCTATATTAATTCTCGTAAGAGAACAGAAAACACCAAAAAAAAACAAAAAAAAACAATACTGTGGTCATTACAACAAATAGTCTTCTTCAACCCCAATCCAACAACCCAAAAATCATCATCCTAACTAGAACCATGTAACTATCTACCATCTGTTAGATGTTTTGTGAACTAAGTGGTGCTTTGTTTGTGTGTAAAAAAAAATACAATGCTTTTTGCACTTGGTTATCATCACCTAACATGTTATTAATTGTTTTTTAAAATTAATTACAACAGAAAACTAATAATTAATATTATCCAAAGTTACTAATTAATATTATACAAGTAACTCATATAATTTTTTTGTTCTTGTTGCTAGTGTTGGGTAATTATGGTTGTTGCAAAATATAGCTCTCGCGTATGACAGTTTCTGAGTTTTGTTGGGTATATAAAGTTACTAATTAATATTATACAAGTAACTGATATATTTTTTTTTGTTCTTGTTGCTAGTGTTGGGTAATTATAGTTGTTGCAAAATATAGCTCTCGCGTATGACAGTTTCTGAGTTTTCTTGGGTATATAAGAACAATTATACACGACCTCTCTCGGTCCTCCTCCGTAGCCGTGCGTGTTAAGGCGTTCACTCGTTCTTGACATCGTGTGTGCGCTATAGGTTCGAACCCGGTTATGGTCAGTTCAGTGTGAATAATGGCCCCTTACTTTAGCTCGTGTTCCTGGTCTTCAGGCTGGGATTTAAGGAAATCATGAATCCTGAGTGAGCGAGTTTGACGGGTTTGTTGTTTCACTGTCTAAATATCGATCATTGCTACGGAGGAGTGACCCCCTGTCCCCGGGGATCCCCCCTGTCCCCGGGCTCGTGTTCCCGGGAGTCCTACCCCTTGTCCCTGGACCCCTGTCCCCGGGGTCCTATCACTGTCCCCGGGAGTCCCCTTCCCCCTGTCCCTTGACCCCTGTCCCTTGACCCCTGTCCCCGGGGTCCTATCCCTGTCCCCGGGCTCGTGTTCCCGGCTAAGTTAGGTTAAGTTGTCTAATGTCTATGTCTATGTGTAATGTCTATGTCTATGTCTATGTGTAATGTCCATGTCTCTGTCCTTGTAGGTTTTTTTTTCCTAGGGACACCTCTGTTTGTCAAAAATTCGAGATATTTGCAATTTAAGATTTTTTTAACGCTGTTAGAACATTTTCGATTGATGAAAAAAAATGGTTCCATGACGACCTATGTTTATTTTGGTATGGGAGGACAGAGGACACCGAGACTCGACCAACGCACTAAACCCGACCAATGCCAATGACAATGCTTTATTAACAGGTTTTTTGTAAGTATCGGGACCATTGTGCCCTTGACTTACTATCATGTTCTTACAAAATAGTGTATATACAAAATTTTTCTTTCTATAACCCGGGTCGACTGTCGGCCGGTTATCTGTATTATTTCACTAATTTGAAATTGTTGGGTTCCTTGTTATAATTTTGCATTGACAGAGGAAGGAAATAATCACTATTATTTTTCAAACCATACATAGTTCGGTGCACTGATGAAAAGTTCTAATCACAAACTACATTTTGCACATCACTTTAAGACACAAAACATAAAATAACCACATAGAATAATAATAATGATAACAATATATAAGTAACAATAAGTAACAAAGAAACAACAAAATCACAATCTGTGCTTTTATAGCTGAACTATCAAGGAACACTAATCTGCTCTATTGAAAACAGTACTTTGAAGTACTCATAAACAAAACCCGACCTCTCTACGACTATTCGTTCAAAAGTTACGAGTGATCAAAGTTTTGGGAGGTGGGTTAACTTCTTACCCCTTGACCTCAGGACCACCAAAACTTGGTACACGTATTCTACACCTCCAAAATCGACAGGGGGGGTTTCTAACGATTCCGGATGGGGGTGTTTTTCGATATATTTTTTCGATAACTCTTACCATTTCCGAGATATTTGCAATTTAAGATTTTTTTTAACGCTGTGGACTTAGAACATTTTCGATTGATGAAAAATTGGTTCTATGGCGACCTATGTTTATTTTGGTATGAGTGGACAGAGGACACCGAAACTCGACCGACGCACTAAACCCGACCTTTCTACGCCTACTCTACGTCACCAAAAAAAATCGACAAGGGGAGATTTTTCGATAACTCTCACTGTTTCCAAGGTACTTAGGTTTTTGATAGACGACAACGACGGAGTCATCAATGAGTAAACATCTGTGAACTCGGTGAACACAAGTCAACTTTTTTCAGTACGTCAATATTTTTTTTCTTATTTCTTAGTGAATGTGTTAGGTGACTTGCAACGACGAAGGCCTTCTAGCAACACGTACTTAGCTTATGCCGGCGTAATTCGCTAAAATATGTCTTTAACTATTGTCATTTAGGTAGTGTAATTGGTGGTACTACTGGTGCGAGAAATGAAGAGGTTTTTGAGAAATGAAGAGGTATTTTTGACTGTATAGAAATACTTAAAACTAAGGCAAAGTGTCTATAAAATGTTATTGCTACTGTGTATAACCTACGATTTTTGTAAAAAAAAAAAGCTTCCGAGAAAGTATGACCCCCCTCAGATTGATGTGGCTAAACTTGAATTTGCCAAATTGTTGTTTATAAATTTGTTAAAAATATGGTTGTTTTTTTTCGATATTGTTTTAGCATCACTTAAAAAACTAATCCAAGATGCTCATATGAGCCACATCCACACACACCCACACACACCCACACACACCTACACCTATATATATTTACCCACACATACACGTCTACTTCTGGTCTACTTCTATTGCATCATGTTGTGCAACATATTATTATTCAATATTATGCAACAAATTATTAGACGTGTGTTGTTTTCTGATTGCTTGACTAAGGGGAATTTTCTGAGAATTCTTTCCATTCCAAATATTCTTGTATATGTGTGTGTGTGTGTGTGTGGTTGTGTAGAGATTGATGCGCTTATGTATGTGTGCATTAAGGCATTGACTTGTTAAGAATGTTACATCAATAATACTGTCTCGGGAATGTTATGCTCTTTTTTTTTCTCTCTATAAAAAAGAGAAATTTATGTTGATTGTTTGGTTAAAAAGAATTTCCTAATTATTTGTTTTGTCACAAGAATTGTTTGCATTCCAAATATACCTAAGTGTTTGCATAAAGATTCATACACTTAATGCTATATATGTGCATTAACTTGTTAAGAATATCACATCAATAATACCGGCTCGGAAATGTCATGTCCTCTCCCTCTATAGAAGGTCATATAAATGTGCTAATTGGTTGGCTCAGGGGGATTTCCTGATTAGTAAATTGAGGTTATAAATACGTACGCATAAAGGTTTTGCTAATATGGAATGCTAAAGCTCAGTACTTGGCTCTCTCAGGGATTCGAATTCTTTTAGGTTAAACAGCATAGAAATTTCACAGCAAGAATTCTCATATTTACTGACGACATTCTTAACAACTTGTGTTGTGATTCCACTATAAACTGTATACAAAATATGCAGTCCCTAGAATGAGATGGACGAGGCTTATGAACCTCGACCTATACAGTTGTACAATCTGGTAATGAATAGATGTTTCTTTTTATTAAGCATAGCAGTGTGTTTTCGCTTATTTTAATATCAGGCAACAATGTTAGAAAGTGGCCCCCAAGAATACAATTTAAAATCACTAATGTGATATGGACCTCTCCGATGGCGCAGTGGTAGCGTCGTCGCCTTGTAGTCAAAATAAACATAGGTCGTCATAGAACCAATTTTTCATCAATCGAAAATGTTCTAAGTCCATAGCGTTAAAAAAATCTTAAATTGCAAATATCTCGGAAATGGAAAGAGTTATCGAAAAAATATATCGAAAAACACCCCCATCCGGTATCGTTAGATACCCCCCCCTGTCGATTTTGGAGGTGTAGAATACGTGTACCAAGTTTTGGTGGTCCTGAGGGTAAGAAGTTAACCCACCTCCCAAAACTTTGATCACTCGTAACTTTTGAACGAATAGTCGTAGAGAGGTCGGGTTTAGTGCGTTGGTCGAGTCTCGGTGTCCTCTGTCCTCCCATACCAAAATAAACATAGGTCGTCATGGAACCATTTTTTTTTCATCAATCGAAAATGTTCTAAGTCCACAGCGTTAAAAAATCTTAAATTGCAAATATCTCGAATTTTTGACAAACAGAGGTGTTCCTAGGACAAAAAAAAAACCTACAAAGACAGGGACATGGACATAGACATTACACATAGACATAGACATTAGACAACTTAACCTAACTTAACCGGGAACACGAGCCCGGGGACAGGGGGAAGGGGACTCCCGGGGACAGTGATAGGACTCCGGGGACAGGGGTCCAGGGACAAGGGGTAGGACTCCCGGGAACACAAACCCGTCAAACTCGCTCACTCAGGATTCATGATTTCCTTAAATCCCAGCCAGGAACACGAGCTAAAGTAAGGGGCCATTATTCACACGGAAAAACTACCGACCATAACCGGGTTCGAACCTATAGCGCACACACGATGTCAAGAACGAGTGAACGCCTTAACACGCACGGCTACGGAGGAGGACCGAGAGAGGTCGTGTATAATTGTTCTTATATATAAAAAACAATTAGTAACATGTTAGGTGATGATAACCAAGTGCAAAAAGCATTGTATTTTTTTTACACACAAACAAAGCACCACTTAGTTCACAAAACATCTAACAGATGGTAGATAGTTACATGGTTCAAGTTAGGATGATGATTTTTGGGTTTTTGGATTGGGGTTGAAGAAGACTATTTGTTGTAATGACCACAGTATTGTTTTTTTTTTCTTTTCTTTGGTGTTTTCTGTTCTCTTACGAGAATTAATATAGGTTGTCATAAAAAAAGTAAAGTGTTCCCCTGTGCTTAGCACCACGCCATGAAGGCGTATAGGGGGTGTGGGGGTAACGCCCCACACTTTCTTGTTCCGGTCGTGAATAGGGGTGATGTGATCAACATCACGCCCCTGACCGCCTTTACCCCCCAGGGTTTCCCCCAGGTACCCATGTTATTCGACGCTGGGTGGGCGCCGGGGCCGCTTCCAACCGTTAGAAAAGTTCCCGGATTTGAACTGGCCGGGATCGAACCCGGGACCTTGAGCATGGTAGGCAGACGCGTTACCGACTGAGCCACCGTCCTAGAACCCTCCAATTCATGACTTAGCAAAAACTCTGTTTGCTGATTCATCATGTACACCTATACGTGAGAAAAAGTATGAATAGAACCTCTGTTCGGAAATCCAAAATGGCGACCGGAAGTGGGGTTATCTTGGAAACGGTAAGACTTAGGAAAAATCTGTTTGCTGATTCATCACGTACGCCTATACGTGAGAAAAAGTATGAATAGAACATATGCTCGGAAATCCAAAATGGCGACCGGAAGTGGGATTATCTTGGAAACGGTAAGACTTAGGAAAAATCTGTTTGCGGATTCATCACGTACGCCTATACGTGAGTAAAATGTGAATAGAACCTATGTTCGGAAATCCAAAATGGCGACCGGAAGTGGGATTATCTTGGAAACGGTAAGACTTGGGAAAAATCTGTTTGCGGATTCATCACGTACACCTATACGTAAGTAAAATATGAATAAAACCTATGCTCGGAAATCCAAAATGGCGACCGGAAGTGGGGTTATCTTGGAAACGGTAAGACTTGGGAATAATCTGTTTGCGGATTCATCACGTACACCTATACGTAAGTAAAATATGAATAAAACCTATGTTCGGAAATCCAAAATGGCGACCGGAAGTGGGGTTATCTTGGAAACGGTAAGACTTAGGGAAAATCTGTTTGCGGATTCATCACGCACACCTATACGTGAGAAAAAGTATGAATAGAACCTATGTTCGGAAATCCAAAATGGCGACCGGAAGTGGGGTTATCTTGGAAACGGTAAGACTTGGGAAAAATCTGTTTGCGGACTCATCACGTACGCCTATACGTGAGTAAAATGTGAATAGAACCTATGTTCGGAAATCCAAAATGGCGACCGGAATTGGGGTTATCTTGGAAACGGTAAGACTTAGGAAAAATCTGTTTGCAGATTCATCACGTACGCCTATACGTGACAAAAAGTATGTATAGAACCTATGTTCGAAAATCCAAAATGAGATCTTGAAAAGTCCACAGGTGCCCATTCACTTTCACGGTTACCAGTGCGTGCAAAAAATAGCGTCGGGAAGTCATCTGGAATTTGACGTGACGACGCAGTTCAACAATATACAGTTCGACATGCCAGATTTCGTCATTGTACTCTTTCAAACCGGACGCGATAACAACCAGGAAAAAGATTCCAGCAAGTTCGACGACTCCAAGATCAAAAATGTTTATCTGAAGAATGGACGCAACGAAGTGTTCCCGCGCGAGAATTACAACCTCGAGATGACCAAAAATGATTACCTCAAACTTTACGAAGCTTACACCGCTTACAAGCGCGTGACCGAGGGAAACGTGGACATGTACTACACGCCCAGCGAATTCAAAACCCACAGGCCGATGTTCGTCATCAATACCACAAAAAGGAAGCAGGTCGTGGTCAACGATCGAACCAACATCAAGATCGTCTGCGAGTTCCACGACGCGCTGCCCGAGGATACCGTGTGCAGCGTCATCGTGGTTGCAGAGAAGTCCTTCGCGTACGACGTGAAGAACGAGAGGGTGACGGAACAGTTTTAAAATTCGTAAAAAAAAAATTGCCACATACTAAAAAAAAAAGTCAACAAGGTTATATAAAATATGAGAAAACTTTAAAATACTGAAACAAACGGAGTCCAATGTAAGTTAGTTCGGTGCGCAAATAAAAAGAAACGATAGGTCACTGAAGATCGTTAAAAAAATCGTAAGATAGGTTAAGTTATATCACGTAAGATCGTGGCATTCGTACCAAGTGTGAGGTGGGAAAAATTGAAAATTTCACTAAAACATCGCTAAACGCTAAAACATCGACAAAAAATTGTCAAAATATGTCAAAAACTGATATTCAATTGATAAAAAAGAGGCGAAAAAAAGGCTCGTACCAAGTGTGAGTTAGAAACAACTAATTTACACTACTAATATGATTAGACTTTTGCAAACTGATGAATTGTTACACGATGTAATTGTTACTCAATATTTTATGTTGTTTAATTCTAGTAATAACAATATCGGAGCAGTAGCGAACGTAATATATTTTGGTAAGATTTTCCAAGTGTAGAATTACTTGAACTTTGTCTTGTAAATAGAGTAGAGGCGTTGTGAATTGTATGATTATTTCATATCTAAACTAGAAACATTGACCTAGTTTTGCTACCACATGGAGTGGTAAAGTCTGTTAATGTATATTTCTGATAGAATTTTGCATACAGGTGATCTGTATGTGTGACTTCTGTAGCCTTGATTATTAAGAACTAAGCTTTCAAAACAACCAAACAAGAAGGCTCAAATGTGAGAAAAGTCATTGGGCCTGTTCCGAAAGTCGCACGAGTTTAACGCGTTAAACGAGTTATGATAACTGGCTGTCCCATAAGTGAGGTTCATTATGCTGTCCCAAAAGTCGCATTCCGTGCGTCTTGTGAAAGAACGAGATTCACCAAACACACGGGCAGGCCCGTAGCCAGGAATTCTTAGTAGGGGGGGGGCGAAGTCGATCCTAGAGGGGTCAAATTTTTAATATATTGTGTTACATTGACAGATATAGCAAGGAACAGAGAGGCACTTCCCCTTCCTCAAAAAGTAATAAGTAACAGGAAAGGGGGTGTAAGGAGTGACCTTCCACGTAGTACACCCAAATGTCAACCTCACTTCCACGTTAGTGCACCCTGGACTGAAGACTAACGAGGCTCTGCCGACTGGCCCCATGGCGAGTATAATTTTGTTTGTATTGTCCTGTTTTTTTGTCCTTATGTGTGCTGAGTGCCCCTTTACAGCCTCAGCTTTTAACAGAAGTCAGAACATTTTATTTTTTTTAGTTATGCAACGTTAGAGTTGTTATTTGTAATGGTAAGGGGCTGGCCCCCGTATAATGTGATGGGAGCAAAGTAGCCTAAGTGCTGACGCTCCCAAAATTTTAAATTCAAATCAAATCAAACAGGAAAGGGATGATATCTTGAAACTCCAACGAACAATAAAAGTTCGAGCAACATCAAATAACAATATTTCGATAATAAGCTTTCTGGCTAAAAATGAATACAAAGTTAAAGTTTAACATAAATAGGCTAATCGGGACTGTATCTACTTTATATTTACAGGTCAATAATGTTAATAGACGATTAATATGTACCAACAGCTTTGTGCTTCTCTGCAGAACTGATTAAGGAAGTCATTTATAAATCATGCTTCGTAATGTTCCCCTCGAGTTTCCAGTATGCAAGATTTTTTCGAACAAAGGAATCTAACGAGAATCCAAGAACACCATTGTGTTGTGTTATGCAAGAAAAATCGAATTAATTAAATAATAATGGTAACATATTATCTAGACTTTGATGAATTGTGTACAAATTTGTAATTCATTTTTTGTAGGCCTACTTGCTAAAACATTAAAACATGGGTCCCTTACTCCACCACGTATTCTATTTGCTTCAAAGGAAAGACTCTTGCATCACTACAGACAATGTTTGCCTACTGGTTACGTTAACCATTTTACAAAATATTGTGTTGTTGTAATTCATGTGTTTAACACCCGACAAACAAATAGGAATCCCTTGATTGATCAATGACTTCTTCGATTACAGTGTCGTCATTAATATTTCATATCAAGTTTTATAGAGGGAAATGTTGTATCCTCTTTACATTATGAAAAATACCTTCCTTAATGACTATGGTACGAAACCGAACGTTATAAGAGGCCTCCTTCGCCTTACCCCATTTCCGAGGCACGAGGTCTCTGGGCCGCTTATCGCCACTACCTTTTAAGCAGAAGCGTGCAAACCCCAAATATCATGGTTTTTTAATTCTGAAACTGATTTCTGCCAGTCACAGAATGGCTTAAAACAGAATGAATATAATTAGGAGAATCCACTCCTTAGCAGAAGAGTTGACATAATAATTCGTCAAAAAATTAGGTTGTGCCTGAGGTACTTTAACAGACAACGTCTACAACAGACACAATGTAAATAGATTATAATTTGAGAGATTTTCAATCGTATTTAGGGCCTCGCCGATGGCGCAGTGGTAGCGTCGTTGCCTTGTAATCAAAGGGTCTCAGGTTCGATACTCGGTGGAAGTACATAGTGATTCTGATCTCACTTTGAAACTGTAGGTCCAGTCCCGATTAGCTTTACTGTGCATAAAGTGGACTTAAAACAACAATTCGAACAATCAATCAATCGTATTTATTTCACTGCAGCTTTTTTCTACTTGTCATTTTCTTGAACCTATATTCATAGGGTGCCGCCTGATAACACATACAACTTTCACAGTGTGTACAGGACATCAAGGAAAGCAACTCTCTTCAGTCACTATTTATTTGTTTAATTCTACTTTCGATATTACGTGCAATCGAAATATGGCATCTTCTGTCCTTAATGTATGCAATCCCATTGATAGCTTCGCAGTTGCAAACGGTATTAATTTTTACTGCCGTTTAAAAATCTGAGAGCAATGTATAACATGCTATGGAAACGATATCACGCAAGCAGTAAGGGTCAAAACTTAACTTTTCTTTTATAAAATTGATATCATAACACACACCTATGTTGCTTATCATATTTGATGCGTTTGCATAGAGAAATGATTCATAAGATTTGAAATTGATGTTTACACTCCATGTGATGCTTAGTGTAACTCATATGAAACTACAAATGTTATCGCTTTCTAACCGAAATAATAAATATGAAACACTATCACATTTTCATTGTGTTTGATAATAATTTGAGCCAGTAAGCTGTCCTAATCTATCACTAGCCGACCTACGTGGTGGGTTGGTTATATAACACACTACGAAGCCAGGTGTTCCAGGTACGAGCCTGGGCATGAGTGTTCTTTGTGAGCAGAGGCGAAACAATAAATTTTTATCTGGAGAGGCGGGTAAAGTACCAGGACAAACGTGCCAATAACAATAATATTAATATAGTGGTGGTAGTGGTAGTAATAATAGTAGCATTAAAAGACGTTATTATCAACGTAAATCATGCAAAAGAGGGTAGAAGTCTGTGCTAAAGCATTTGTGTTGGAACAAATGATTTGAAATATTAGCTAATAATGGAAAACAAGCACACAAACTGTATTTTTGAAAGACAGAATATGCATGACGAACATTACTCTTTTTGTACATATGACACTTATAACTTACATGTACAACATATGTTTTACACATAATATGGAATATGAAGCAACGTAAGTAGTGTAATTTGTGCTACAACCAGCACCACTTACAAGTGTACAAATGATGAGCTCATATAATTAAACAGCCCGATTTGCCCACACTTAAAATTATGCCAAGATGCTCTTATTCCCCAATTCTTCAAGTGTGATATGCTCTTAATTCTAAGAATTTTGAATCCTAGTGTACAAATGATGAGCCCCCTCAGATTGATTTGCCTAAACTTATAAAAGGCACTTCTGTGAGATTGTTGTCCATAAATTTGTTAAAAATATGCCCCTCTTGATATTTTTTTTGCCCACACCTAAAACTAGGCCAAACGTATTAACACACACCCACACCCACCCACACCCACCCACCCACATACACCCACACACACCCACCCACACACACATGCATCATGTTGTGCAACAAATTATTATCCAATATGATGCAACAGAGAAGAGCTCTTGCATCATGCTGTGCAACAAATTATTATCCAATATTACGCATGTGTTGTTTTCTGATTGGTTAATTATGACATAATGTGATGATGTGTTATATTCTGATTGCTTTGTTGTTTCAGATGTTTTAATCCATGCTTAGGGTATATAAAGAGATTTTGCATTACATATCAGCCAGTATTGTGACAGTGGCTGAGGAGAACAGATGTGTTGTTACAGTGCTTCTCATACTTACAGGCCTGTTTGGTTTAATTCTTATTATTCATATTAAATATATTTCTGGTATATTGAACAAAAAGGGCTTATATTTTGTATAAAAAATCTGATATTTGTTGCATCCAGCTTGTTTGTTGTAATCCACTCATATTTAGAGTCAGGCTTATATTTGTCCCAGCCTGTTATACAAAAATCAATACATAACACAGCGCTAGGTCATTGCCTTTCTAGGACATGCATGTCTGTGCAGGCATTTGCGGAAGGTCAGTGTAGATCAATATTTATTCTCTTTTTCCACTTGTGGGCTATTAGCTTTACAACCTGTCATAATAAGCATAGAGTTTTGGTTTAAAACCCAAAAAAAATTATATAATAAACTGAGAATAAAAATTAATAATATTAACATATTAAATATACACAAGAAATAAACAAAGCACACAGCTGAACAAAATATATATATATATATATTAAGTACAAAATTCTGAATTGAACCCCAGGAAATCTTATATAATAAACCAACAACAAAAATGCCAAATCAAAAATATTGCAATCAGTGTAATAAGAATATATCCAGCCCCAATTGGGCCAGACACCAAAAGAATTGTGACCCAGGCAAATTCAGAACTCCCACTAAAATATGTTCTAAATGCAATAAAATATTTAGCAAGGCATATTTTAATAGACATGTGGGTTCTTGTTCTGTACAGTCATCAACATTGCCCCCACAACCATCTACATCTGGTCTGAAAAGGAAGCACGAAACACCTGTTAATGCTGGACCGGCAAAGCAGCCACGCTATGAACCCATCCATAGCAGTTTTAATGGCCAATTAAGAGATCACCGTTTTGTATCAGAGCCAAGATGTGACATTAAGAATTTTTTGAAGAGTATAAATCCAGATGTGCAGGCAATTCTAAATGCACAAAATGGCTCTTATAAGCTGTCTCTCAAATTGTTTACACAATATAAGAAGCCAAATGGCACAAAATTTACACAGCCCCACATAACAGAAACTGTACCGGTATATTCAAATGCAAATTCAGACAAAATAATAAGCAGTTTGATAGATCAATTGAATATTAAACACTCTGAATTTGCAGCAAAAGAGTCTGGATGGAGCCTATGCGGATCTTCACACAAGTTATATATTAATATTTCTGAATTCAGCCCATTACAAGGTTCCCCTTATGTGCCTTTACCTGCCAATATCAAAAACAAAACAGCCGTGGTTAATATAAAAAATAATGACCAGAAATGCTTTTTGTGGTGTATTTTAGCTGCTTTGTATCCAGTTTCAAGGAATCCTGATAGAATAACTTATTATAAACAGCATGAACACAATTTTGATGAAGCAATGGAGGGTTTAGAATATCCAATGCCTGTTCAGAATATTGATAAATTTGAAAAAAGGCCAGGCACATCAATGGCAAACAATTATCTATTAATGTATTTACTTGTTCAACTGGCCGTGACAATTGCTTGATAGATCCTCTCAGAATCAGTACACTTGATGATGAATCTGCTATTCCGATTGATCTGCTCTTAATTAAAGGGGATGGCACAAATCATTACACTCTGATACATAATCTTGAAGCTTTAGTCAGAACACAACTAGACAAAACTCATAGAATATTCAAGTTGTGCAGAAGATGTTTGTCTGTATTTGATGGTAGAAAAATGGTGAATGGTGTTTGTGAAAAGAATGCAGAAATTGCTAAAAACAAGTTAATTGAGCATCTGAAATACTGTGGCAACCATAAACCTGTTCATATGGTGATGCCAATGCCAAGTGAAAATGCAAAATTCAAAAAGTTTGAAGCCTTGTTGGAACACCCAGCATATATAGTCTGTGATTTTGAATCAAACCTCAAACCCCTTGCATTCTGCAGCCCAGACCCTGAGGAATCTTCATTTACATCATATCAATTACATGAACCTTCCAGCTTTTATTATGTGGTTGTACAGGATGGGGTTGTTAGTAAAGAATATTTATACATGGGAGCAGATGCTATCAAAGAATTTGCACATAGAATAGAAAATGAGTGCCATGACATAGCATCTAATATTTTATTAAAATCAAAGCCCATGTTGCCTTTAACAGAGGAACAGATTGAAGATTTCAACAATGCAGAAAAATGCCCGGTATGTGATTCTGAATTTTCAGATACAAATAACAAGGTGAAACACCATTCTCATACAGATGGTAAATTCTTAATGGCCCTGTGTAACAGCTGCAATATTCAGATCCAGAGACCAAAATTTGTCCCCATATTTTGCCATGGTGCATCCAATTATGATTTTCATCATTTGATCAGGTACGAGGGGTTTAACAAGCAGAATTTAAATATTTTAGCAGAAAATGATGAGAAATATATAGCTATTAGTAAAATAATTCAAGTTAATGGTGTTTCTATTCACTTAAGATTTCTTGATTCATACAGAATTTTATCGGCTAGCCTGGCTACACTGGCCACTCAATTATCTGATGATCAATTCAAAATCACATGTGCTTTGTTTCCAAATCAGGACCTGAAATTAATTAGGCGGAAGGGTGTATATCCATATGATTATGTTACAGATTTTTCTAAATTTGATGAGTGTTCTCTGCCACCACAACAAGAGTTTTACAGCAAAATCAGAGGATCTGGAATCACTGATGAAGATTATCACCATGCCCAGTTGATGTGGAACAATTTAAAATGCCAGACATTTGGTGATTATCACAAGGCATATTTAAAACTTGATGTGACCCTCTTAGCTGATATACTTCAGGCATTTAGAAAATCATCGATGGAAAATTATAAACTGGATCCAATGTATTTCTACAGTGCTCCAGGCCTAGCATGGTCTGCAATGTTTTTAAACACTAAAATGCAATTGGATCTGATCCAAGATCAAGACATGTATCTGTTTATGGAACAATGTATAAGAGGAGGCATGGTGCAATGTTCTCAGAGATATGCCAGAGCAAATAACAAATATATTCCTGATTATGATCCAGCACTGACTTCAAATTATATACTGTATGTAGATGCAAACAGCCTCTATGGTTATGCCATGATGAAAAAACTGCCATATGCAGGGCTTGAGTGGGTTGAAGATTTCAACATTGAGGATCTTCAGGACTTTGATGACAGTCACTATGGTCTATTCTTAGAGGTTGATCTGACAATTCCTGATGATTTACAAAACACATTTTCTGGTCTGCCCCCAATTCCTGAGGTTAAGTGTTCACCTGGCTCTAAACAGAAGAAATTGATGATGACTCTAGAGCCGAGACAGGATTATGTTATATATTACAAAAACCTCCAATTCCTGATGAATCATGGTGTTCAAGTGACCAAAGTTGGAAAAGTTTTGAGGTTCAGGCACTCAAGATGGTTGAAGCCATATATTGATACAAACACAGAGCTTCGAACATCTGCATTGAGCCAATTTGATAAGACCTTGTTTAAATTGATGGTCATTTCAGTGTATGGCAAAACAATTGAAAATGTCAGAAAACATATTGATGTTAAAATAATTACTAACCCCAGCCGGAGCAAAAAAATTATTGCAAAGCCCAACTTCAATTACAGAAGAATTTATGATGAGAATATGGCACTTTTCAACATGAAAAAAACAAATATTAAGTTTGATAAGCCTATTTATGTAGGGGCTGTGATATTGGAATTGGCCAAATTACACATGTTAAAATTGTATTATGATGTGTTGAAGCCCTTTTATAAGGATCGTGTAAAATTGATGTACATGGACACAGATAGTTTTCTTCTTGATATTCAAACATAAGATGTTTATCAAGATATTGCACAGCCTGAATTGTTTAAATATTTTGATACCACTGAACATTCAAAAATTAAACACCACAACAAAAAAGTGCCTGGCAAGTTAAAAGATGAGACACTTGGTGATGTTATTGTGGCATTTGCTGGGTTAAGAGCCAAGATGTACAGTTTTGAAACATGTAGTGGTGTTGTTGCCAAAAAGGCCAAGGGCATTGGCAGAGTGACTGTTGACAAAGAGCTTGAATTTGAGGATTACAAAAATTGTCTCAAATCATGTAGCACAATCAGAACATCAGAATCCAGAATTCAGAGTGTGGATCACTTATTGACTAGCAATATTGTAAGAAAAGTGGCTCTGGACCCACATGATGATAAGAGATGCATTTTATCATGTGGCATACATACTCTACCATGGGGGCATTGTGATTTGAAAAATAGCAATCAATGCCCAATTACAGAGCATGATTTGAAATAAATAAACATGCCTATGAACTTATTTGGGTTCAAAAAACAGGCTATTATGGATCTGCCAACACCATAACCTTCTTCTGATATGATATCTAAACTGAGTGCTTTGTTAATTATTCATCTGAACAGCATACTTACAGATGTTGATGATAAAACAGGTAAAACATTGTACATATTTAACAATAATTTAAATTATTACCAATTACCTGTAGGTGGTCAATTACAATTTATTACAACCCCTGAGGGTAATGTCAAGATTTCAGTAGGGAGAAATATTTATAGAATTAAGCACTCAAACATGATTTCTGGCACTGTATATACTGTTTCTGCTGGTGACTGCTTATATATTGAGGTCCCTGGATCATATGACAAGCTTATACCTTTTTTTATAGAATTAAGAATCAGATATTCAATAATAAATAACCACTAAAACAAAAATGCCTAATGATATATTTGGCCATACAAGACATGAAGATCACAGTGATGAGATTCTGATGCTTGATGCAAGAGTCAAGAAATTAAGAAGTGATTTACAAGCTTTACAAACCACACTCAATGCCAGTCTTCAATTAGAAATTACAAATTTATAATCACAATGCATGGACCCTCTTCTTAAAATTGATTCTGAACTCAAATTATTGCTTCAGAAATATACTGACCTGGCCACATTAGATAATTTTCAAAGTTTAGAAGAAGCTGTAGCAGCTCTTCAAGCCAAATTTAAGACCCAGGCTAACAACTCTGAGCAATTGAAACAACAATTGGAAGAGCAGATAAATAATGTCCAGACACAGCTCCAAACAATTGTCAAAAGCATAAAATCACAAGAAGATTTTGATCTAGTGATTTACACTCTAAAAGAACAGATTCAATCACTCCAAATACCTAATCTGGACCCTTTGAACAATGCCATAGCCGAGGTTAAAGAAAAAATTGAGACACTTGAAAATTTTATGAACAATTTGCCATCTTCTGATGCTTTGAGTGCAATAACTCGGAGTGTTGCAAATATCAAGCTGCAACTTGAAACATATGAAGATTTTGGAAAAATTCAAAGTACCATAACCCATCTTGAGGGTACAATAGCAGCAGTGCAAAGTGATTTGACAAATATACAAGAATCTCTAGAATCCCGCCTGCCCGGTATTGTAGATACCCTTGTTAGTGTCCAGCAACAAATCACAAAGCTTGAAAACCTCAACACTGAATCTGATCTATCTTATTTTCATCACTTGATCGATGATATCCAAACAAAACTTGAAATTTTACAACAATCAACACCCACTCAGGCAGATATAGCCCTGATCCAAAATGCTATGCAAAATGTGGCTGATGCTTCTGAATTAAACAATGTGAAATTGGCACTTGAATCTCTGCAAAATACTGTAACAAATCTGCCTACATCACAGGAACTTAAAAATATAAAGAGAGCAGTGAATGGCATATTGAAATCAGAAGATATCAAGAATATACAGACAGAGATCAAACAACTCACTCAGACAGTGGTCACTCTACCAACTAATCAACATATTAATGAACTGCATGCCGTGTTTGAGGATATCAGAAGACAGGTCCATGATCTTACTGCTCAAAATTCAAAATTGGCAGTTATTGAAAATTTGCAACAAATTGTAGCTAATATCAAGCAACAGCTAGGGACCATGGAATCCAATCAAGCAAGTTCTCTGTCTGTTTTTGCCACCCAGCTTCAAGAGATTGTGCAACAATACAAGAAACTTATTGTGGACATAAAAATCAAGCCAGGCCATGATGATGTTGTTAGGACCATCAATGAGCACCTTGAATCTGTAACAAGCAGATTGCTTACAGCAGAAAAAGAAATAACAGGCATAATCGAGAATCCAAAACATACAGTAATTCTTGAATTGTACAGCATCCCCAACAAAGAATATGATTCACCATTTACACCAGGTGGCAAAATATATATGCTGTCCCCTGCACAATTATTATTACCAGTTTTTTGTTGGGGGCACACTGAGACCAATCAAGATCAAATATTGGCTTCAACCTCAGGCACACCACTACCCCACCTTATCAATAACAAATGCTGACAACAAACCAAAAATCACCAGTGTAGAGTTAGAGGATTTTACAGACCCCAGTACATTAGAAACAGCCTATGCTGAAGATGATGGCTCTCTGGAATTTCATATACAAATAGGAGACAAACTGTATTTAGAAAATCCTGTAGTATCAGCTGCGGAACACCCCATAGTTGCAATATTCTTGTTTTCATATTATGTCTAGACAAATTATTGTTGATGAATTACACAGACAAACCAGACATAATTATAAGAGACTGCCAGTAGTCACAAGAGGCATAGATGATTTATGGCAAGGGGACTTGATTGAGATGGCAAGTGGACAGTTGAAAAACTTAGACAAAATCAACAAGGGCTACAAGTATCTACTCACTGTAATAGACACATTTTCAAAATTTGCCTGGGCTGTGTCACTCAAATCCAAGACTGAAAAATGTGATACAGAAGCCATCAGGACAATCATCAATCAGAGTGGAAGATCACCGCGCTATTTGCAAACAGATAATGGCAAAGAATTTTATAATTCTGTGTTCCAACAATTTATTAAAAGCCAGTCAATAAAACATTATTCGAGTTACAGTGATCTCAAAGCCTCAATTGTAGAGAGATTCAACAAAACCTTAAAAAATCTTATGTATAAACAATTTACACTTCAAGGTAATTATAAATGGCTTAATATTCTTCCAGAACTTCTACATAAATATAACAACTCGGTCCATTCCACAATCAACATGAAACCCTCTGAAGTAACTTCATCTGATGAGCAAAAATTGATCAGGACTGTTTATGATCCTAGATACCAGCCAACAACAAGAAAGGCCAAATACAGGGTGGGTGATCAAGTAAGAATCAGCAAATATAAGCACTTATTCAAAAAAGGCTTTACAAGAAACTGGAGCACTGAATTATTTACAGTGGTTCAAATTAAACCTGGGACCCTTAACACATATATAATAAAAGACCACCGAGGAGAAATTCTCAAAGGCAGATTCTATGAAGAAGAACTCAGCAAAACTAAACAGCCTGACACATATCTCATAGAAAAAATCATCCGCAGAAAAGGCAACAAGTTACTTGTCAAATGGCTAGGACTTCCAGAACACAGCTGGATCGATGCAGACAAAATGATAATATGAGCACCTGGGATGTTATACAGAGGCTGCCAGAACCTGAACAGCAGATTAAGAGAAATGGCAAGTTGCTGCCTGAAAATATTAGATGTCTTATTGTTGGGCCATCGGCTTGTGGTAAAACTACACTAATGATTGATAATTTTTTATTGGCACCCAACTGGTTAGACTGGAAAAACAGGCACTTGTATGTCTTCTCTAAGAGCTTGGAACAATTAAAATATCAGCAGCTGATGAAGCTATATGATGGATTGGATATTGCCACTTTTGAACCAGATGTTAAGCCACTTCATGAATGTCTCGATAATTCTGTTGTTGTGTTTGATGACATTATACTGGATAATCAAAACAAGGTTAGAAATTTTTTTTACACAGGGCCGACACAAAAACATTGATTGTTTCTACCTGGCACAGACTTTTTCAAAAATACCGAAGCAGCTGATCCGAGACAACAGCAATTTTATATGTGTGTTTCATCAAGATCATACCAACCTCAAACACATACATGATGAATATGTAGGTGGGGACTTGAGCTACAATAATTTTTCCAAGTTTTGCAGTAGGTGCTGGAACCAGGACAGTTATGGGTTTGTCACAATTGATATGACAAGAAAACCCAATAGTGGCAAATACAGAAATAAAATCAACAATTTTCTAGACATTGAAACATATATAAATAACCATGAAAAGGCCAATCATTGATGATCTTAAATTAAGAGATTATCTTGTAAAAAGATTTAAGGGATGGAAATCACAGAACCGAGGAATTTATGAACAACACAAACAAACAGAACAGCCTATCATTGATGCTATTAGTGAATTAGGTAAAAATATCAAAACTGTTACAGTGCAAAATCAAAATTTGATCACAGAGCTTGTACCTGTAGCTGCTAGGAACATATTAGATTATCCAATCACCCCACTTTCCAGTATTCATACACCTAGTCCTGTTGCTCCTCGAAGAATTGAAGCTACTCAGGATCCTATTGAATTGGGTCTTCTTGCTCAAAAATATTTAAGCACACCTAAAGACAACAAAGATGAGGTCTTTGGCTAATATGCTGACACAGAGCGTGATGGTAGCATCATACATAGAATTGGCAATTTCAGAGTAACATTTATGGGAGATGATATAATTGTATATTCAGAATCTCATCTTGGACAAAGAGGTGGTTTTGTTAAATATCCCGGCACACCTGGATTGTGGGAACTGATAACTAGGAAGAGGCCTGGCAGCTATACAGATCAAGACTATGAGCACTACAAAGAAATATTAATAAAATCAGATGCTCTATACCAGAACAATGATCCCACACAAAAAAGAGTCAAGTCTAGCAGTGGAGCAAAATACAACAATTTAATCAAGCCCATATGGTCACAAATCAAGACAGGTAGTGGAATCAAACAATACAACACCCTGCCTAA
This sequence comes from Lepisma saccharinum, assembly GCF_977018435.1. Taxonomy (NCBI): domain Eukaryota; kingdom Metazoa; phylum Arthropoda; class Insecta; order Zygentoma; family Lepismatidae; genus Lepisma; species Lepisma saccharinum. The sequence continues at coordinate 11,596,165 of NC_139257.1, forward strand.
AGAATTTGTCTGGGTTGATGATGTCAGGAAACTTGTAGATAGGTTATTGGTGATAGCTGGGGAGGAAAATGCTGGCAACCACAATTTTTACAATGAAAAGGTTGGAATTATGGACATGATAAGTACAAAATTGTCTAATTTTATAGTGAATGACACTAAGGGGATTGGATATCTTATAAAAATTATTAATACTCTACCACCTAAATTTTGGAATATTTCTGAGGGCCGGGGGTTGGTTAATGACATTATAAACAAGCTGCCATTTGAACTACATATTCCAGGCTATCAGTATTGTGGTCCAGGCACAAAATTGGATCATAGATTAAACAGAGGTGATCCTGGTGTTAATCCCCTAGATGCTGCTTGTAGAGACCATGACATAGCATACAACACACATTCTGATCTTGACAAGAGACATGTTGCAGACAAGAAATTAGAAGAAGCTGCATTTGGTAGATTTGTAAGCAAAGATGCTTCTTTGAGTGAAAAAATAGCAGCATTGGGAACCACCATAGCTATGAACACCAAACAAAAACTGGGGTGGGGGCTGTGAATATGTATATAATAAACCTACAATGAAGGCCAAGGGTGTTATGTATCAAATACCTTATGCAGGTCTTAAATCTCTTAAAACTATTGATAGTCTTTTAACCAAAAAGCAGCGCAAGAATAAAAATTCTTGTATTGCAAAGGGCCATGGTATGAAATTGTTGCTTAGCACCCCCCAATTAAAAAAATTACAACAATCTAGAAAAAAATCACATGTGGGGGTTTCATATTCCATCTTAGCAGCACTTGGGGCTGTTGGGAGCTTGGCTGGGGGATCAGCTGCCATAGCAAAAACAGTAATAGATGCCAAGAAAAATAAGGCAGAATTAGATGAATTGAAGCGCCATAACCTGGCCATGGAGAAACAAGGCAAAGGTGTTAAGAGAGCCATGAATAAGTTTAAAAAAAACAAGAGCCGCTTACAAACCAAGATATTGAAGCTTTAATCAAGCCACTGGGCATCAAACATTTTAGAGGTGTGTACATGTCTGATTCTTTGCCAAAACAACCACTCAACAAAGAGTGTGGCATTGTTAATTTGGATAAGTACAAAAATCAGGGCACTCACTGGATCTGTTATCTTAAATATTTAAACAATGAGGCATTTGTGTTTGATTCATTTGGAGGTGTTCCACCTGAAAATTTAATAAAATATCTAAAATCAGCTAATCTTTATTACAATAATGCCCGTGTTCAAAATTTCAAAGACGTTAATTGTGGACATTTGTGTTTATCTGTTCTCAGATATATGTCTCAAATAAATAAACCATCAATTGAAAATTTTCAAAAGGCCTTGTGGTATTTAAAACATCATGGGGGTATTCCATCTCACCAGCCAAAATTCAATATTGAAACTCAAATTACATGATGATATAGTGTATCCCAAAACAATAGCTCTCAGAGCATTTTATGGCATGTACTTGATCCCTAATATTACACACCACAACAACAAAATTGCAGTTGGGGATCAAAAAATTGTCATCGCTCCAGGGCAATATAATCTGTCCACTCTAAATGCACAATTACCCAGAGGTATAGTCTTAACTCAAAATTCTGTCACTCACAGAGTAGAGATTGTATCTGCTACAGAAACAGTGGATCTGGGTACTATAGGAGAGCTGTTAGGCTTTGAGAACAACACAAAACTTGAACCAGCCATCAAACACACTGCTATTAATATACCTAAATTCTTAGCCATAGAGACTCTGAATATTCACTGTAATGTGGCCGAGGGTATGATCACCAAATCAAATGGCATAGGCACTCACAAACAAACTGGCATCATTGCAACATTGAAACCTAATTCTGAATTTATGGAGCCAATCATCTACACTCCATCCCCAACATTATATTTTCCTGTGTGCCATAACAGTATAGATAATATTGAATTGATGGTCACTAATGAAAAAGAAGAATTAGTTGATTTTGCTGGAGCCACAACAACTGCAATCATAGAGATTAAAATTTAAATAAAAATACATACAAAAAAAATGGAAAATATTGAGAGTTATGAGCTACAATCATTCCCCCCAAACAGGAGGACATTTGCAAATTTAAATCAACCCAACACAGAAATTGAGGTTGATCTTGATGTAGGGGATGGCTTTATACACCCTCACAGAGCAGATCTATACATCAAATTGGATGTTGTAAAACTCGATGGAACAGATTATCCGGCAAATTCAAATATAAGATTGGTGGACAATTTTGTGCCGCATCTGTTCTCTGAAATTGAGATCAGAAAACATGGTGTTGTTATAAACAGAGTGGATTATCCCGGCATTACCTCCACAGCTTTGGCCACACTAAAATTATCCAAAACCGAGGCTTCTTACTACAAAATAGGTGGATTTGAGGCTGGTGATAAAATTATATCTAAGAGCCACACAGTGCTGTTCCCTATGCGCCTGTTGCCAGGATTCTTCTCAGATTACAAAGATATTATGTGGAAGGGTGGTTTAAGAATCACATTTAGAAGAGCTGCCAATGATAATAATGCTTTGATGAGGTACAGCACATTAAACTCTACAGGGGAAGCTTTGCCTAATACCCTACCTGATGAGGGCAAGTGCATTATTCAGACTATGGAGCTAAGAATCCCAGTTGTTGAATATGAGGCCAGTTATGCTCTTAAATACAAAGCAGATATAATAAAAAATCCACAAATTCCTTTACAATTTTATACAGATCAATGTGTACAGAAGCCTGCCGCTGGTACTTATTATGAGTTTGATGCTACAAATTCATTCTCCAGTATGCAATACGACATGCCGGATTTTGTGGTGGTACTGTTTCAGACTGGAAGACACAATAATCAGGAAAAAAATTCAAGTAAATTTGATAACTGCAACATCAAGAACATATATCTTAAAAATGGCAGAAATGAGGTATTTCCTAGAGAAAATTATAATTTAGACATGTCCAAGGATGATTTCCTCAAATTATATGAAGCATTTACAGCATACAAAAGGGTCACTACTGGCAATACTGACATGTATTACACACCAGATGAATTCAAAGCACAGAGACCCATGTTTGTCATCAACACTTCAAAAAGGAAACAAGTTGTGGTTAATGACAGGACAAACATTAAAATTATCTGTGAATTCCATGAGGCATTACCTGATGACACCATATGTAGTGTTATTCTCATAGGGGAAAAATCTTATCTTTATGATGTAAGAAATGAGAGAGTCACAGAACAATTCTAGAAGAATTACATTGTTTTAATATTAGATAAACAAATTGAACCTGGTATCCAATTGAACTTAAACCAGAAGTAAATATGTGTGTGTGTGTGGGTGTATGTGGGTGGGTGGGTGTGGGTGGGTGTGGGTGTGTGTTAATACGTTTGGCCTAGTTTTAGGTGTGGGCAAAAAAAAATATCAAGAGGGGCATATTTTTAACAAATTTATGGACAACAATCTCACAGAAGTGCCTTTTATAAGTGTAGGCAAATCAATCTGAGGGGGCTCATCATTTGTACACTAGGATTCAAAATTCTTAGAATTAAGAGCATATCACACTTGAAGAATTGGGGAATAAGAGCATCTTGGCATAATTTTAAGTGTGGGCAAATCGGGCTGTTTAATTATATGAGCTCATCATTTGTACACTTGTAAGTGGTGCTGGTTGTAGCACAAATTACACTACTAACGTAATATAAGAAAATACGTACATATGCAACATGTTAATGCTAAATTGTGTACGTATTCAAAGTTTCTTTAATATACAACCTCTGACCATAAAGTTCGGTGAATGATCCTGAATATCGAAATTAGACGAATTCTTAATGAAACCTACCATACTGTCCTTCGAAGTAGTCCCCTCCCATGGCTATGCGCCGTTGAGAACGGCTGTACATGTCCCGGAAACTTTTAGAAAAGTCTTCGTTCGGGATGGTGTTCAAGACCCTCGTCACGTTCCGTTGGATGTCCGGAATATCCTCAAATCTCTGACCTTTCAAAGCGATTTTGAGGCATGGGAAGAGAAAGAAATATGGAGGATTCAGATCCAAATTTCTTGCAATGCATTGCTACAGAGGATGAGAGCTGGTGTGTGAGGTACGACCCTGAAACGAAACGCCAAAGCATGGAATGGTGTTCTCCTGCATCACCCCGTCGGAAGAAGGAGAAGGCGTAAAAATCACGCATCAAGACAATGTTTATCACTTTCTTTGACAGTGATGGCACGATCCACAAGGAATTTCTTCCGGAGGGAACAACAATTTTTCCGTCCCGATCCAGACTGTCATTATAATTAAACATTATGTGGTCTAAATTATTTCAAAATTGCAATAAGTGTGAATAAAATTGAATACTGTGAGTATTTCAAAATAGACATTATACAGGGTGTCCAAAATAAAAGTATAGCCAATCCGAATGTATGCCTTCGCTCTGGGTACACTTTTTTGGTACACTCTCTATTATAATACTTATGATCTTTCAAGTTTGATAATGAAACAAGAAAAATATTACAATAACATTTAGAAAGTCAAGACTTGTATTAAATTGAGTAATATCATATGCTTGTCATTGATAGTAATAGTAAACAAACAAATGATGATCAAAAAACTAAAAAATGCATACTTACGAAGGTGGCACCATTGGCGTCCAATTGAACCATAGACATGAATGTTTCGCTCTCTACCACGTGTACAATATTTTCTATGTACAGTTATCAGAAAACTTTAAAGATAAAACTTGAGTTGATCTGAAGACACAGAGTTTTATTGTTGCTTAATCATATTTTAGTTTCTTAACTAGCGCTACTCGTAATGAAGTATTATTTCGACCGATATTAGAGTCATTGTCAAGAAGGTTCACTGAAATGATGGTTTCCATCGACCTCTCGTCACAGGCCACTGCTAACTGACGAATTAAAAAATGCTACGTGACGAAACATATTTGGCAGTAAATTGTAAATTAAGACAATATTCAGTCGTCATTTGTTTGAGCTGTGGGTACAGAAGGTTGTTTCACGTTGATGGTAACGATTTCGGTCACCAGGGAGCAGCACGTAGGCATAGCACAGAGCAGCCAGAGCCAGTAGGACGAAAGTACTGTGTGTTAACTTGCAAAAACGATGGTTGGTGTGTGAGTGAGTGTTTATATGGCACCAAAAATTCCAGTCTTTTGGGAGGGGTACATCTGTGCCCTTTCCGACGTTGGTTATAGTTATAGCCAGATAATTAAACAGTGCCACATGAAAGCATTCCATGTGTCAAAGAAGGGCATCAATGCAGTGTTGAATCGCCATAAAGCTTGCACCGTACCTATTGCTGGAACCAGTCAAAGTGGGCCTCGGACATATCGGAAGCCCAAGCGTTCCTCCGATGTTGTGCGGAAAGTGAGATCCTTGGTGCGATGTGAAAACCCTGCAACGCAAAGAGTGATTGCACAGGCAGTGCAATGTTTCCCTGCAACTGTAAATCGCATCATAGCCCAAGATTTACAACTTGCGCGGAAGCACAAGGCTCAAGTTCATAAGTTGCGTGCCTCACATGTCCGAGAGAGGAAGACCAACAGTCGGAAGCAATAGGAACGCCATCTGGTAGGGGACCACTGGAAGTATGTGGTGTCCCTGGATGAAGCATGGGTGTATCTGTCGGGATGTGGTAAAAAATGTCCATCTACTATCGTCCATTTCATGCAAGAGGTCTATCTGAGTGGGTACATGAATGTGCTGAAAGTTTTCCACGCGGGCTCATGGTTGTTGGTGGTTACTGTCATAACGGCAAACTTCCACTGCGCAGAGTGGAAAAAGAGGCTAAAATAAATGCAGCCTATTACCAGACGAATATTTTGGAGGCACTTTACAGATATGATATTCCTACTCTCTATGGCAGCGACACATCCCGTGTTGTCATCCATCAGTACAAGGCTTCCAGTCATACGGCAAAATCCACGCAGGCATACATGGATCGGATGGCACGTGAAACGGGCATTCATGAAATTCCCTTTACAGACATCCCTGTGAAATCCCCCGATGCCTCTTCCATGGATTTTTGTGGGTTTCCGTTGTTGAAACGAGCCTTGGGAAGCAGACGGCCCCGCACAATTGAGGGTCCTTGGAAAGCTTGTCAGGAGGAATATGATCGTTTGGACCAATGTGTTCTTCAACGCAGTCTCCTCCAATGGAAACTCGACTGCAGGGCCATTGCTGCAAGACAGGGGTATCACGTGGAGCACCAACGCTCGTGACGTCATTGTTTTTCTTAAGGTGAGGTGGGTTCTAACTTTGTTACCATGGTCATGAAACGACCTTCTGTAAGGCATAGGATTTTGCCCCATCGTCCATTTAACGAGTTTCATTCATCGTCGTCGATAAACGCGATCACATCCTTCCCATCTTAAACAGACATAATATTTGAACATTGGCAAACAGGAGGCTACTGCGCTATCTATCTCTTATTCATTGTCTGCAAACTGAAAGTAAACCTGCATACTTATTTGAAAAATTATGTAATTGCAAGACAATTCACATCTACGGGACACGTCATCACAACGAACTTGACATTCCTCACCATTCGACCACGCTATACAGGGTGTATCATAAGTAATAGTCCAAACCGACGCAGTCGAAAGTACACGATAATAGAAGCAAAAAAGTCTCAGTAAACATGTGTCTGCAAACGAGCCGTTTTCGAGATAATTGTGAAAGTGTGGTTACAAACCGCCACTGACTTCATTGTTTGTAAACATCGTCCTAGTTTTTAAATTGCTAATAATACAGTAAGAAAAATGATTGGAGATCTCATTACTTTTCTTGAATATTCTACTTAATTTAACAAGGAATACAGTACTATGTTAGTATGTTACATGTTACAATTATTGTACACTTGTACAGTCAACGGCAAATATAATGGTAGATAACTTGTCCCCCACTATTTTCATTACTTTACTCTACGTCCTGTGTTGGTTCGAAGCAGGCATTGTTCTCTGCTTATTGGCGTCATAATTTCAATTAATTGTCATCACAATGTGTAATACAGATCGAATGAAAATGGTGGTGGACAATTTGCCTACTGTTTCTTTCGCCGTTGGGTGCACCTGTTAAAGGAGGTATTGAAAGTGTTGATACTCTTCGTTGCTGCACGGTTCTGTTTTCACTACACAGTACAGCACAACTGACGTGACTCCCACAGCACGATTAGACCGTGTACTGATTGTATCCATCATTGTTTTATTAAAACGCCGCCTCTCGGAAATGTTCTGTTTTGTAAACAAAGAGCAAACCTCGGAACGTGCAAGAAGTAAAGCACTAGGTGTTTATAAAATGCAATCAGTGACGGCTTCTAACCACACATTCGCAATTATGAGGGAAAGTCCGAAAATAAGTTCCCCCCTCACAGTTTTGCCAGGGAAATCGTACAGCAATGGGGGAAACCATGCCGTGTTGTAACACAACACACACCCATACACCAGTGGATGAAGTACGACCGCGATCCAACAGATGGCGTGAGCGTAGTGCGTGTAAACGAGGGGAGGTGCCTCTCAGTCGAGGCCTGGCAGATATGGAGCATTTCATGCAGTTTGGAGTATCTCATGTGTTATCACCTGGAAGGAAATGAGTTTCTCTTTCGGATTGTGAAGGGGGATGAAACGTGGGTCCACCATACCGCACCCGAATCGAAGGCCGCATCAATGGAGTGGAGACATCCATCTCCTGTCCGGAAGAAGTTCAAGACAACTCCCTCGGCAGGTATAAGATGCTTCTCACAGTCTTTTGGGACGCACATGGTGTTTTGTTGCTGGATTTTTTGGAACAAGGAACCATCAACGCTGCACGTTACTGTCACACTCTGTCCAAATTGAAGCAGGGTATTCGGCGTAGGTGGCCTGGCCTTCTCACATCTAGCGTGCTGTTGTTGGACGACAATGCGAAGCCGCACTCGGCGAGGACTACGCAACACCATCTTGAAACCCTTGGTTGGGAGCGCCTTACCCATCCGCCGTAGAGTCCCGATCTTGCGCCGAGTGACTTCCATGTGTTTCCGGCTTTGACGAAGGCTCTCGAAGGAAGGCGCTTTGGAAGCAATGCTGCGGTGACACATTTCGTGCAACACTTCTTCCATATTCCATACACTCATTCTTTCCAAGACATTTTTTTTAAGCTTTTCAAGCGGTATGACAAATGTCTGAATGTCCGGGGATCCTATGTGGAAAAATAAAGTAAGTATGCTATTCCTTTTCTCATTTAAGTTTTTTTGCTTTTCCTTCCCATCTCTGTCCACAGTTGCCTGGGAAAACGTATTTTCGGACTCTCCCTCGTATCTCGAAAACGGCTCGTTTGCAGACCCATGTTTACTGAGACTTTTTTTGTTTCTATTATCGTGTACTTTCGTCTGTGTCAGTTTGCGCTATTACTTATGATACACCCTGTATACCTCATCGTTTCTATATCTGCCCAGAAAGCATGGAATGCACAACCAACAAATGTTAAATCCATACAACTCAATAAGAATTTCAAAATTAAATTGAAAGAAATGTTTCTACAGGAACAGCAGCAGAACAGTACGTACCACATACTAGAGGTAAACTCGCACTCAACAAATGACAAAACACTCATATTCTATAACTGTAACTATTGGAATTTTATTACTATTTTCTTCTCATTATTTAATTAAATGTAACCTTATGTTAGTCCTCCTCCGTTGCCGGTGGCAACCCACCATCGTGAGGAAATTGGGGAGCTTCGAGTGAGTGAGCGTAATCCGGTCACGGAGACCTACTATAACGGCTGGGGATACGTCGGGCTGACCCCCCGACTATTCCAATACTGGTTGAAGATCTCCACGCTTAGAGGTGACGAAGGAAAGCGTGGGAGGGAGACCGGCAGTCGGTAGGTAAAGGCCCTTCCGAGCTGTTGCGCAAAGGATTATTATAACCTTATGTTAACATTCACATTTCATTTTCTTTTGCATTTGTATTTTTTGATATTCTTTTGTTCTTTCACATTTATATTTGTTATGACTAATATTACTGTAATTAGAAAATTCGTAATTGTAGGTAATGTGAAATTCTTTATTTCTCTTTGGTGTAATCAAGCTTTCCATCTGTATGCATATATTACCATATTATATTATATATACTTATATTTTCTTATGCAGTTCATGGCAAGGGTTAGATGGTAGAGCAGCCTACGGCTGAACCTCGGCCGCTAAATAAAGGAATTTTTATTATTATTATTATTAACGTCAGTGGTTAAAGAAAAGGGAAGTAAAATAACTAAATCGGAAATAAAAGGAAAATGAGAAAAATTTCCTTCTATTGTGCTCTCTTTTCCGTCATGATTGAACTAAAAATAATTATTGATACGTTAATTAAATCATCCAATGAACGACACAATACACAAGAAACTGCAACAAACGGTGCACATTACGAATGGGGAAACAATGTGAGATAACTACGCTCACTTAAGATGCAGTAATGAAGTAGAAATTGGTAAAGTTTAAAATTAAATGGGTAGATATCTTCGACTACATTTTATGATTGTTATTTAGTGTCGCTTTCCTGCCCCTTTGGCTAATCGCGACGATGAGGATTAGTGACGATATGATGAAATCGATGAAGGAATACTCACAAAGGACACCCACGTCCAAGCTGGGAATCGAACTACAGACCCATTGCGTCGTAGCGTGCTGTGCTAACCACTCAACCATGGAGGACAGCTTGGAGTGTAGATTGTTTTATATTTTGTGGTTTGCTCATTGAAATCAATCAACGGAATGACCCGGCACAGTGACGGCGATTGAGTTCCAAAACTGGGAAGGGGGGCAGTTGTATATTATACGTATAGGTAACCACATATTATACAGGGTAATTCAAAATGAATGGTACAACTTTACGCAGTTATTATGGCATTACTATTTATGATAGAAAATCAGAAAAGGCATCAACATGAAGAAAAACTGTGGAAGTTTTACTCACATGACTCACATTACAAGGATTCAACATGGAAACCACATGTAATACGGTAAACGTCCAAGCGATAATCAAGTACGTGCTATGCACGAGACAGCAAGACATTTTCCATGGCTTCGAAGACACTAACAATTCACAGCTGCAACTTTGGCAAATCTTTTGGAAGGGTGAAACATGTACATTACTACCAAAATGCATGTGGAAATATCTTTGCACCATTGTGAGTGAATCAGTTCTTGATAGCTCCAGTACACAACACACCTTGTACTGGTCACTAGTCATTTTGCAACACTGGCGATCCTGGTGGAACAGCGGCAATGCAGCATAAGCCCACTTAGTGAGAAGAAAACTTCCAGAGTATTTCTTTATAATGAAGCCTTGTGTGATTTTATATTGCAAATAGGTACGTCATAATAACTGTGTAAAGTTGCATCATTCGTTTTGAATTATCCTGTATTATTTAAATATACATATCATATGTCATATTTTTCGGCACGAAGTTACATCTCACATATTCAATCGTGCATTTTTGCTTTCAGTTATTTTACATGGATTTTCTTTGGCTTTAAGTTAATCATAACAATTGGATGAATGATAGAACAAATGATAGGGAGAATGAATATGGGATATTGACAGTTGTCATGACCATCAGGTGAGCAAGTTCGATCTTGCTATCAAAGTTCACGGGTTCGAGTACCGGCCTGGGCAGGATATGGGTTATGAGTATTCCTTCATCTATGACATCCAATCGTCGCTCATCCTTATCGTCACGATCAGCGAAAGGGGAAGATAAATTGTGTAAAGTTAAACAACAATAATAATTAAGGTGATCGAGTAGTTTTTTTCATTTCAAACGCAACATTCTACCTAACCAGAACATACGAAATATACGTAACTTCATATACGTTTCCGAGGGGTGTAAGGGGTGATCCTTCCACGTAGTAAACCCAATTATCAACCTCACTTCCACGTAGTACACCCTGCACTTTGCAGACTAACGAGGCTCTGGCTGTCTCGACATACGACCAGTATAATCTTTGTAGAACTGTGTGTGTGTGTGTTGTCCAGTGTTTTGTCCTTGTTTGTGCTAAGTGCCCCTTTACAGCTTCAGCTTTTAACTCAAGTCAGAATATTTTAGTCTCATGCATTTGTATCATTAGTTTTATTTTAGGGAAGGGGCCGAATCCCGTAAAATATGACTGGGTGCAAAACGGCACCTAAATATTTTTAAGAAAAAGAATACGTCTTCAATTTCTATTTTCATCTCGATATGAGACCGAGAACGGGAGAACAATTTTCAATTCGAGACAAGTCTCGTTTCTTCCTGATCGAGTTCTGTTTCTTGCTCGCTTTGTATTGGCAATTATTGCCTTCTTTCTTCGTCTTTAGGTGAATAAAAAACGACATTTTAAGATTAAATAAAAACAGATAAAAGGGCAAGCACAAGAATGTCATGCCTGTCCGGGACTCGAACCTAGAACATTATGCGGCTAGATTTGAAATCGTGGGGAAGGCATCCGTGTTTTTCTTGGCTTTCTCTTTCTTCCCTGTTATTTTATCATACATGTCCTTCCTAGACATCGATATAACGGGGGTGTAAGGGGTGATCTTCCACGTGGTACACCCTGGACTGCATTTTGCAGACAAAAGAGGCTCTGACGACTAGCCCGATGGCCAGTAAAATTCTCTCTTCATCGTTGCGAGTAGCCGAAAATGGAAGAAAAGCAACACTAAATAAAGAAAAAAGAACGCAATTTGAATAAGCGAGACGGAAATAGTGCTGTTGTAATTCCTGAAAATGATGCAAAAGAAAAAAAAATTGGAAAAATGTTACTCTAGAACGGGACAAGGCTCGGAGAATATATAAACTCCTTCCCCATCTACTTTGGGAAACTTAATCGCAAAGTCGGTACTGAATATGCGATGGGAGAAGTAATAGAAATCCGAAGCAAGAAGAGTTTATTTCACAGCCAGGGAGGCATATGAGAGGAAGTAGCCCTCCCACACAAGCACACACACATCAGTCATCCAGGCTATTAACAATTAGTCAATGGTTGTCCTCTCATTTAACTTTAACAGTAAATGCAATTTTTGTAAAATGAGAATTGTCTGGCTTTCCTTTTTTACACGTGCACGTTGTTTCGTAATGGAGCAAGAAAATAGAATTGTGACTCGTAAAATCACTCCCGGCTGAATGAATTTCTCCGTAGATTCCAGAATAATGACTCTTCTTTTTAAAACAAATATTTTAAAAATAATATAATATATGTGCCGTTGTTTAATTAACATTTCTCGTCACATAGCAGAATCCGTTATGTTGATGAAAGCTAGAACACAATTATCATTTAGAGTTTTAAACACTCACCTTCCACAAAAGCACAACTTCGCAACGATTTCCTTCATTTTCATTCACAACCTTGACTTGTGTTCTGTTAGCAACTTGCACAGCACACAAACACTATCTGATGAAGCGTATTGCTTTCACATAAATGTAATTAGCGAGAAGCGACATCAAGAGTTTCGAGCTGGACAGGAAAAGATGCAATCTTGTTGATAAATTATTGAAATAGCTTTGTTTCTTCACCGTAGCTTGTGGCCATCTCCCAGTCCGTGCTTGAACACGGGAGAGGCAGGTCTAAGCTAAGCAGTCGTGCGGGCTTAGATAACGCGTGACGCGTAAAGCTGAGTGCGAGTGTTGGGCAAAGTGGAAAATAGGACTCTGATAGGTAATAGTATTGACAATAGTTTATAAGAACAAAAAGGATAGCAATGGATCGTGGAAATACCATTTTGATAAATTTCACATATGGAGCAGGAAAACCTAGTGCAATTGACGTGCATGAGTTCATTTACAGTCAGTTTAAACTTAGTATTGATGAAATATACAAATACCGACAACTGAGCGAGGTGTTTATTTGAAATTAGTGCGACAACGTACTATGTTAAAATTGCTAGAACAGCGCCCAGGTGAATTAGAATTTAAGTATGATAACGGGAACGTAGCGAAAGTAAAAATTAGCTACGCAAGTCGAATAGTGATATACGTACGTGTATTTAATTTACCCATGGAAGTTGAACTAAGACAAGTGCACGGGAAATTCAGTGAATATGGAACAGTGGATGAAGTGATAGAAGAAATGTGGAGTGAAAGGTTTCGTTACCCTGTGCCCAGTGGCGTACGTATGGTAAAAATGTCATTAAAGAAGCCAATACCATCATTCGTAACTATTGGCAAATAAAAGGCACACGTGATATATACGGGACAAACTCCAACGTGTGAGTTCTGTGGTTCGGATGAACATTTAAGATACAGTTGTAACCAGCGAAAAATGACTACCCTACGGGTCCCACCGAAAGTCAAGGTAACCTAGAGTAAGGCAGTATTGCCCAATGAGACCGACATAGTAAGCTCAGAGGGATCAGCAAGTGCTTCACATCAGCAGAAAAATTAGGTTACCTCACAAATGAAGCCAACCTGCAATAATGAGATGGATAAACAAATAGGAAGAACACCAGAGGTGGGAGCAAATAACAAAACGACAGAACCTCAAGATAAAGCACACTCGAAGGAAGAAAAAGAATGAAGCGAATTATTGAAGAGTGAGGAGGAAAAGGAAGAATTCATGAACACATCCCTCCCCCCACTACCTTATCACCGGAGGAAACTGCATCCGCCACTAAATCACTGAGTGACAAACAAGAATCAGAAGAAGACAGTGATCTCATTTCCACTTGTGGGAGTGAGAATAGTAATCAAATGAAGGTAAGTGAAACTAAGCTTAAACGAAAAACAAAAACAAAAAACTCAATAGCAAAACGGCGTTCTACCAGACGATTAGGAAATTACTTTTCAAATAGTGCTCCCATTATCGGATTAAATTCTCCAGTGGTGAAGATGGGGAATGGTAACAGAAGTAAAGAAAGTGAATAGGCAGCTCAAGAAAATAGTATTTAGAGTGCTTTATTTATATGGAAAATATGTATTATACAAAAGTGTGGATTATTTTAAAGAAAGAAGTATTTTTTATACATATACAGTACCACAATACATTTCAGGTAGTGCAGGTTCAATGTATTTAGCGGGGGATTTTAATTGCATATTATGTGATGTGGAACAAACACCAGGTTATAATTTTTCAAATGCTTTGCAAAAATTGGTGCACAAATTGCAGTTAAAGGATGTGTGGCAAGAAAAAAGGGGCTTTGAACTCGGATACACATATGTTACTGCAACCAGTGCCTCGAGAATAGATAGGGGATATGTTTCAAGTAAACTCAAATCAAATATTACCTCTGTACATATCGAGCCGGTGTTTTTTAGTGATCACCATGCTGTAATTACAACAATGAAATCACCGGTAAGGTTAACTAGAATAGGGAGGGGAACTTGGAAAATGAATACATCATATTTAATTGAAGAAGATTTTAAATTTGGCTTTGAAAAAGTTGGAAAAATGGACTAAGATATTATTATATGGACAAAATATTAATAGATGGTGGACAAAAATTTTTAAACCAAATTTCCAAAGATATTGTAAACAATACTCCTGGGAAAAACAACACGAATGGTATAATACATTTTAATCTCCATTATGCAGTATTACACGATCTATATAAGAAAAAGAAAAACGACAGTGACACGCAAATGAAAATTTAAAAAAGTAAGAGCACAACTACTGCGCCTACAGGCAACAAAAGTAGAACGAATACGTATACACAGTGCACTCCCCAACATAGATATTGAAGAAGAAATAAATTTATTTAACGTAAGAAATATATATCAGCGACAAAAAAAGAGTCTGATAACAGAACTGCAGTATAATTATGGAGTAGGCCATAATGAGGGGAACCAAATACAACAAATAGTGTATAAATATTTGGAAAATAAATATTCAAACGCATATCAAAATAATGAGAAGGCTAGTCAATATTTAGACAAATACATACTAATCTTCCAATCAGAAGAAATGGTTGGGTTAATCGAACCATACACAAATGAAGAAGTGTATAAAGCAATAGTACAGGGAGTACGGGGAACAGCACCTGAGGAAGATGGAATAGCGACAAATGCATATAAAGTTTTATGGCTAACAATGGGTAATACTTTAACAAAATGGGTTAATACAGTATTAAACAAAAATAATTTAGTAAATTATGAGACAACAGGAATAATAATTTTAATACCAAAAAATAGTCAACCCAAGGAGATGAAAGATTACAGACCAATAACATTATTTAATACAGACTATAAAATACTGACTAGATGTGTAGCAAATCGATTAAAGTTGATTTTGACAAAACTGGCTACACCATATCAATATGGAGGAGTTGGAGAAAAAACTATACCATTTACTGACACTATTACGAGATGAAATAATAAAATCTCAAGACTCCCAACCAAATAAATACCTCGTAGCGATTGATTATTCACAGGCATTTGATAGAGTGGGACATAGGTTTTTGCTAAAAACAATACAAAAGATGGGTATTCATGGACAAATGTATGAAATATCAAAACATTGGTGACAAATATAAGCTTAAAGGCAAAAATCAATGGGTTTTTAACTAATAAATGCACAGTCAACAGAGGACTTCCGCAAGGAAGCCCATTAAGCTTACATCTTTTTGTAATGGCCTTGGCACCCTTCCTTCAACACTGTCGCACGACCGTAATTGATAACAATACAGGAACGGAATTTACGATTGGAGCTTATATCGAAGATGTTACTGTCATGTGCCAAAATCAGGCAGCGATTAAGAACTTAATGGAATGTATACGACAATATGAAATAGAATCTGGTGCCTTAGTGAATATGACTAAAACGTGTTACTTAACATTAGGACAACAACATGAACAGCTACCTGACGTGATATTTAAAAAAGTGGATCAAGTTAAAATCCTAGGAGTGTTTTTTACAAATGACACTACAAAAAGCATAAAACTTATTTATGATAATATATACCAGAATATTAATTATACCATACACAAATTTATACATCAACCCTTCACTTTATGTACGCGAGTCAAAATAGCAAATGTATATATCTTATTAAAACTGTGGTATGGAGCCCAAATTTGGCCATGTGATAATCGTAATTTAGCACGAATAAAGAAAAATTTAAATCGGTTCCTTTGGGCAGGAAAAGTTTTCCGAGTGAATCAGCAGACACTTAGCTCAGAGAAACAGCAAGGAGAAATGGGTTTTGTGGATGTTGGTAAATAAACAAAAGCTTTGTTTAATCATAGGTATTTTTCAATGATTCACTCTAAAGAAAATGTCCAGGACATTCCGGGATATACATATATAAGAGATATTCCATTAGAAGCACCAGTGAATGAGATATAAATTCCCACTTCCCAAAAAGTATATCAAGAAGCCAGAGGCGTGGCGTGTATGTAGCCGGTGTTACCGCAGGTAACAGCAAAATGTAAAGAATTAAAAAGTTGTTTCAATAAAATGACACCAATGTTAAATACGTTAATGAACACCGTTCCCGTCGAGTAGATATTGCCTAGGACATTTTTTCTGCAGCCGACAGAAGCGAAGAGGGAGGCCGTTCCGCTACCCTGAAGAGGCAACAAGGGAGAAGAGGGCGCCAATGCAAGGAAAGAGCGGGGAAGGACTTTATGGGGTTATTCATATGCCTGTTAAGGGGCCCTGTTGCCGGTCAGACCTACCGGGGCAGCCAGTGTTGTCACATCGGATTGGCAGAAAAGAGCTAAATCCCTCCTAAAATAGGAATACAATTTCTGTGAAGCAACTAGAGGTAGACCTCAAAGCCAAGGCTGGATTGAACTACAACTGAGACCAGTTAGGTAATAGACGAAAATATAGTTTCTTGGTGTGATTCGTGATTTTGACAAACCTTGCTCCAAAATACTAAGTTGGCAACAGTAGTACGTATACAGCTGGGCTTCCTTTCCACAAAGGAGCGGAGTTCTGTCGTCTGCTCAGTGCTCACCACACAAACGTCAAACTGACCCGAGAAAAATGTGGTTCTTCTTCTTCCCCTTCGCAGCTCATTTCAAAGAAAAGGAGACAGATGAAGATTTGACAAAGGTCTACCACTATTCATTGGATTTTTGTGTTAACTGTCTCGTGAGTGGTAGTTCTTTCTAGGAGTGTTTGTGGCTAAATCACTGTGCTGATTGCAAAACAAGAACGAAATGAACAAATACGTAGCTCGAAAACATGTTTACTTTACCGGGGGGAGGGGGGGTGATAACGTCTAGCAGGCATAATTGTCGTACTGATTGATAGCCGGTAACACTTTTTAAAAGTCACACCACGGCACTGCAAGAAGCTATAATGGAATATTTATATGGACTTATAAAGAAAATAGACTATAATCAGCTAACAGTGAAATATTTGTACTATCAATACATTACCCAAAATATGAATACGCCGTACATAGTGAAGAAACACCCTCAATATACAAGGGTCGTTCAAGGTTGACCGGGACTTTTATTTCTGCAGAGGAAATAGGTAGCAGAAGAAACACCAAACTATGTCAGTTTTTCAAAGTATCTCCGTGCGCGCCGAGGCATCGTTGCCATGGTTCTGGCAGCTCCCGAATTCCTTTGGCGTAGAAAGAACTTGGTTGTTGTCGTAGCCACTGGAGGACATCGCTCCGCAGTGCTTCGTCTGTCGTGAATTTCTTCCCTCCCAGATGGTCTTTAAGGGGTGCAAACAAATGATAATCACTGGGGGCTAAATCCAGACTGTAGCGGGGATGGGGCAGAACTTCCCAGCGCATGTCGGCCAGAGTTGTTGTTGTCACATTGGCCGTGTGAGGGCGGGCATTGTCATGGAGAAGAATGACATTTCCAGACAACATCCCAGGTATTTTCTTGCGAATGGACTTTCGTACAGCACCACTCAATAATGTGGAGTAATACTGGGCATTAATCTTGCTCCCTTTGTCCAGAATCATTTGCTCAACACGTGCGATATTCACTGGTGTGACTGCAGTCGGGTGAATGTGTCCATGCGCTTCATTTGTCACCAACTCCCGTCCTTCGCGAAACTGCTCACACCATTCGTACACTCTTGTCGGCGACATCGTTTGTTCACCATACTGTGCTTGCAATCGTCTGAAATTCTCAGCTGGTTTCACTTTCTCCTTCACGAGAAATTTGATTACACACCGCTGCTCCACAGCCACAGACATACTGCTTGCCGCCATGTTCGCTGCAACTGCTGCACATGCGCGAAATACGTCATGCCGGGCGCTAGTTACTCGAGAAGGAATACATTACGTCACCCGCACGTTTCATCATGATCCGGCTATTCATCGATTTTTTACGTACGAAAATCCCGGTCAACCTTGAACGACCCTTGTAATTGGAAAATAATTTTTACTAATATTTCGACAAAACATTTATCCAATAGACAATGCAGTCAATGGTACCAAGTTGTTCACGAACTAATTGATAATAATGCAAAACGACATCAGTTGGGGTTTAGTTCAGACCCTAATTGTGAGCAGTGTTTATTAGAAGATACAATATCACACAGGATGACGCACTGTGGAAAGGCAAAACAAGACTGGCCGGTACTTCAAAAAATGATAGCACATATAAGTCGATCATCAGTTCAGTGTATTACTCCGAAATTAATAATTTTTCCGAAATTTAATTTTTTCCCTGCTACAAAGCATCGTGCGATACAATGGATTATAGGTACGTACATGATATATATATATATTTTTTTAATGGAGGAACAGGAAACAATATAAAGGATTAGGCCTCCCTGATGGCGCAGTGGTAGCGTCGTCGCCTTGTAATCAAGGGGTCCCGGGTTCGATACCCGGTGGAGGCACATAGTGGTTCGGATTCCACTTTAAACTGTAGGTCCCGTCCCAATTAGCCTATCTGTGCATAAAGTGGACTTAAAACATTAACTCAAACCAATATAAGGGACTATTAGTGCAGTGAATATGGGAAAATTTTTCCTATTAAAAAAAAGGGTTATAACTAACTAACTAACTCTCTAGCCTTCTTAAACCCGAAGGTTCATGGCTGCAGCAACACAGGCCTTCCATCTGTCCCTATCTTGAGCAACATCTATATACTCTTTTCCATCCCTACCGATTTCCCTTAGGTCCATCTCGACGTTGTCCCTCCATCTTCGTCTTGGCCTTCCCACAGGTCTCTTACCATCAGGTTTCCCAACAAGAATCCTGTTATATGCAAACTATATTCAACACACACTGTATGACTCAACAATATAATGTAATATTGGTAAATGTAACTACAAATGTATAATGGTTAAACCTTGTTAAAAAGTAGTAGTATGTATAAAATAAAGGTTAAAAAAAGCATGTATAGAGTTATATTGTAAATAAAAAAATGTCGGTTAAAGGTCAGCTCTCTAAGCTGAAATTCTAGGTTCGAATCCCCATGTCTCCAAAATATTTTTTTCTTATCAAATGGGTGCTACATAGCCTAATGCATTTTATTCTCATCACACCAATTGGCGCCTGAAACGTTGTTATTATTTACGTGCCAATAAGAAAACATGCATTGAAACTATTACTCGTTCAGAGAACGTGACTGTTACTCGAGACTACTTGAAATTGAGATTTTTTAGGTGCTGTTAAGCCTCGATATTTACAACAAGTGCTAAAATTGAAAATTGTTGTGTGATAAAACACATCGTTAATAATCTCAAGAAGAAAACCACTGAAATTAAATGAGTAAGTTGTGAGGAATATAAGGAGATGTATTTTAAGATGTTCCGTCATTCACTTGTCACTCAACTCGTTTTATACATACATATTTACAAGTGACCCACCCGATCAATGCTCGCACCTTAAAAGTAATTTTCAGATGGGAAAGAAAAATCAACCAAGGATGACGTCATACTGCTGAAAGAACATTCGCGTTGACTGTGTGAATTGTGGTTCCAGGCAGAGAGTGCGATGCTTGCCAATCGTTGAACTGCGCATGCTCAGCTCGCAGGCTTCTGTAAGTAAGACTGTTGAATCATACACGACATAGGCTATCCTGTCTTTGACCGAATTCTAAATTCCTTCCTATTCAATATTTAGAGTTAACAAGTAGTTTCGAAAAACTGTACTATTTCCGTATAGTGGAAACACCTAGAAATCATTTCTTTCGCACTTTGTTACTTTGGTAACGTACAGTTCTACATTGCGGAACATTTCTTTAGGTGTAATAATGAATTTTTAAAGAAAGTAATATCTATTTTTTTTAATTTTACGAGTTCTCACTGTTTTTCCTTTTTCCGGTTCTGTAAAACACAATGTGGCGATAGCGTCCTGGTTCATCGTGCGCTTTGGCAGTGTTTTGTCGATTTGGAATGTGTGTGCAGTCTTTCCAACCTTCTTCACCGAAAAATACCTAATTTCGTTGCCGGATTTGAAATTATACTAATACCTCGTTAGTCTCACAAACCATTGCCGTTAACCCCACAAACCATCGACGTTAACCCTTACGAACCATTGACATTAGCCCTACAAACCATTGGCGTTAGCCCCACAAACCATTTCCGGTAAGGTTAGGTTAGGTTAAGTTAGGCAACCATAGTTTGAATTTTCGAAAAATAAAAAAATCTTACAACAAAAAAGGCGTGTTTGGAAACATTGACAGGGGGTTGCGTCATGAAACGCACTGACCATCCTTGACGTATAGAAGCAAATGGAAGCAACAGGAATTATGTGTCGGAGAGATATTTTAATAGAAAAAAAAAGATTTCACGCTACAAAATATTACAAGGCGAAAGAAAACACATTGAGGAACTTCAACGATGATACAGAAAGTGATTTCCGTAAGTAGTTTCTTCCGTAAAAATGAAGAAATCCGTTTCCACTATACGGAAGTGTTACCCGAAAAACACCAATGTAATTACAAAATGTTCTGTTTGAAATAGTTTCTATGAATATCAGATAAAATAGTGCAATATGATTTGAAGACATGAGTAGGAGCATGTCAGCAATAAATGAAGAAGAACGGTGTGGTCCAGTCATTACAAGTTCGCTGCTAGCACTGGCACGCGGTGCATCGTCTCTACGTGCGATCTGTATTGAGCGTTTACGTGCCAGCGAGTGAGTCCCGGAAAAGTCTGCCTTCCGTGTTCTGAATCATGTCGGTACGGCGAGTGAACACTGTGATATTGGTCTTCACGAATGTGCGACAGAAACCGACATCGCTACAACTGCATCGGTGGATACAGCAGAAATTGTCACTAACAGAGGTCCAAGTGCTTAGTATAGAAATCGATCAATATCGTAAGTATGTGTTTATAAAGTTAATATCGAGAGTGCTAGGAGAGCAGATAATATTAAGATTGGGAGGTTCATTAGTATGCACTGATGACAATGGAGAACATGAGGTAAAACTGGAATGGGCAGATCAAAATAGTGTCCTTGTGAACGTACATGTAGGTCCCATGGAACTTCCTATGAGAGCTCTACAAGAGACACTGGGAACATATGGTGATGTGAAATATGTTGACGATGAAAAGTACACGGATAAACATATATACCCTACGCGTACCGGTACAAAGCGAATTCGAATGACGCTTAAAAAACCCATTCCATCGTATATCACTATCAAAGGTGATCGATATTGGGTAACGTAGTATGGTCAAAAGATTACGTGTAGGATATGTGAATCTACAGAACATCTTTCAAATTGTTGTGGTAAGCGTAGAAACCTAGGAAGGAGGACGGCCTCAACATATGAGGAAGCCATTCACCGATCACCAATCAATATTGATGCAGCCGAACAGCCACTGCCATACCAGCCTACAAGTTTTCGAGTACCCAACACATCCCAGGACATAGAAATGGCAGAAGACCAAAAGGAAGTGGACGCACAAGGGCCCACGGCTGCCGCACAGATGCCACTGGATACTCCGATAACCCAAGTTTCATCAGAGAGAGCAGCGAAGGAAACTTCCCATTTGTCAACAACAGAAGGTCAAAATTCGACGTGGGCCGCAGAAGTTGAACGCCAGGAACCTTCGAGCAACTACCATGTCCAGCCTGACGCTTCGATGAGAGATAAGATGGCCCCTCCCCTACCCACGAACAGCTGTGTATCAGAAAGTAAAAGGAGTCATGCAGGTGCTGAGCTATCCCTCCCAGATTCCTCGCCTACAGTGACCTTGAAAATAGTAGAAGGAAACGTGAGTGAACAACTGGACCCATCTCAACTTGTACCTCCCCTTCCCTCTATAGAGTCTCGGGAAATGGCATCAGGTGATGACTCCCAAACCGAGGATGAATCTACTGATGATAAGCAGGTTATGGACAAACGGCACCAAAATAGAAAAAAACGCACCAGTTCACGACTCAAAGCGGCAACAGAAGGTAAGAAAAAGAAATGTACAAGGATATCTTCATGCCAGCAGTCTGTCATACCCAGTAAGAAACCACAACAAAAGTGAAATGTTGATTAGATGTGGGTTCAGGTCGCCTTTCCCTCCACCTCTATTAGGTAGTGAGTGTAAGGAGAAGTGTTTGTTTATGTTTTGAGATGAGAGTGACATGTGTAGTGCGCGACATAAAATTTGTTTACTTTCCTAGTGTGTATAGTTCCACACTATATGTTAGAGCGATACAAGATGAATATTAATGTAATAACAGATAGAAATAAATAGTGTAAATTGTGTCATGATAGTAGTTCACATGAATAATTTTATCATTCTGAAACCACTTAGGATTAATAATTACTTTAGTGTAATTGAGCAACAGAAATGCAAATTTACGTGGTATTCTTACATTCAGTTTCTTATAACATCTTATTGTCATGAATTACAGCACTCGTCTTTGTACCCTTAATATCATTGGGATCTTGTCGCCAGTGAAATGTAAATTGCTTGCGGATTTTGTTTGAATCCACACGATAGATATTTTATACTTGCAGGAAGTTTGTATTGTAGATTTTTAACTTCCTGTATGGGTACGAGGCTATTGTAAACTTGGGGACAAGCGGGACAACTTGGGGACGGCAATTTTAATCAAAAGTGGTATAGAAATACAAAATGTTAAAAAAATAGTCGATGGGAGGGGAATTAGTTTTCAAAGTCAACACTGTACTTTTGTTAATATCTACACCCCCTCTGGACAGCTTAATAGATGGAAAAGAGAACAATTTTACCAGGCTGAGATAGTATACTTACTTCCAAACAATGATTCGTGTATAATCTTAGGCTGTGATTTTAACCAAGTGCTGCGACAATGTGATTGCTTAGGAAAGTTTCAAAAGAGCCTAGCATTAACGACCTTGATCGGTGATCTACAACTGAAGGACATTTGGACCGAAAAACGAAAGGACATAGTGTTTACATATTTCAAAAACAAAACAGGATCTCGACTCGACAGATTCTATACATTTGGTTATAAGATATGTGACGACAATAGATGCTTTGCCGGTACCTTTTTCAGATCATATAGCAATCAGAATGAGTATTAATCTACAAGAATCTAAATTAGTTTGGGGTCCGTCCTATTGGAAATGAACTCTGCCCTACTACAACAGCCTAATGTTAATGATATGTTTGAAGAAAAATGGAAGTATTGGTGCCGGC
Source organism: Lepisma saccharinum (assembly GCF_977018435.1). NCBI lineage: Eukaryota > Metazoa > Arthropoda > Insecta > Zygentoma > Lepismatidae > Lepisma > Lepisma saccharinum. The sequence goes on from NC_139257.1 coordinate 11,619,698, forward strand.
AACAAAAACACTATATAGACTACAATACGTGGTGGGTAAAATACGTAAAACCTAGAGTAAAATCCTATTTTCAATGGCTAGGGAAAGAGAGTGCACGTGACCGGAACTTAATGTTGAACTTCTATTACAAATGTTTACATGAGTTATGTATGCGACCTGATGTCACCGAACATTATCCACAGATACAAAAATACAAATCACAAATCCTTACGTTGCAACGGCATCACTTGGAGGGTATAAGAGCTACTCATGCGTCATCCTTGCAAGATGAACGAACCTCTTTATTTCACTATGTACGTACACACACAAAAACAAGGGAGAGCTCCTTTGATAAACAGTATTGTTGATTCTGGTGGAGATACAAATAGAACTCAACAAGGTATATCACAGGCGTTTTACAAGTATTATAACAATGTGTTTACGGGTAACGAAGTAGATCAATTGGCTGTACAACAATTGCTCACCTCGAGTAAATATTTTTTTTTAACGGACGAAGACAGAACTTTCTTAGACAGTGACGTCACCGTCGATGAGGTGTATGAAGCACTGCGTACTTGTAACGTTAAGCGCACTCCTGGGAACGATGGCATAGGCTACCAATTTTATATACGTTTTCTTTTTTGATATTATGAAACATGAATTGGTCAAGATAATACAAGATGCATTTCGAAACAAATGCGTGCTTCAAAATGAAGGTATAATTGTACTGATTGCCAAAAAACGCGTCCGGGTGCAGTGACTGACTTTAGGTCCATTACTTTGTTAAACTTCGACTATAAGATTTTGGCCAAAGTCTTGGCTAATAGACTGAAACCTATATTATCTTCCTTACTCAGTTCACAGCAAACATGTGTCGGTAAAACTCAAAATATATTTTCAACGGTGGCGAGTATACATGAGCTAACGCCACGGAAACAGTCCAGACAAGATAACGTCACTCGCCTACAGTGTTGCCAATAAGCAAGGAATAATCCTTATACGTACAATACACCAGGGAAGGCACAATCAACCGCATACTACAACGCGCAATGTGTCAACTGTGAAGCGTAGAAGAAGTGTGGCAAACCTGGAGGGCCAGGGGTGTGGAGGAGGCAAGGGGAAGCTTCGATCTTCACTGGACTGTTTTCGTGAAGAGAGCGATATTATTATTATTATTACATTTTCATAATCACTTTTACTACTCTACTACTACTTCTGGGGAAAATATATTTCAATAGCAGGTGTGCGACCTGTGGTTTTTTAAATTGAGAGAATGGAACCACTCTCATTTCCTGCCACCAGAGACCGCGACTGAAACTCATTTCAGTTCAACTTCTGGTTCGGGCTAAGCACTTCGGCATATGAGCCCGACGTTACAGTCCACGCCAAGGGAGAAGTGAGTTATTCCGGAATATTGGTTCGAGTAACACTAGCGAAACTACTGGAGAGAATCCATTTGACCTTCTGATCTAAAGGCCAAGAGCGCGCAGAGGAAGGCGAAGCAACTTGTACGGAGGAAGATAAAAGGCAGACAGGTGTTCATGCAAAGCACTCGCTGGTGCATGATTGCCATATCTAACTTTCTTTTACGCTGGTTATGTATCATACTTTGAATGTAGCGAAAGAGGAAAGTTTAAAGTAATTGGAAATTCAGGGTGCTAATTTTAACTTTTCGATTTTTGAATGTATGAAGTTGAATATCGGAATCATGATTACCGTAAACACGGTCAATTAGGAAACGTTTTAATTTGAATACAGAGTTGTCATATCTAACTTTTTTTAAATCCCGACACTAGAAAGTTGAAAACCGGCTTAACTAAAAATGTAAGTTGCCACATTTGGTTTAATGTTATGAAGGTATAAAGTCGAAAATCAGAATGCTGTTTGTATACAGCCAAACAGGATAATTTAAATAGTATGAAATACAGGGTTGTCATATCAATTATTTTCCCCAATTTTAAAGGCAGGAAGTTAAAATAGGTATTTAATGGTTACATATGTATACTACTGCAAAAATTACAAAATACGGAACTTATAAAAGACAGATATGTCTGGTTGCCATATCTTAACATTTCAAGTTCGTAAGCAGTAACCTGGAAATAGGCATGGTGGTTATAAGAAAATTGCAAAAAATTGGAAAAACGACAAATGGAATGTTGCTATATTTAACTTTCTGAGTCTAGAAAGCCAGAAAAGGTATACGTATAAAATTAATCTTTTTTTGTTACGAGTACGTTGTACACAGCAAACTGAAAGCAAGTTTTCAGTAATGAACAATGTGTAGTCAGCAGATAAGTCGAAACAAGATGTATAAACCTTAATAACCGTGATAAACACAAAATATAATATTACCTACTTGGATAGGGGCATTTCCTGAATGTTATGGTTTCATTTTGAAAAACAGGAGTGCGAGCAATACGTGCCTTCCTCACTGATTGCATTTGATTTGATTTTTGTTTCTTAGTTTTGAATCTTGGCTAATAGCGACGATGATAATGAGAGAATTGATAAATGTGTACTCAAAAAAAAGTAGTGCGCTGTGCTCCGATAACATAGTGGTAACAAAGTCGCCTTGTAATGAAGGGGCACTGGGGTCGATGCCCGGTGGAGGGACATAGTGGCTCGAATCCCACTTTAGGTAGGATTCAAATTGCAGATCTATTCTCGAAAGCGTATTGTTGAGTCTTAATCTTCCATGGTTCTCGTGGCTTATGATGCATAGAATTAACAATTACGGATTTTTCTTTGTTGTTCTTGTATATTGATTTAACAAATCTAGTCACCTGATAATTTCATTAACCGAGACTGATTGGAATGATTTCTCCATTTGCATTGACGTCCGGAAGGGAGGGGGCCACGCCACCCGGAAATGAAAGTCAATCAAAAAGTACATATTTCACGGATATAATTTCATTTCAGTCACAGTAATATATGTTAATTATTACAACGGCGTTGCAGGAACATGATAACTTCAAACTGAAGATTTTTTTTAAAGGGAGTAATACTATTTTGGGGAAATTCTGCCTCATTGTCATCGTCCCCCCTCCCTTGGAAAAATCATGAAGACGTCCATGTATCAGCGGCGTTAAAAAATTCATTAAATGTCCATATATCACCGTTGACTAGCACACATAATATGCATGTAATGATACAAGATAACAGAGCTTTTAAAGGCTTATTTATATGGCAGTGAAGAGAAGAGCAACACGCGCAAGTAATACTTTTAAAAGAGAACAATCTAGCCAGAATTGGTGTAGCATAATTCTAATACAACTGGCAACACTGGATAAGTCGAACGCAAAGTACAGGGCAGCGAACGAAGTTCTCAACCCCGAAAGCACGCACAAACAAGCTATGTACCAGTTTCACCCTCCTCCCCTCTTGAAACGGGCACAAGACCAATGCGCTAGCCGATTGCACCGAGTCACCTGCAAGGAACACGGAATACGGCACAAAACGAAGCTATCTGTTGTATGGGGGAGGTGGGATGGACAAATCCGCAAAGCAGAAAAACTGATTGCTTGAAATTATTCGTAACCCATTCAACACATAACATTCAAACTCTTATATCTAAGAGTCACAATACAAAATAGTACATCTCAATACGGAAATACTATTTACGTAATTCATATTTTTCAACTTACATCAAATGAACAATTTACGTACTATAGCTCTCTCTCTCTCTCTCTTTCTCTGTCTATTGAGCCAAAACAGCATTCTTTGTATTGTTTTACCACTGTTTAATGTGCATGATTGATTGATTGATTAAGTTCATTTTTCTTCTTTTCTTTGTCGCTTTTGGCTAATCGCGAAGATGGGGATGATCGATGTTATGATTAAATTGATGAACGATACACACAAAGATTGTACACTCGCCTCACTTAGTACTCCGGCAGATTGTTTCTTTATACAGCATATTTGCAGAAGATACAATTCAACATACAAGTGTATCAATGTAGTACAAGCTCATGCCGGGATTTGAACCACCCCACGGATCCCTGACGTCGGAGGGTGCTGTGCTGTAGAGCGACCACAAACAAAAAATCTTCGGCCAAAAGTCCCCGCGCACCTCCCCGTTCACCCGTTCGACTAGGGCTATAAGGAAGCATGATCCACTCTGTCCCTCCCCTCGAAGCGGGGGCAATCATACAGACAAACAACTAGAGTACGTGGAAACTATAACAGCTCCATCATGGAAGTCGGCTTTAATGTGCACATTCCCATTATTCATAGGTGCATGCATTACAGCATTCGTGTAAAAAAAAACTCCTAACCGGATCGGAGCATGCTGTCAAAAGCACCACCCTACGGAGCGGAGTGCTCTTGTCTCACGCTCCGCTCCGGATCGGAGCGTACGTCTAAAAAAACTGAACCACTCTGTAATATCACGCTCCGCTCCGGATCGGTGTGCTGTCGTACCACGCTCCGCTCCGGAGCGAGGAGCTGAGTACAACTGACGCTTCGAAGTCGCTCCGGAGCGCTCCTTTAGTACGCTCCGCACTCCGCTCCGAAACCCTGATGTAATGTAATTGTATGTATACATGTAGGAAAAAAATCCATAGATGTTAACAGAAATAATGAAATAAAACTAAACAAAAAAGTCATTACAATACCTGTCCACCACACGAAGGGTCCCCGGTTCGATTCTCCCTGTACAGCACTTTTTTTAAAACGATAGAATGCGAATTATTGTAAGTCTGTGAAATATTTTTAAGACAATTTGCAAATTGTTTTGAAACTGCTCAATACAAAACTACTTTCATAAGTTTGAAACCATAAGATGAGACGAATAAAATAAATGTAATAACAAAAATAATAAGCAGTGTATAATTTAAAACTAGTGTTTGGATGGAATTAATGGAACTATATTTTATGCTTTCGTGCTATTAAATCTTGCCTCTAAACACAAACACAGACGCAAGTGTTAATGCTGGATTTGTTTTAACCCAGTGTCAAGGTGTCATTTCAAAAAGTTACATTTCTTTCAGTTTCCCATTTATATTCCTTCAGTTTCTATTAAAATAATAAAATATTTATTTTGATTCATACTTTTAAAGATTGTGTAGTTTCAGGCGTTGTATGCATGCAGTGAGCGAAAAAGATATCGACTTTGTATAACTACACTCATCATTCCCTATCCACATACAAACGATTCTTTAAAATTGAAACAATATCATCACCCCCCCCCTCCTTTCGCCCGACAACCACATCCCTTGCTTACAAAATTACTCGTCTCTCCACTGCAAGGAGGTTTCGATTGTAGATCAACGTGATTGAACGAATGTGTGACGTCATATAGTCATATATCTTTTCGTGGATGCTACACGTTGAGGAAGAGATCACACTTCCACGACCCTTTTGGTAACGTCCTAATGCAGAGCGATCAAGAAATTAACTTTCTGTGTGTGTGAATTGTATCCCGGGCAAAACAGGCTTTTCTGCGCATGATCCCTACTGCCCTACACTTCCCTTAAATACCTAAACTTGCATTTACTGTCGAATAACATATAAAGTCGTATAATTTCTTTATTTATAGAAGCCTAAGTGGGCAGATGAAATGCTTTGTGAACGTGACGTTGTGGTGAAGTTGGTATGATAACTTCCCAACATGCCAATGGTCCTAGGTTCACCTCTGATCAAAGGCAGATTTTTTTTACAGTGCAGTGCCAATTAGTATATACCTAGGATGGAATTAATTACACATATCAGCACGACTGTTATTTTTTAATAAAAATGTAATGGGTTCGAGAGTAACTACTCGATATTAAACTTCTTACAAGATGTGGAAATGCATGTGAACGATACATACAGTTCTTGCTTTGCAAATCACGCAAGATCAAGAAGCAGTGGAAAGTTAATGTATAAATTCTTAGTAGCCACGTCAAAAATTCCAGTTTTTTTAAAATATATATACAGGGTGTCATTTTAATGGCGCCCACGGACCACGGAAACGTATAGAGGTCATCAAAACAAACAACTTTTCTCACTAACATTTTTCTCGTTGTTTCCCCGCGTCGTTTCGGCGCTACAGTCGTTCAAAAAAGCCCGTTTTGCCGCCTGAATGCTGGCAACCACACACAACATTTGATTGTATTTGTGATGTCATATCCCGTCGTGAAGCGATGCGTTCCAGGGTTGCCAGGAACACACGTACTCTGTGAAAGATGACAGCTACAATCAGCCGCATTATGTACCGTAACACAAAACGAGAAAACACGTTCTGCAACCTAACAGGAAGTAAACACACGATACGAAAAATAGTAGAAAGAAAATAGAATTCAAGTGGAAGTGGTCATATCGAATTCTGTCTCAGCTTACATCTCAAATATTTGCAAATCTAGTTACCAAGTTGGCATCTACAATTTAGAGTATCCACTTCTTCCTTCTGATACGAGTAGTCTGTGACACACTGAACAGATGACAAAATAGAAATGAAAGAACTCAAAATTCCAAAGGTAAGCAACAGATAATATAATGTATATTCAGAGCATTATGAGGCAAGTGGCATTGATTGATTGATTGATTTAGTTTATTTTACTTCGCGTTTTGTGCCTCTTGGTTAATTTGCGAGGATGAGGATGAGTGATGAAAGGATGAAATTGATGAATGGACATTCACAAACAACCAAGCCCGACCGGGATTCGAACCCGGGACCCTTGGCGTCGCAGCGCGATGTGCTAACCGCTCGGCCACAGGGTCGGGCCAGGCGGGGCAAGTGGCAAAAATGATTGAAAATACAGGGATATAAGTAGTAGTAATACAAGCTCTAAGACGACTATGTGTTTATCTCTGCACCGGATACACATGTAATAATAGTTTGCAAATGTGAACAGGGCAGTATATTCGGTTCTGATTCATTATTAGATTGTTACTGTGGTTGTACTTGCTTTAGCCGTAATGTAACAACGTGAACCTCGGATACTTCCGTTACCAGCACAAAAGTACCGCATGGCATCTGGACACACCTGTAGATATCAACCTTACAACGAGATTTGCAAATATTTGACATGTAGTTGGGCGTAAACAGCCACGTGTAAGCTGTAAGTCCAATAAAATTTATTGTTGTAGATATTTTAGATGTAGGCTGAGACAAAATCCGACATTGACATTTCATTTTGAATACGTGTTTTACCATTTCTCATATAGTTGGTTCACTTCCCTCTTCCCCTGAGATGACTGCTGATCTTCTTGCTGGTAGGCTATGATGTTCGGTCTACTGGACGCGTTTCTCGCTTCGTTTTACAGCTAATAATGTGGTTGGCAGTTTGTCATTTTTCACAAAATTTGTGTGTTCCTTGCAACCCTGCCGTGCGCTGTTTCGCCGCAGGATATGACGTCACAGGTACGATCAAATGTTGTGTTGGGTTGCAAGCATCCAGGCGGGAAATGGTCTTTTCTGAACGGCTGTAGCGTCGAGAAAAATGTTACTGGGAAAAGTTGTTTGTTTTGATGTCCTCTATACGAATCTGTGGTCGCCATTAAAATGACACCCTGTATATAGATATTGGTTGAGTTATGAATAGAATTTCAATTTTTAAAACGAAAAGTAGCTAAAAACATATTAGGTTATATGAGTCGACAGAATTAGTCCAGATCTTAACATTATAATTGTGTTGTAAAATCTGTACCTGTATATAAGAATCCGACTGAGGGACGGCATGGCGTGGGTTCGAGTCCGCCTGGCATCTCGGCCTATGTATATGGCCGGTGGCAACCCAGCATCGTGAGGAAATTTGGGAGCTACGAGCGAGTAACGTAACGCGGTCTCGGAAATCTTCTACAACGGATGGGGGTTCGACGTGCTGACCCCATGTCACCCCAGTAGCGGTTGAAGTTCTCCACACCTCTATGTAGGATTGTGGGAGGGAGGCAGGCAGTCTGGAGATAAGCCAAGGCTCTTCGAGGTCTGTCGTGCCATGGGTTATTTTTCATTTATTTGTTTAAAAAGGTAAAAATCTAAGGTGCTTTTCGAAATTAGCATTAAAAATGCATGTGGCATGCATTTCCCACATCCCATCATCCCATGTATTCGAGTTTCTGTGGACACAGATATTAAAAAATCACTGTATAAATGCGGATTCGAACACACACGTGTTGGTGTAACCGGACTCTAACACTCATCCTTCAGATCGTGAAGCCGTAACACTAACCACTCAGCTACACCTTCTACTGGTAAGTATATATTTACTTATCATGTAAGTTTTTAAATTGTGTCACTACTGGTGAAGCGCATTTCTTCTCGCTTATTTTCTTTTAGATGTAGTTGTTTTTCCAGGTCGATACATTCTTTTTACCTTTTGCCACCCACGGAGATCCTTATGGAATACATTATTGAAACGTAATCCCCAGAAAAGAGAATATTTTTGAAGAAGTTTTATGAGAAGTTTCAAGAAACTTGAAGTGGAAATGGTGTGTTCAGTTACACATTTGACCTTAATATTTAAAGTTTTGCTTTCAACGGCGCCATCAACCGAGCATTTTCTTTCTAGCAGATAGTACGTGATGCCATACTTAAAAAAAACGAAAGAAAAAATTGGAGAGCTTTGGATTTGAACCCGCGATCCTTAATTCATTGGAAAAAAGATATTTGTGAGGCGAGTACTTTACCTATACTCTACAACATCGCTTGTAGCAAATGCAGTGAAATGTGTTGATGATTGCTCAAGCTACCACTTCCCTATGCGACGAGCACATTTCCGCTGAAAACTGCAAAATTCCTTAATTTTCGCTCATTGCACAGTACTTTGCAAGGTGTTGGTATATCTTATTTGCATAAACTATTCGTAATTTTACCCTTTTGTGTTCAAACTTGACAGCGATTTCCTCCAGGTGTATCACGAGCGAGTACAGTGTTTCCAACCTCACAACAGTTTCTCTGATTCCAATTTTAGCATGCCGAATCGCAAGTATTCTCTTAAATTATTCTTCATACTTGAGTTTTCCGTTTTGTTCCCTATTAATATGTTGGGCGAATATAGTTTCTGACTCCATATTATTAAAAAGAATGTAAATCTTTCACCACAGGTTTTCTCGCCTAGTAGAGAGACCTGAAGTAAAGTTGGCTACTCTCTGCTCGTTCTCAAGAGCTATGTTGCCAAATTAACGATATCTGGACTTAGAAAACTTTCAGGGCTGTGAAGTAACTTTTGGAGAAGTGTACATGTATTTTTATTGAAAAGTACATATAATCAATGTATATACCAGTGAAAACCTAGAAGAAGATAAACTTTATTAAAGATAGAATATTTAAGATATGTGCGCTACTATCTAGAGTTGGAAGTTGTCAGAAAAAATCTGCTTTCTTTGAAGAAAAAGAACCGAGTATCTTTCCGCGTCTATTATGGTTGACTTTTTACTCCAAAGTGTTTTAAATCAATGAAAAATATATTACTTGACTGCATTTTTCTTGTTCCACAGCTTTCACTTATCTCTCTACTATGGAAGACACTCATATCTAAATTTAGAGGACAACTTCCAACATGCAATTCATAGCTAGTCATGAGCAGTAGAAACACTAAGTTGCTGACCAAGGCAGTTGATTAAGATATCAGGGTTTTCCTCAGACAAAAACTAAACTACACAAAACTAGTTAAGTTCTTCGTCGGAGGAAGACCCTGATAAAGGGTTGAAACGTTACATGTTTTGTGTTTTTATATCTTAATAAACTGCCTTGGTCATCAACTTAGTGTTTTTTTAATATGGAAACAAGGCTTACTTATATTACAATGAGCAGTAGTTGTAACAATTCCGGCTTTTTTGAATGGATAATTTTATTTTAAATGTTATCTTCATATTTCAGTAACCTTATTTAATATATCTACATAGTATATACACACCCACATAACTTAGAGATGTTTTATTTGGCATACGAATATGCACATAAATCAAAAAGAAAATAAGACAGAAAATATATTGCTACATCTTTTAACACACATATCAAATGTCTCCTCAGTGACATCATTTTTCAAAACTATATTTAAAATTAAAAATATAGTATCAAACGACATTACATTTGAATTTAGCATAAAATATGTGTATTCTGGCTTTCAAGTGTATCATCAATAATTTGATGTAAAAGCTGCTAATTCTGCTAATGAAGCAAACCTTGTTTAGTGGTTCTCAACCGTTATGAGGCCGAAGAGTGGTAAATTCATTTTATAAAGTTAATGCTCTGCTCTCTCCCCTTTCCATTTCTTTTAGCTTTGTTTATCAATATACACCCTTCAAATAAAATAATAAAAAAATAAATTATGCCACATGGTATTTGTCTAGGCTTGTTGACAAATATAAAACTACCGGGTGAAAGCCTGGCAGTTTAGAGAAAATGCCCTAGTACACCATCGCCCTAAAACTGAGGCAAAAAACTGATATAGATATGCGAAAAATTACCAAAAAGAAAGTATATTATTATTATTAATCTGGCACTGTGAGTAAAATCTTGTTTAAGTGCACTTTATGCTCCGATATGCTCACTGTGGTTGAACCTGCAGCTTAAAATGGGATTTGAGCCTTGTGCCCAGGGACGTAGGTAGGTTGATCAGTTCGGGGGGGCCCAAAACTTAAGATTTTTTTTCTATCAAACCATTAAAAACTAACAAACTTTTAATATACCATATAGGCCTACATAAGTATATGTACAGTATGTGTAAAGGTAAAGTGCTCCCCTGTGCTTAGCACCACGCCATGAAGGCGTATAGGGGGTGTGGGGGTAACGCCCCACACTTTCTTGATCCGGTCGTGAGTGGGGGTGATGTGATCAGCATCACGCCCCTGACCGCCTTTACCCCCCAGGGTTTCCCCCAGGTACCCATGTTATTCGACGCTGGGTGGGCGCCGGGGCCGCTCCATCGTTAGAAAAGTTCCCGGATTTGAACCGGCCGGGGATCGAACCCGGTAGACCTTTAGCATGGTAGTCAGACGCGTTACCGACTGAGCCACCGCGGCCAACCACAGTATGTGTGTGAGTGTATATATATATATATATATATATATATAAATCTTGTTGGAAGAGAACATTATTTTCTCCTGTAGCCCCCCCAAAATTTCTAGACAGTCTTTAAAAATCCATGTATTTTCTCTTGTGTCAGATTTTTGAGACACCAAGAACAATGTCATTAGTCCTTACTCCTTAGATTTGTAAATTTGCTCGAAGAAAATTGAGTAGAGAAAATCATCTTCCGTCAGTTTAGATATAAAAGGGTGCTGGTATTAAGTGTACGTACAAGTATGACAACGGTGCGAAAATGAAATGTTTGTGTAATGAGTTCAAAATAGGCATCCCACGTATATTGTTTATACCAGAATCGAATCCGGTGGCCTTTAGTGCAAGGCGACACCCTTAACCACTATTCTGTGGGACATGCACGAGTCTTTTGTGGCGTCATACTGTACACATTGGAGAATGATGACGATATATATGAAATTTTATGCACACATGTGGTTTCTTAAAAGTAATCTTCTCTGCGCGTGCTAAACTGAATATATGATGGCAATAGAAACAACAAAATTCTCGCGCGCTCAAATTATTGCGCTCTAGTCTTTCAAGGTTCGATCCCTGGTAGGAACTCGAAAATTTCTGTGATGGCCTAACATCGTGAGGACAATTGGAAGCTACTTGAAATCAATATCTAAGCGAATTCCACTCTCAAAACTAGATGGGACTCGATGTGATGACCACGCGTCACCGAATGGAAAAACATTTCGGAGACTTTGTTCTTCAAAATTAATTTTTCTGAATAACTGTAGTTTTCTTTAGAGGACCTAAACATGGCTTTTTTTACACAGTACAATGTTGTTTTCTTTCACCCTACTTTTATAGTTTTTCATTTAAAGGATTCCACTCCCGAAGCATGAGCATGACGCACTACGAAACCAGAGGTCCAAGGTTCGGACCTTGGACAGGTGCGGTTGCATCATGTCTCGCATCGCTATTCCTTCGGATCATTATTCAATCTCATCGTCGCATTTGAGCCAAGAGGTAGAAAAGCGGCGTAATATAACGAAATAGAAATTATTGATTGACTTAGTTCATTTTACTTCACTTTTCTGACACTTTTTGGCTAAACGTGAAGATGAGAATGAGTTAAGATTAACTTGATGAAAGGACCATCACAAAGAAGACACATTCTCATGCCGGGATTCAAACACGGGACATTCTGCTTCGTAGCGTAACATGCTAACCACTCCACCACGGAGTTGTCGGCCCAAATAGAAATGAAAACTAGAAAATGCCGTCTTGAATTTCCATGAACTGAGTTCACCAGCAAGGGCAGAAGATTTTCGCTCCCACTAGTTTAGACAAATAACAGAAAATGCTTGATAAGTAATTTGGCTCTCCATATTTCATGATATTATTATGTAAGTAACTGTTATTCGCTATATAACTTTAGATTAATTTTATTTGTATGTCTAGTCAACTTTCCCGCCTAAGCTGCAACCACAGCGTCTGCATTTGCGGGTGGAGGCCAGAGTTGTTAAAGGGCCAGGAATTTTAAATAAATTCAATTCCCATCCAGGAGAGAAAATTAGAAAGCGTAAATGGGTTCTAGGCCTCAATTCGGTCCAGGAACCTTTTTTCCGTATGTATTTAAATATGGTGCAAAAAATCTTTTTTCGGTAAAATTTAAATACGGTCTAGGAATCTTGTTTTGCGGCTGAATTTAAACACTGTCCAAGAACCTTTTTACCAGGATCAATTTAAATACGATCCAGTAACCTTTTTTAATGGAACAATACACTAGTAGGATCGAATTTAAATTGTGCGAGAATAAATTTTCCGGTCCTGCAACGGAACCCAATAAAACCCATAGAAGTTATGGGTAGATGGACCTGTGACAACCCTGGTGGAGGCTAAATGAAGAGAAATCACAAAATATGCAGAATTTTGAAACGTATTATTTCTAGAGCATGCACACTACTATATAAAGTTTACTACATACCTCGTTTCCTTCTTTAATTGAAATGTGACTTATTCTTCATCACATGTGAGATCCACCGCCCTGGGAGTCAAACCCGGTCTCCTGTGTGGTAGTCGGACAACAATTTAGAAAGTCAATGTGTTGGACATTTGGTCGAAAACGAGCTGGCAGCTTCACACTCGAAATTTCACTTCGCCTACCCCCGTGGTGGAGTGATTAGCACATCGTGCTACGATGCCAGGTGTGCCGTGTTAGAATTGCGGACTGAGCATGGGTGTTTATGAGTGTCCATTGATCAATTTAATCATATCATCAATCATCCCCATCTTCGCAATTAGCCAAATGTGGCAGAAGAGCAAAGTAAAATCAACCAAATCAATCGAAATTTCACTCGCAATGCACGAAAATGAGATCTCAAGCACTCCATTATCCTACCACAATCTCACGTTTACAGAAGCTAACTATGAAACCACTTCTTGGATCAAACTGTTCTTCGAACTAGCTGACAGTCATCAATTGTCGACCAATCAACACAGTAGGGCAAAAAGAAGCAGATGTTTCTTGAAAATGAGTGGAAAGTTACCAAGGAAGGATATAAGTCGATACATTACAAAGGCTTATTATGGCCTTTCCCTTCATTGCAGGTTATGAGCACAAGGATTGAGTGTGGGAACCTGAAGGAGCCGCGACATCTGTGTCATTCATCTCCCGCCAGAAAAGGGACAAACAGTAGAATTTTGTCTTTTGCAATTTGAAAAGCCTATGTCCATGCTGAATCATAAAGTAATTAACCTAGAAAGTCCTAGCTACCTGCAGTGCGTTTCGGTGCGGCCGATAACCAGAGCCAGATGAAGAGAAAATTTTGTGGGAGGAGTTGACCTGGCAGGCCCCCTGGTGTACATGAAGGGAAAGTGTGTTTTCAAAAGGTCCCCCACTTCCCAGAAAGGGACGACCCATAAAATCACTGCATTTTCTACCAATGCATGAATCCGTTTGTGTTCAACCAAAGTGTATGTCACCGTAGGATCCGAGCGCTTCGAGTTCTGTCGGTTGCGGGACTTCTTGAGTATTTTGTCAATATGGTGCCAATCAGAGTTTCTTTCTGCCAAGGTCGTTGCACCTATGAATCTGATCTTCAGCTTGAGTGACAAAAGACATGTTGTACGGAGAAAAGTTGCACCGGAAAAATTATCTTCTTAAATGCGATGAAACCTGTAAAACATCCACAGATATTTATTCGGGGGTGGTCCCTCTGACAAAACATCAATATTCTCAAAATTCTTCGAATGGACTGTGTAAAACATTGCAATACTCCAAAAACTGAACCTGCTCTGCAACACAAGGAAAATGCCTCATTTAGCAATTAATGTGCCTTTGTTAAGTTGGTAAGTTCAGTATGGCGCTACATTTTAAATAATGCTGATGGAATAAATCAATAAAGTTTGTTAAATGACAACGACTCCTTACCACAAGAATATAATTCTTCTTTACGGATGTCCCCTATAACGGTTGGGTGTTCGACGTGCTGACCCCACGTCACCCCATTACTGGTTAAAGATCTCCACACCTGTAGGTAGGATTGTGGGAGGGAGAGTGGCAGTTGGGAGATAGACCAAGGCCCTTCCAGGGCTGTCGAACCACGGGTTATTATTTATTTATAGATGCTTAAATATATGTGCAACCTCACATGTCTTTCCAGTTACTTATTTCAAGGGAATCCAACAACACCATTGTGTTGTGTTATGCAAGAACAATCGAATTAATTAAATAATAATGGTTACATATTATCTACACTTTGATGAATTGTGTAAAAATTTGTAATGCATCTTTTTGTACTTGCTAAAACATTAAAACATGGGTCCCTTAGTCCACCACGGACTCTATTTCCTTCAAAGGGGAGACTCTTGCATCACTACAGACAATGTGTGCCTACTGGTTACGTTAACCATTTTGCAAAATATTGTGTGAATTATAGGTGAAATACATGTGTTTGACACCTGACAAACAAATAGGAATCCCTTGATTGATCAATGACTTCTTGGATTACAGTGTCATCATTAATATATATCATAATAATATAGGCCTCCCCGATGGCGCAGTGGTTGCGTTGTCGCCTTGTAATCAAGGGGTCTCGGGTTCAATTTCCGGTGGAGGCACATGGTGGTTCGGATCCCATTTTAAACTGTATTTCCAGTCCTGATTAGTCTTACTGTGCATAAAGTGGACTTAAAACAACAAATCAATCAATCAATCATATTAATATATTACGTTTCATAGATATAAATTGTTTCAATAGGGTACAAATAATTTTACGGGGCGCTATGGCATTCTCTTTAATATTTTTTTTCATATAGATTGTTAATCTCCCAGGGCTGACTCCCTCCGCCCCATAGCTATGGCTCTGAACTTGGACTACAATAACAGCAGACATTGCGAGCGGAGCGAGCAAGAAAATTTTATGAAATATATTTTTATTTGTATAAAATTTGAAATCGAGGGCTGCAAATGTCCTTTGCAAGTGACCTTGGCCATCTGTAAGAAAAGTGCAAGGAACAGGTGAAAACTATTCCCATCATGAGTATCCAATTGTCCTGCTATTCTTCGATTCTCCATCTTGTTCTTTTACTTCAATGTTTGCTTCCCCTAGAATGGACTTTCATCCAAGGTTGGGCGGGGACAATGCCCCTGCCACCCTGTGGTTACGGCACTGTTTATGAGTGTTTCTTCATCAATTTCACGTCATCACTCATTGTTGCGATTAGCTATAAGTGGCAGAAAAGCAACGCTAAGTAACAAAAATCAAATATCCACTCCCTCTCTCTACCACATGAATCACTATTACCAAAAGGTAGACTTGGGAAACAAACATTTAATCAGTTCCACGTCCATAGCAACACATCCAAGAAAAACATCCGAACACATTAGGCACATTTAATATAAGACTACTCAAAATGTCACAACTGTTCTAGATACTGAAAATTAAGAAATCATTTCCCGAAATCTGAATCCTCAATCCTGGTACGAAATTATACGGAATCCCATGCACCCTAAAAAATCATAAAATCAATAAGTGTCCTTGTTACGTTGCTAGAGTAACACATGACATAATTGTAGAGATTAGTGAGAATTCCAGGTAGAAATGTGTTCTGTATTTTTCACAGGGGGGGGGGCAAAGCAGGTTCTCAGGGGGGGCAGTTGACCCCCTGCCCCCTCTAGCTACGGGCATGTGTGGTTTACCGCTGCACAAGCGGTCGTTCTTCAATCTACTCAAGCCCAAAGCATTGTTTGGACGCAACGGCAACACTCAACGCCCAACCCTGCCTGTTGTTGACCTGCGACTGCTAGAGGTGCTCCCTCAAAATTCCGAGAAACGACGAGGTTCTAGGTTCCTACACTGACATCCACTATAGCTAGAACCAGAAAAACGAGAAAGAAATGTGGTTTTGGGTTCGTGTCACTCAATTTAAGAACAGTGTTTCTAACTGAAAGAAAAAATTAATGAAAAACTATTTTGCAATATTTGTCATGAAAGTAAAATTTTCAGCAAATGTAGAACAGTTTGCCGGAGCCACATGAACGTTTCGGGGGGCCAGTGCCTCCCGCCCCCCACCTAACGACGTCCCTGTGCATCGATATTTTGGGTAGAGACACGTCTCGCTTGCTGCACCGCTAGAAAAAATGCCTCGTTTGTGTCACCCCCCGAACGAATCCTGTGGATATCCATGGTGTAAGAGACAGCAAAATATAAATAATTACTAGGTTTCGGATAGTTATGCATTTTGCATATAGGTGGGTTTCATGTGACGTCAGGATTCGCACCGCCGCCATGTTTGAGGCGAAGTTCCTTGTTGTCTGCAAGGAAATACTCACCACGTACAGTTCGTTACACCTGCGCCAACTGTACGTATGTTAGTACCAAAGAGAATGGGATTACAAGAGAGACGAAAGTTCCGATACTCACAATGGAAACTTTTCAGCAGCCGACGGCCAATCCAGAATGAGAAATTTAAATGAGATTGGCCAATCAGGAAGAAGTATAGAGTCTGTGCTGCCGCCACCGGCATCTCGCCCGAACTACTGCGGTTACCATAGCAACGCCGGAAGCAACGCAAAGGTAGAACCTATTCAACTTTTACGCTGAAACGCGCATTTCTATTTCGAAAAATTCGATGGCGAATTAGGCACTTTAAATTAAGCTGCGTGGCTGCTAAACACTATTAGCGACGTAATAAGCTTTCGAAGGAAAAAATATGTATAATTTAAGCAAATGTACTTAGGAATTCAGGTTTCATTGTACAGGCTATTGCAATTTTAAAAGTGCAGAAATATAGACGTAAATTAGAATTTATCTTGAAAAGTACACGAAAAAAAAAGAAAGGAAAACTTACTTATTTCGGTATACAGCATTTACTGAAATGCGTTTGTCATTCACGAACTTTGAATGTGTATCTTCTGTTGAACGGGAGAAATATTGTACCAAAAACTCATACATGTCATGCAGGTGCGATGAAAGAAACTCAAAAAACAAGATGAAAACCCGACGTCATATCAGTGATAATACAGCCACAACTTTATTTTTTCCCCAGGAGGGAGCAAACAAACTGTATCACCCTCATAATAATGTTACCCTCACACAAACCAGTCCTTCAGCTTCAGTTATGTTCCTGCAATGCCCTTATCCTTATAATAATTAGGTCCTCCTCGATGGCGCAGTGGTTGCATAGTCGTCTTGCAATCAAGGGGTCCCGGGTTCAATACCCGGTGGAGGCACATAGTGGTTCGGATCCCACTTTAAACTGTAGGTCCAGTCCCGATAGCCTTCTTGTGCATAAAGTGGACTTAAAACAACAAATCAATTAAACCTTATAAAAATTAACATAAATTACTGTTACTTAATGAAAATGTGCAATATATATATAGTATATATTTTAGGTTGACATTCTATTTGTAGGGGGTGCCCCCCTTCCTTATGACCATGCACATATTTAACTCCATGATGATTTGATCATTTCTAAAAACCTTGTGTACTTGTTTTGTTCAAATATGAGGGAAAGTTTTTGCCAAACAAAATATGAATGCATTAAAAACTACACATTAAGAAAATTCAAACCCTTACCTGACACATTACTTACTGGAAATGTGTAAATAGCTCAACCAATGAATAATTTCATCTCTCCCAAATAAATTGTGCCAGAATTACATTTAATAGGATAATCTGGGCTTCCTCAATGATGTAGTGGTAATACTGTTGACTTGTAATGAGGAGTCATGGGTGGAGGCTCAATGCAGTGGTTTAAACTTTAAACTGTAGGTTGTCAAAATTGGCCTCTTAAACCTCGAATTTTGACAAAAAATAATCTGGTTTTACTTAGGACCAGTGTTTTTTTTCTGGGAAGAAAGGCTCCAGTACTCTCAAAGTAAATTTCTTATTGTGTTCATCATAAGAACTTTCCAGAATACCAAATAATGTTATTAGTTTTAATTTTCACCTACATAAAGACACTGGTATGGCGTACCGTTACAACCACCAGAAAAAAGCACTGCCTGGATTTAGCACACATAGCATGTAAATATTCCAATCTAACATGCTTTTCCCTGTGACATATAGCAGGAGGCAAATCTAAACCAGTGGTGTATTCTGAAAATTTGACCTGGTTTACTGCAATAATTTTTACTTATTGTATACGTTTATTATTTAATTAGATATAATAGAAATAAAACATCAATGCAGGCATTCAAGTAAAACAAATATTGAATTACGACAATTTCCACATATGTGAAAAAAAGATGGATTAGCAGCGTAAACCAGATAACATGGATGAATACACCACTGATGTAAACTCAATGAAAGGGGGAAAAAGCATCAGTCATCATCATCCACAGAAAAAATCAAAATTCAATTCAATTAAAAAGAAATCCCATTCATCACAACTTGTATGTTCACATCTTCACTTAAGAAAGTAAAAAAATGCAAGAATTCAATTCTCTTCACCCACACTATGTGATCAGTTAATTTCATCAGATCCTTCTTATGATAAATTATTTTCCAGCAAGAAGTAAATGTAATAATCAAATTTTCATTATCGTTTATGTGGATGTACGTCACGGACACTGCCGGCTTGTAATGAATACACTGACTTTCAATGGAATCGTTACAAGCCAGCAGTGTCCATGATGTACATGTTAAGAAGTGTTGAACATGTGGAATAAATTATTTTCATCAAAATTTGAATGAAACTGAACCCAGGTAAATATGATATATATATATATATATATATATATATATATATATATATATTATCTGATGATAAATTGATCACATAACCATTGCTACATTGAAGAGTAGCATTTTTCATTGATTTGGCCCACTTCTGCAGAATATTCAACATCTAAGAAATAGCAGAAGACCCTTGACAGGCAAACTAACAATACTATTGCTTTTTCTTACAACCACTGCAAGTCTTTTGTGGAGAAATGCAGTAACAATAGGCAAGCAAACAAAAGGATAATATAAACAAAGACGGATACTCAAAATTTCATTATTGTCTAATTCATCATAACAGTACAGAAATATGTAATAAAAATATATAAATTACATATGAGTAATATTTTCTCTTTGTAAAGATAACAAAAGTACCAGAAACAAAACCTCACCTAATTTTGTAATTTGTGATCAAATGAAGATTGATATGACATTTTAACCTATAGCCTATGATTGTTATGATATATGAACCTATACTTATATTCGATTGATAAACATTGTTCATTGCTATATCAGCTGAAACCAATAAACTATCAATAATCTGTCCCTTCTATTTTGGGCAACTTCTCTGACATGAATGGATATGCAAGGAAACACCCATGCCCTGACCCAGACTTGAACCGGAACCTTTGGTTATGAGATCATTCCATGTGTTTGGACACAGAGATAGGACTAATAATATTCTAAAAAAAAATGATTGTTCAGTGAAACCCTTACTAACATGTGTTGTATCTGCACTGTGTTGCAGCATTTTCTTTATTACGTGCCCAAATGCAAAAAATACTGGGTCTTGCACACAAACAAATGTACCACGGAAAACTGGAAATACTTTAATAATAATGATGTAATAGTTGACTTGCAGGCTCATGCAGATCATTGTCACTATATTTTTAATGCAAAAAAATAACACATGGGTTTATTTCACAATGTACGCTTCTAAAAAGACTGAATTGCAGTGAATATGTCTTGGTTATTAAATTAAAAAAGAAGCAAGAATTCCCTGAAAACTTTTGGGACTAGATAACAGAGCAAACATTTCTATAGTTGTCTTGCAACTTACCATCAGGTAGGGAATCTATACCCCAAGCTCCGTCAAAGTATGAGAACAGGTTGTCAAAACAAGAACTTTATTTTAATTTTCATGAAATTTCCTTCATAACGCTGACACTATTCATTGTAGAGTACATATACCCTTGTTTTTCAAGTACCAATCTGAAATACTCTTCTTATCTCCCCTTATTCAATAAAGATACATTAAATCTAATAAAGGAAAGGGTAAAAAGGCACCTGCAAAATATGCAATTCCTCACAGTATATCACTTTCTTGCATATATACACACACACACACACACAAATGAGCAAATGTCCAACACAAGAATTGAACTTTTGAAGAATCAAAGCACTCACCAATTACTTTTATCTTGACGTAAACTATATAACAAGAAAATATTTCAAGATCAGAAGATTTTGGAGCATGGAAACACATATTTACGCATTTATGGTTGAGCTATTAGAATATATTCCACAACAGGACATCTTTGCACAGTGGGGCAGTAAAATTAATATCTTATGAGTTTTTACTTCTTTTCACACTTGTCACTTAATCTGAGCTGAAACCACTTTCACATTATGTATAGACACTGCACAGTATTTCTCCGCATTGCGCACTTCCAGGACTGGTCTTACAACAGCATCCAACCAATGGGAACATCTGTAAAACAAAGAAGAAAAGTTAAGATTACTTTCACTCTTAATTGATAGTTGTACACACATGTAATGAAAATCATATATGCACCCTAACTAGGTGATCTAAACACACACACACACACATGTGCATATGAAATTCAAGATTTGAAGAAATTGGAATTTGTAAAATTTAAAGTTTGTTCACATGATGCTTATTCTTTATGTTGGAGTACTAAATCAGAATTTTAAATTTTATTTGTTATGTACCCTAATTACCCTATGAGTGTGTGGCTTGGCTGCCACTACTTTCATCAGGTGGTGAGAAGGTACTAATTTACTATAGCCTACTTCAAACAGATTTCTTCATTTTTACACAACAAACTACTTACCGTAATAAGTTCCTGTAGCATTGTCTAACATATGGAAGGTGTTTTCTGTCATGCCTGAATGTATCATAGCGGAAATTATTTTTTTTAACTATGTTTGCCTAACCTAACTAAACCTAACCTAACCTTACATAGTGTTTCTTGGGGATGGAACAAATTTTAACTATGTTTGCCTAACCTAACGTTACGTAATGTTTCTTGGTAATATTCATTCCATCCTCAAGAAACACTACATAAGGTTAGGTTAGGTTTAGTTAGGCATAGTTAAACAAGAATTCTTGAGGATGGAATGAATATTACCAAGAAACATTACGTAACGTTAGGTTAGGCAAACATAGTTAAAATTTGTTCCATCCGCAAGAAACATTATGTAAGGTTAGGTTAGGTTTAGTTAGGTTAGGCAAACATAGTTAAAAAAAATAATTTCCGCTATGATACATTCAGGCATGACAGAAAACACCTTCCATATGTTAGACAATGCTACAGGAACTTATTACGGTAAGTAGTTTCTTGTGTAAAAATGAAGAAATCTGTTTGAACTACAGTAAATTAGTACCAAAAATGGTTGCTCGCACGAGAGAAAATGCATTCCGATGTAATATTGATACGTATCAACAACTAAAGAGTGTATGCATCAGTGTAACAGGCCACGTCATAGATAATGTGCATGCACAGTTCAAACCCTGGTGAAAATAGCTCAAAAGCTAGCTTCATTGTGACATAGGTGTGTGTGTGTGTGTGTACACACACTCTTTCTTTCAATGTGTTTTCTTCATTTCTTCATTGAGAAATTGCTTTTCAGTACTGCTTTACAAACATATTGTATTGTTGAAGCATTTACTTATGAAGCAGAAAAACCTATATTCGAGTTTTACAGACTGAGCTTCTCAGTGACGTGCACTGAGGAGTAGCTAGTCTAGCAGAGATAGATCAATCAATCTCACATCTCGAATTATATTCAAATCACAATATTTATTGTCTTGTTAAAGCCACCACAGCTCATACGCAACACTTTCTTTTCCACGCGCTTCTCGTCCATCGGTGTTCTCCGCGAGCAAAGCAGGCTGGATACCCTAGCTCGCTCTTCTTCAGCCAGGCCAGTTTCCAGGTAGAAACGGCCGGCCCAAGGAAAAGGAAGATTTCGACCTCTACTTGCCTTGCCCCCACGCCCCCGCTGCAATGGTTGAAAGCCCAGGCTTTCAGGTCCCCCAGTCTATCTCCTATAGGACAGATAGGGGATTGGTTTCTCATATTTTTTTTGTAAATCCTCTAAAGAACACAGGGTAAAATTTTCTACAGTACTTATGTTCTCTGTATTTACACAACCTTTTACACGTTGTACAATATGTGTGTATGTTGCTACGCCCCTTTCGTGGGTAAGGTAAAGCTCCACGTTATGGGCGCCACTAATGCTACGCCCCTTGTGGGTACGTACTTACATGTTATTTACCACGGCTACAGATATCTTAATCTCAGGGGGATAGGTTCTTTGTTTGAGAATTCCAAATAAGAAAGCGTCTTATTGCCAAGAGGATATAGTAAAATGCGGATCTATATTCTGAGAACTTGACAAAATACAGAGAAAATATATATATATATATGTATAATCGAAAAGGCTTCTTCTTCTTTTATTATCAAAAAGGCTTCTTCTTCTTTTAAAAGGCTTCTTCTTCTTTTAATATGGAAAAAGCTTCTTCTTCTTTTATTATGGAAACGGCTTCTTCTTCTTTTAATATGGAAAAGGCTTCTTCTTCTTTTATTATCAAAAGGCTTCTTCTTCTTTGATAATCGAAAATGCTTCTTCTTCTTTTCTTCGTTTAATTTATTATCTTCCTTTAAAGCGTAATCTTATTTATGTGCTCGCTTTCCCCCCGCTTCTTTCTCAAACAATACAAGCTATACTTGTAGAAAGAGTAGGGTCGACTAAACTGACAATAGCGCCACCTCCTATTTGACGACCAAAGGGGAATAACCAGGATCGCTAATAACCAGCGCTACCAATGGCCCAGTGCGACTAATAAAAAAGCGCAACCGAAAAGTGCTTCGGGGCGTCTAATTTGACACAGCGCCACCGGGGAACGGACAAATGCAAAAGCTGACGATGTTCTCCTCGTCAGAGAGATTGAGATACATTTCTGAATTCATTTGCTCGCTTAATAAATTTCCTAAACGTTTCATATGCGGCTATATTCTTAATTCTTTTAAATTACTATATACATCATTCTATTTACTTCTATTATAGTATTTGAACTCTTCTTTTATATATTTCTCAATTTACTATAATATATATAATCCCTCTTCTCCTCTCCTAGTTTGTACAATGAGCTCTCCTCTTCTTTATATGGCGTGCTGCCATCTATCGTCGATTCCGAGAAACTTCTTACTAGCAACTTTCATTGTGTCGTGTGAAACTGGCACGTGACACAATATCCCCCTCCTTGAGGATGAAAAATTTATATATTGGAAAGGTCATTTGTAAATTTATAAATTTTTCCCTTCTCTTACTGTTTCTTTTACTCATTAACTAAGCTCTTTTTTACTTCCTCCGTGCAGTTGTACCTCCTGATATTTTCCAGGTTCTCCCTTCTCTCTATATTTGTTTCTGTATGCTTTACTACTGCTGTGTTCCGAAACAAATTCAGGACTTCGTATGGACCTTCATATATGAAGAACAATTTCTTGATTGCTTTCTCTGATGCTTTGCTCATTGGGTGTGTTTTGCAAAATACTAAGTCTCCCTTTTTTAATTTTATTTTCGTACCATTCTCTGCTTTCTTGTTCATTTTCTTCATTCTCTTAATGTATATGTCTAGTAATACTTCCTTAATCTCTTCTTTGGATATTACTTCCCTCGGCCAATCAAATTCCTTGAAGATTCCGGATTCTTCCATATATCCCAGAAACAATTCAACTGCACTCTTCTTTGTTTCCTCCGATATAGAGTTATTTATCCATCTTATGGCTCTGTTAACTGATGTAGACCACTTCGTATGATTGTCATGACATAACATTCTTAGAATTCTTACTATTTCCCCGTTATATCTCTCTATCGGGTTCGAACTTGGATGATACCTAGTAACGTTTATCATCTTAATTCCTTTAAACTTCATGTAATCCTTAAAGTATTCCGATACAAATTGTGTACCATTATCCGTTAGAATTTTTAATGGAACTCCATAGTGTTTGACAAATCCTTCTTCTAAATATTTTACTATTTCCTTTGCTGTAGCCTTCTTGAGGTTATAACATATTACAAACTTACTGCACACGTCGACGCATGTGAGAATATATGTAAATCCTCGCGATCTTGGGAGAGGTCCAATCAGATCAATAGATATCATATCTAGAGGATTTTTTGCAGTTACGTGTAACTCTTCTCTTTCCATTTTCAATTTTGAAGGTTTAGTTTTTATACATAACATACAATTTCTTACATGATCCACCACGTCTCTCTTCATACATTTCCAGAAGAAAAATCTCCGGGCAAGCCTCAATGTTTTATCAATCCCGAAATGTCCAGACTTCTCTTGCAATTCTGCGAGTACTTTTTTAATTAGTGCTCCAGGTACGCATAGTTGCACTTGATTGGATTTCTCTATGCTTACTCTAAAAATCATTCCTTCCTTAATTACATATTTTCCTTCTATCTTCGCTCTTCTCATTTTCTTTCCGTTTTCATTTCTATCTCCATTCAAGACATTTAAGATGCCGCTTAATTCTTCGTCTTTCTTCATGCTTTCTATCCATTCTTGTCTGGATATGTTCCCGAGTTCTTCATCCATGATGGCGTTTATGGATAACTTCAGCACTTCCTCTGGTTCCTGCATCATATGTAAAGGGGATCTACTTAAGGCATCTGCAACTTTATTGTCCTTTCCTTTAATGTCCACTATTTCAAAACTGTATTCCTGGAGAAGTAATGCCCATCTTGTCAAGCAAGGATTCCATTGCCTTGCAGAGTTTAACCATATAAGACTCTTATGGTCACAAAGAATTTTAAATTTTCTTCCTTTCAAGTAAACAGCAAACTTTTCAATGCTGAATATGATGGCCAAACATTCCAGTTCGCTAATGGTATACGCCCTTTCAAACGCTTTCAGTGCACGACTCGCATATTGAATTACAACATCTTCTCCATCCTCGGTTTTCTGGAAGAGATAGGCCCCTAGACCTATATTCGATGCGTCTGTTCCTAAGATGAAAAGTCTTTTAAAATCTGGCTGGCCTATAGCTGGACTAGATGTCAGGTCTTCTTTTAATACATTAAAAGCCTTTTCCTCCTCTTGTGCCCATTTCCATTTCACATCCTTTCTCAAAAGATCGTACAAAGGCTTGGCTTTTGAAGCGAAATTCCTAATAAATTTGCTCCTCCAATTGCATATCCCTAGGAATCTTTGCAATTGCTTCCTGGTTGTAGGCTTTGGAAAACATTTTATAGCCTCATTTTTATCGCTACAAAGTCTTACGTTTCCTCCAGACACTATATGCCCTAGGAACTTGATTTCTTTCTTCGCAAACGAACATTTCTCTAACTTGACTGTAAGTCCTGCTTCTTTCAATTTACATAAAACCCAGTCTATTTTGCTTATATGATCCATCCAGTCCTTTGAATGTATACACATATCATCTACGTATATTGCTAACCATGACTTTGTTTCTAGACCAAATATTCTGTTTAACGCTGTTGTAAACGCCGACACAGATGAATTTAGTCCGTAAGGTAGTCTTTTAAATTGCAATAACCTGGACCCATACCTAAATGCTGTGTATTTTCTAGACCTTTCTTCAATCTCCACCTGGAAGTATCCTAGCGTTAAATCAAAAGATGTGAAGTACTTACTTCCCGCAAATGAATGCAATAACTCATTAATTTTTTCAACTTGATTTCGGGGTAGTAATACATGCTTATTTAGCTCTCTCAGGTCCAAAACAGGTCTCACGCCTCCGTTTGGTTTATCCACTACGTGCATGGGGCTTATGTGAATACTATTCGAATCTTCTATGATATCCCAGTCCAGCCATTTCTGTAGTTCTTCTTCAACAGCTTTCCTCTTGGTGAACGGTATAGAATATTGCCTAGATACTATGGGCTGATTTGTGTCTACCTCTATTTCATATGAATACACATTCGTAAGTCCAGGTCGTTGGCTAAATAAGTTCCTATGTTTGACAAGTACATTTCTCAATTCTCTTCTCTCGTTTTCCGAGATTTCTATGCATTCGCTCACTTTATCTTGTATTTCTTTAACGGACGCCACATATTCATTTTCTTTTCTCTTTATTTCTCTATGTTTATCTTCGTCGTATTCACTTTCTTTATACATAACTTCCCTTTTGTTAACCACAAGACCTTGTTTTCGAACACACATTTCTTTTGCCGACTCGTCACATATTGTCTCCATAGGAATATCAAGTCTACACGACTCTTCCAATTCCACATTTAGCCTTCTCTCTTTGACATGAATGTGCCCATCATACTTTTCTAGGAAAGACACTCCTAAAATAATCTCACACCGTAATCCTTTCACCACTAAGAAATTTACTGAGAAATTTTCACCTAGAATATTCATCATGATTTTTATCGATCCCTGTATCTTGCCGGCAGCTATGACCAATCTAATCCTGTCTTTCTCGCATGTATCTAATCTAGCTTGCGGGTACTTCTCTCTTATTTTCTTCCAGCATTCGTAACTCATGACTTCCACTACGCTTCCACAATCTACCAAACATTTAACTTCCAGTTCTATTATTTTAGCGTTAACATAAAACGTCCTTCCAGGTTTTAGTCTTCCAAAGTCTGGTTCTCCTACTAAACATAATTCTAGACTATCGCTGGATTTCTCTATTGTTTCTCCCCTCATTTCATGTTCCTTTTCATTAGCTCTCACACCTGGGGATTGCTGCAAGAGCATTACATGTTTGACGCTCGATTACTTTGGGCGTTCTCCAAATGTTCCCCTCCGTGCGATCTTTCTTGGAACCTTCTTCCATCATTACAATAGCTTCTTGTTAGCTCCATTGCCTCGTTTCTCTCTTCGTCCTGAGATATATTTCTTCTCTCAGTTTCATCATTGGATGCTCGTCCATTCTGCTGTCTTTCTTCTCTTTCCTCTCTCCATCTAGGACTTCCCCTTCTGCCATATCTTTGGAACCTATTTCGACCTCTATATGTCCTATCATATCCACGGTACCGTCCATCTCCAACAAACTCTTGATTACCGACGTGATCGTTCCTATTTCTCAAGTTGGTTCCTCTTCCTCTATCCTGGTCCTGACCTCTCAAATCCAGATTTCTAACCTCGAGCTCTTGTCTTCGGAACTTTTGCCTGTTGCTATTATCTTCGTCATCATAACGCCTCTTTGAATAAGGTCGACCATCCCTGTCATTCCTCTCTCTATCCCAAGAGTTTTGAGTTTTCTTCAACATATCTTCTGTCCTTAGGTATTCTATTAAATCATCCACTTTCTTTATTTTCACCGCTGCTATGGCTCTTTGGATTCTTACTGGTAGCGTTTGGATTACTTGTTTCACTAATTCCTCTTCACTGCATCCTTCTTTCAAATTCTTAAAGCTTCTCAAGGTTTCCCATGTACGTTCCTCCAGACTTTCAATTTTCGACCAGTCGATATGTTTTCTTTTTAGGGCTTCCAATTGCCTTTCCTTGATGTCTTTGCTACAATAGTAATCTAAAAACTTTCTACTGAATTCTCGAAAGTCTTTGAATTTGTGTTGGTTTAATTGGTACCACCCAGCTGCTGACTGTTCAAAACACGTGTCAATGAGACTAAGAGTCATGTGATCTGGGATTCTCATTAAACGTATGTTCGTGGTAAGCTCCTTCAGGAATTTCCTTGGGCATTTCTCTGATATATTTCCATTAAATTTAAGCATATGCTGTAATTCCTGTGGTCTAGGTATCCTTGATTTATATCTTTCACAGCCTTTGTATTCTTCTTCTAGCGTGTCTAAAAATTTCTCATTGTTGCTACTTTCTTCACTACTCTTCCATTTTCTCTTTCTCCTTTGGTGAGATCTTTTTCCATAATCTTTTTTCCTTTCTTCTTCTGTTGTAGACTCATCGCTAGAGCTTTCTTCTTTTATCTCCTTTTTTATATAAGTATCTTCCTCGCTGCATCGAAAACTTGATCTAGCGTTCCTTTCTCTTACTGATATATTCCCTAATCTTTTTTCCACTTCTTCGATTCTCTTCTCTGTCTTATCCATCCTGGATACTGTTCCGTTTATTTTTCTATCCATTTCCTTTCCTCTCTTATCTGCTGCACTCATTTTGGCTCGATTTTCCACAATCTCCTTTTCTATACTCAGAATTTTTTCTTGAGCTTCTAGAAATCCATGTGAGTTTTCTTCTCTGAGTTTTAGAACTTCCCTTTCCATTCTATTATTCATTTCCAAACTTCTATCTTCTATCAGGAGCTTAGCTTCCTCTATCTTGCTTTCGTTTTCTTGTATTCTTGAAACAGCTAATTCTATTTGAGATTTACTTTCAACCAGCTTTCTCTCCAAATTTTCGTTTCTTTGTTTATTTTCCTCTCTGAGATTCGAAACCTCCTCTTCTATTCTTCTATTTATATCTAAACTTGTACTCTCGATTAACAACGTTGTTTCTTCTATCTTCCTTTCCAACGACTTTCTATTTCCTTCACACGTTTTATTCAATCTCAAGAACATCTCATAGGTTACAGATCTCGAGGCATCCAATTTCCTGCTGTTTTCCTCGAGCCTTTCTTCCATCTTTTTATTACTTTCTTCTAACTTTTCTTCTAGCTTTCTACTATTCTCTTTTAATTCTCTACTATTTTCATCTATCTGCATTTTTAACTCTCTCCTACTTTCATCTATCTTTCTACTATTCTCCTTTAATTCTCTACTATTTTCATCTATCTGCATTTTTAACTCTCTCCTACTTTCATCTATCTTTCTACTATTCTCCTTTAATTCTCTACTATTTCCATCTATCTTTTCTTCGAGTTTTCTATTATTCTCATCAGACTTTCTGCTACTTTCTTCTATCTGCATCGATAACTTCTGGAACATTTCTATCATGTTCACCTCTTCTGTCTTCTTTGGTTTTTCTTTTATTTTCTCTTCTTCTTTTTCCCCTTTCTTCTCTTCTTTTTCTTTTATCCTTTCTTCCTTGCAATTTTTGCATACGTAGTCTCCTCTTTCACTTATTCCTATGTACTTTTCTCTTCTTATCTTCTCACATAGCCAATGTTTCATTTCTTTGCATGAGCTGCATAGGATAGTTTCTTCCTTATTTCCCTCTTTTCCACAGCAGTTTAATATTTCCTTTCTTTCTTCCATTTCCTCCATCATAGTTTCTCTGTTCTCGCCTTCAATTTTATTTTCTTCCTCCATTTTGGCTTTCTTCTTTTTTCGCTTTCTTAGTCACAATTCTGCTAGCCGCAACGTTGGTCGCCACTAATGCTACGCCCCTTTCGTGGGTAAGGTAAAGCTCCACGTTATGGGCGCCACTAATGCTACGCCCCTTGTGGGTACGTACTTACATGTTATTTACCACGGCTACAGATATCTTAATCTCAGGGGGATAGGTTCTTTGTTTGAGAATTCCAAATAAGAAAGCGTCTTATAGCCAAAAGGATATAGTAAAATGCGGATCTATATTCTGAGAACTTGACAAAATACAGAGAAAATATATATATATATATGTGTATAATCGAAAAGGCTTCTTCTTCTTTTATTATCAAAAAGGCTTCTTCTTCTTTTAAATGGCTTCTTCTTTTAAAAGGCTTCTTCTTCTTTTAATATGGAAAAAGCTTCTTCTTCTTTTATTATGGAAACGGCTTCTTCTTCTTTTAATATGGAAAAGGCTTCTTCTTCTTTTATTATCAAAAGGCTTCTTCTTCTTTGATAATCGAAAATGCTTCTTCTTCTTTTCTTCGTTTAATTTATTATCTTCCTTTAAAGCGTAATCTTATTTATGTGCTCGCTTTCCCCCCGCTTCTTTCTCAAACAATACAAGCTATACTTGTAGAAAAAGTAGGGTCGACTAAACTGACAATAGCGCCACCTCCTATTTGACGACCAAAGGGGAATAACCAGGATCGCTAATAACCAGCGCTACCAATGGCCCAGTGCGACTAATAAAAAAGCGCAACCGAAAAGTGCTTCGGGGCGTCTAATTTGACACAGCGCCACCGGGGAACGGACAAATGCAAAAGCTGACGATGTTCTCCTCGTCAGAGAGATTGAGATACATTTCTGAATTCATTTGCTCGCTTAATAAATTTCCTAAACGTTTCATATGCGGCTATATTCTTAATTCTTTTAAATTACTATATACATCATTCTATTTACTTCTATTATAGCATTTGAACTCTTCTTTTATATATTTCTCAATTTACTATAATATATATAATCCCTCTTCTCCGCTCCTAGTTTGTACAATGAGCTCTGCTCTTCTTTATATGGCGTGCTGCCATCTATCGTCGATTCCGAGAAACTTCTTACTTGCAACTTTCATTGTGTCGTGTGAAACTGGCACGTGACAATGTATAATATGGGATGTAGTTTTATTATTTATAAAATGGGAACGTGTTATGTGCAGACAATAATGTTATGCTTTCTTTCTTTTTTTCTTTTTAAAATATGGAATATATAATGATTAAATTACAAATATGTGCTGAGGCTCTCTCTGACTCTCGTTTTAGTAGTGTTTTATTTAAATATACTAATATATTGGCCTGTAACAGTCATAAATACGGATGTATTTATTTGGGCAAGAGAACGCGTGTTCATATTGTTGTTGGTTTGGTTTATTTTAATTCGCTTTTCTGCCACATTTGGTTATCGCGAAAATGAGGATTGAGTGATGATATGATGAAATTGGTGAAGGGACCTCATATGAACAATCCAGGCCAGGATTCGAACCCGTGATGAGTGCGCATTCTTGTCCTATGTGTTGCAGTGAATAATGAAATAATTTGGAATGAAAAATGTATCTCAGAACTCAAAAAGTCAAATGAATATCATTGAAGAAACTACAAAAAAGTGTGTTGTGTTTTGTTTCCTGTCACCAAATCAACGAAGCGCGGGGGAGTGGTTATCACAGCGCGCTACGATACCAGGCGTTCCGGGTTCAAACCCCGACCCGGGCATGGGCGTTCCTTATGCTCGTCCCTTCATCAGTTTCATCGTATCATCTTCACAATTAACCAAATGTGACAAAAAAGCGACGCTAAGTAACAAAAATGAAATCAAATCATTGATTGATTGCTCAAATTGGTTTATTTTACTTCGCTTTTCCGCCACCTTTGGTACAACAAAATAGATGAAGGAACACACACAAAGAACACAAATGGCCAACCCAGGATCTCCGGCTTAGAGTCAAATCAAATAGTTTTTTTATTTTCGAATGTGGGTGGGGTTTACATGTACTTTTTTCTATAACTTGACAAGTTTAAAAACAAGACGCTGCAATCCATTGTTTGCGCACCTCACATCACATTTCCCCACTCCATTGTCTGCGGCGACGTTCATTCGCAGTGTTGCAAACTGGAGGGAGCTGAATCCTCTGAGAATTTTCAACGAAATTTGAATATAAAAGGCATGAATTAGTATCCCGTCCGTCACCTACGCTACCTATTGATTGCGCTAAATTCTAAATACATTTTGATATTTTCCCTTTAAACCTTAAATGAATTAAGTTATATTAGGGATATTTCTTACCAGCATAAGAAATGTATGAAATAAAACGATAGAAAAATGAAAAATATATAAACGATAGAACTGAGCTCACCTAAATATTTTCCAGTTCTCCTTCAGATTCACTCTCCCACTCATCCGAGTCTGTGTCTACCGATGAATCTGTGTCCGTGTCTGAATCGGCTTCACCAAGTCTAATTATCAGTTCATCTACACGCTCGTCCATAAGTCCATCTCTTTCAAAGTAAGAATCTTGCAGCCAAGAGTAAAGAGCATGAACATTTCAATGCTTTAGAAAAGAACACAGGCAAGCGTGTTATCAGATTGCCTTCTCGTAGTGATTGTTGTACGATAAACAAACGAACCACCACCCCACTCGGTTTAAAAAAATATATAAAGAAATAAAAAAAACTGGACACTGCTCGATGTCGCATTCAGAAAATGAAGTCATTCGCCCTGTAGTTTCTCTTCGTTATAAACCTTAACGCACGTGCGTAATACTACAGTTTACGATCGGCGCACCGCACGCATTTTCAAAGGCCGGATTAAATAAAATGAACCACTGATATAATAGGAGCCTGCATGCACCGTCACGCTAAACAGTGAAAATCGTTTGTCATATTTGTTTTAGCTTAATTTTGCTGAGTTAGCACCACTGGTACTCTCAACGCCAGACAAGTGAGTAGAAGAATGGTGGGGAGGATGACGTAATAGGAAGTGCTCCGCAGCGATCTGCGCATATCGGGACTTAACTTGTCAGGCTATAGTACTCATTCATAATTTTGCAATCTTTTCCTGTTATTGACATTCTTCTTTTATGAAGGAATACTGGCCCTAAAGAGAGGAGGGGTGTGACTCACACCAACCCCCCCCCTCTTGAGCACGCCACTGACTGCTACCCCAAGTGTCGACGTCACCGCACGTCACTGGAGCTTCTAGAGTGTTGAACTCACAATTTTGCCTCCAAAGGTGGTTGGTATCTTAAAAGTACTCCTAGACGTCTCCTTAACATTCGTATCAATCCATAGGATTGTATGTTTATTTTATTAAGTCTCTCTGAACGCTTCAAGTTGACCAGGGCATTCACTTGTTTTTCTCAGCTGTCTCAAGCCTCTTAGGCATGTTTACAATGCATTGTGTTGTGCCATGCAAACCTCCTGAGCATTCAGGAAATAGGTAACACTTCTGGGTTTGGTGTCAGCGGTTTGCATGGTAGCAATTATAATAAACACGATTCGGCGATTCGGCATCGAGGAAGAGCTCGATGGCCAGGGAATATAGAGGTGAGACAAGCTGGGAAGTGGCTGGACTTTGGGAATTGAGTTGGTAGAGAGAGGAGGTCAGCAAGACAGGAGGTCGATAGTGGAAGCACGCTTTGGTCAACACTTAGAGAGAAGCTTACAGAGGACTTCGCTATTTTCATTCAGCTCAGAGACTTCAGTTAGACAGGTAATTATCCTACACCTAGCCATGATACAGGTTCAACGGTTCACAAAATCCAACGAGTTGCCATTGTCTTTTCAGTAGTTTAATTCCTTTGTGTAAATTGTACCTTTCGCATGCCAAGCAATAACTCGTCATGTCAATGACGAGTGGTCTCATCAAGAGGATGAATGATGAGTAGTTTACATCACCCCATCAATTAACTGGTTCAGATCCCTTCATTCTATAGAATGACACGTGGTGGAGTGCTTGAGGCCTTTTCATTTTTCGGAAATGAAAAGAATTGCAGTTAATGTTAACCAGTTTAAATTTAACCCCCTAGCTAAATTTTGACACGTGGTGGATTTGCTAGGGCTTCTCATGCATTTTTTCGGAAATGCGATGAGAAAAAAGTTTGTTAACCAGTTTAGGATTTAACCCCACCCCAAATTTTGACACGTAGTGGATGCTAGTTCATTACCCACCCCAAAATTTTGCTCACTTGTTTAGTTTTTTTTTAGTATGTCCTTGCCATATTTTATTTTGAAAATACATAGGGCTTAAAGCTTTTGCATTTATGGGGGGAGAAGAAGTTATTGGTGCCATGATAGATGTCGAGCTTTCACCTTGCTGATGAACTCGACGAAACATTAGATCAATTGTTAGATATAGCACGAGGGACTACAAGTTTTAATTTAGATGTCAGCAGTCCAGCTGCAAGTTCCACCCCCAAATTTAAACGTAGCCCAATTTTAACTAGACGCCTTCAGCGAGAATTATTGGAAAAACAGAGATGTGAACCACAATTAGAGCAACAGGATCAGGATTTTAGAGATTTAGACCAAACACAATTCGCAACAATGGCTCAGTCGCAGTTTGTTCCCCCAACTATTTTAGAGGGTATCCCATTTCAGGGGATAGCCGGGGAGGACGTTTCAAAATTTTTAGATAAAGTGGATAGCCTTGCCATATTAAATGGATGGAATAATGCCCGTAAACTGGAATTATTTCCAGCCCTTCTGGCCGGGCCAGCATTACGATGGTACCAATCCTGGAAAGATGGTACAGACAATCAGGAAGTTACTTACGAGGAAATACAGAAGAAATTTAAAGACGAATTTACAGGGTCCTTGGATCAACTCCAGATCGAGGAGCAAATTCGATATAGATTACACAAAGAAACTGAGCCAGTTACGAATTATGTTCGGGACAAACAATTACTTCTACTCAAGGCAGACCCTAAAATGAGTATTCAACAACAGATCAAACAGATCATATTGGGTTTACAGGTGGATTACATGAAAGATATCCACCATAAAGAGTATGAGTCCGTGCATGGGTTGCTTAAAGATTTAAAATCCTTTGAGAAACTCCAATTTTTGATGAGACAGCGCAAGCTGAAGGAATTAAGGTACGAAGATCAAAGAGAGAGTTTATTCTCTCCTTTGCATAATCCATCAGCACTTTCGCAACAGCAGCAGATTTTACTGCAGAGTAACAATCTGGTTACTGCTGAGTCAGCGCAAGCGCGACCCACTTCAGACATTGAGACAAAATTCAAGGCGTTGCAAAAGGAGGTTGAGCAACTAAAATTATTTAACAATCCTCACAATACCAAAGCTCAAGTCCAGGCTCAGGAAACTGGTCTGGAAGCGAGATTGGCCAGTCTCACTTTGAGATTGGATAGTTTGGAGGACACAAACCAGAACCCTGGCACCGACTCATCTACTCCAAAACAATTTAGAGAACCTTATTATAAGGATAATTATCAGCCAAGTAATAATTATAGAGGCTCTTATCGGGGTAATAATAATAATAGACGACAGTACAATAGGGGGTACAGGAATGGACGCAATAATAATGGTAACAACTCAGATCGCAATAGGCGATATGGTAATACCCGACAATGGCGAGGACGTGGAAACTTCCGCGGACAGAACTCGCGGGGTTCCTCGTCTTCAGCAGGGCGAGACCAGGAAAACAGGGAAGAGCAACGGGGGAGACCACGCTGCTCAATTTGTAATTACCCTAACCACACAGCAGCCACTTGTTTTCAGAACACGGAGGCTTTAAACGAACAATGACTGCCCATAGAAGAGACGTATGCGCAGATTTCGTTGGCAAACAGATATCAGTCTCTACTTTCCCCTATGAGGAATTAATTTATATTAACGCAGTATTAGGGGGACAACGTCAGAGGTTTCTCGTGGATTCCGGAAGCCAAGTATCCGTCACCAGTGATCGAGGCATTCCTACAACCGCCAAACGTTTCAAAATTCATACGGCCATAAGGGGAGTAGCCAAAGAACAGATTGAAATTAAAGAGATTGTCCTATTAACTTTTGCAATAAACGGCCGCAATTTTACCCATCCTTTTCGGATGATTCCAAATTTTGAACATGGGACAATCCTGGGAAACGATTTCTTAAGAGCTCATAAGGCAAATTTGGATTTTGATCAAAATCGACTCACATTGAGGAGATTTGGTACTCCTCCGCGAAACCAGTTAAGGACGGAACACCGAAAGACCTTTGACGTTTCCATAAAAGTTGCTAGTCTGATCAGGGATCTATATGTGCCGGAATTTGTAACTTCCAGACAAATTAGAATCAAACCTAGATCTCATTTGTGCATTCCTGTCAAATTGACAAATTCTAGTAATCAAAATTTAACTTATCTGGAGCCAGATTTACAGTTTCAAATGGACACAGGCTTAATGGTGCCTCGAGCCATTGTAAATCCGGAGTCATTTTTAATTTGGATTACTAATCCAAATTCTTACAAAGTTAAAATTAGGAAAGGGGCACGCTTAGGTACCGCAGAGGCATGGCAAAATCCAGTACCAGCTTCGCGTCATATTGCAGACGACGAAGGACCTAACGTTATGGTGACCAAGGAGACTGGCACCGTGACAAAACCAGTGCACGACATTACTAAATTTGACATAAATCCAGCATTAGAACCCGATCAGAAATTGCAACTTAGACAATTATTAGAGAAATATGTAGATGTATTTTCTTGGTCTGAGCAAGACATTGGTTGTGCCACTAATTATACGCATCGTATAAAGTTAAAGGACGATTCGGAATTTCACGTCCCAGCCTACCCTATACCAGTTCACCTGCGTAAGGAAATTAACCAGCAAATTGACAACTTGCTAGAAGCAGGGGTCATCAGTCCTACGACATCACCGTACAATTCACCAGTTTTTCTTGTCAAGAAGAAATCAGGAGCTTATCGCATGGTGCAAGATTTTCGATTATTGAATGCCAGGTCTGTTTTCGACGCAGTTTCAATTGGAAACATCTCAGAGATATTGCACAATATGGCCGGTAAGAGCTACTACTGTAGTGCTGACTTGAAACAAGGATTTTTTCAAATACCATTAGAAGAACAATCGAAAAAGTACACTGCCTTTACTATACCAGCCAGGGGACAATTTGCGATGAACTTTACACCTATGGGACATGTGACTTCTCCTGCGGCAATGACCCGATGTGTTCAGCTCGCTACAGCGGGGATGAACGACAATAATTTCGCCTTTTATATCGATGACATGTTTGTTTTTGCCAATACATTTAAGGATATGTTGGTCAATTTAGAGAAAATGTTTCAATGTTTACGATCTGCCGGATTGAAATTGGCTGTACCTAAATGCTCATTTGGATACTATGAGACAATTGCCTTGGGCCACAATGTGGGCAAATATGGCTATCGTATAAGTGATAGAATACTGTCATCCATTAAGAATTATAAAGTTCCCACCACCACGAAGAAGGTTAAAATGTTTTTAGGTCTTTGCAGCTACGTGAGGAAATATGTCAAGAATTTTTCTGATATTGCATCACCATTACAGGGTTTAATTCGTAAGGGCAAGAAATTTACATGGGGTCCTGAACAACAATCGGCATTTGAGAAATTGAAGGAAGCTTTAATTACTGCACCTGTTTTGTTACCGTACGATCCAGCGAAGAACACCAAGGTTTTCACCGATGCTTCATCTCATGCGGTCAGTGGCGTCTTAATGCAGCCCAATGCAGAAGGAGAGTACTTGCCATGTGCGTACTGTAGTAGAACGTTGACCGACACTGAAAAAAGATTGAGTGTTATTGAGCAAGAATTAACAGCAATTTTATATGCTTTCAAATCATTTAGATTTTATCTTGTTGGCCGCCATTTTGATTTATACACAGACAACAAAGCAATTACGTACATTAGGACATCCCGTAATTTGAGCTCAAAGCTTCTTCGATGGAGCAACCTTTTGGAGGATTTTTCATTTACACCGATCCATGTTAAAACTACGGAGAATATCGCCGATCCCCTCAGCAGAGAATGTGGAGAAAACGTAGAGGATGGCAATACTGAAGAGGACATTCCCGAACCCAGGACACTTACTTTATTTGAGGCAAGCACAGATGTCGCGGAACATCAGAGACAGGATTCATTTTTTGGCCCAATTATTAAAGTTTTGGAGGACCCAGACAGGGACGATGGAACATTACCTCTATGCATTCAGAGGCAGGTCTATCATCATGTGTTGGAAGATGGATTATTATATAGACAGCAGAAATTAGGAGCTACTACCAAGAAATTATTATGCATTCCAATGACGTTACGTGATTCTGTCATTGAGACACTCCATGCTTCACCCATAGGAGGTTCTCATCTTGGATTTACCAAGTGTTACAATGTGGCCTTACCAAGAATTTATTTTCCAAATATGAAGTTATTTATACAGAGGAAAATTAGGGAATGTATAACATGCCAGCAGAATAAACGCCGTCCAGGTCTACCAGCAGGGGAACTGTGCACTTTTCCCGCACAGAAGCCATTCCAGCGGATTTGTCTGGACTTTTCAGGTCCATATCCTCCTTCATCCAATCTTCGTCATCGATACATAATCGCTGCCACAGATTTTGGGACGCGCTATTTAATAGCCAAACCAGTTGCAGATTGCACGGCCAGTACAGCAGCAGAATTTGTGTATGAAGAGATAGTGTTACGCTACGGAGTCCCACAGGATATTTACACGGATCGCGGATCAGCATTTAAATCTAAGCTTTTCCAGGAACTTGGCACTAAATTGGGAATCACCATCAAGTTTTCACCAGTCGGTCTTCATAACTCTATAGGTCTTTCGGAACGTAACCACGGCGTCTTACAGAGTATAATGAAGTGTTATGTCAACTCAAAACACACTGATTGGGTCCAATATTTACAGCCAAGTGTATTTAGTTATAACACTACCAGGAATCAGAATTTGCGGTATAGCCCATTCTTTTTAGTACATGGATTCCAACCTACTTTGCCCTGGGAGCTTGCATTGCACACACCTAGCTGTGAAAATGTGGAGAATGATGTACGGTTCCGAGTATTGGAGAAAGCAAGAACCAATGCTACGGATAACTTAGCAAAACGACATGTTGAAGTGAAGAAATATTACGATCAGAAGAGGAAACAGATCAAGTTTCAACCAGGCGATCAAGTATTAATTTTTGACAGCACCCAGAAAATTGGAACCGCACGGTGCTTTTCAGGTATTTATAAAGGCCCAGCCACAGTTATTCAAGAAGAGAATCCCAATACATACCTGGTGGAATTCCAAAACAAGCGCGGAAAGACAGTAGTGGACTCTATTGCCGTCCAGAGACTCAAAAAATATTATGCGCCAGATGACGGTGAAGGCGAAGAGAATTTGGCAGGTGAAGATGAAGATCGTCAAGAGGACAACGCGGACTCACGCGCGGACAATGGTCACTAAAATTGAAAATTTATATAAGTAACAGATTTAACTTTTTGTTTCACTTGCGTGACATAATATTAATTTATAATAAAATAGCACTAATCATATTAACAATTAAAAGCAGACTTATTATTTAATAATGTGCTTTAGGCACAAAAGTTTTTGCAGTATGTAATAATACTAGCTTAGCGAATACATCACTAGAATTTTTTAGTTACTCTTCAGAAGAAGGTATATGATTATATTAGCAAAGTTTATTTTTAAGCGCCAGTTATGAGAATATTTATATTATATGAATATGTAGACGTCGACGTCAAGATTTTTATTGCGCTCCAATAACAAGTATTTTCCTTCGGATATTGGATCTAGACCGATAATCATGGAAATCCATTCTGCCATCGCAGAATGATTATGAGTAAACCACAACGGTTTTAGTTTAAAGCTTTGCCACAATAATATGCTAAGCATATTTTAGAATGAGTAGAGAGAATTAAAGATTCTTCAAGTTTTAGTGATGTTAGTATTTTAATGCATTTAAAGATCGCATAAATAATAGTTATTATTTTATTTCAGGTAGTCAGGAGTAAATCAGTTTCAATTTTTTTTCTTACCTTGTACCTCAGTACGGTTCGATTGATTTCAAAGAATTTAAACATAAAGTTAACACCTGAAAATTACATAAGATAAGTTAAACAGTGCTAATAAATTTAGAGAATAAATAAATAAATAAATTACGCAGATAAATTGAGCCTAGTGTCAGAAATAATTAAAAGTTGAGTTAAAATATCTACTACTTAGACTAGGCAGGCTTAAAGTACGTGTTAGTTTTGAAGAACTGTTTGTTTTGATTGCCTAAGCAACATGAAAATCATTGCGATTTTAGTTATTTTAAACGGATTACTTCCACACGTAAAAGCTTCTAATTTTATTTATCTGTTGAACAAGTCCTTTGACTATCCTTATAATATAATTACAATTTTATTATTAACAATATTTATTATTAGTATTTTTATAATTTTCATAATCTGTTATTTTCAATGTCAACGCAAGAAATCTATTATTTATGACCATGAGTGTACCAACGAATTACCGTTAAGCAAATTTAATAATGATCCACCGCCCATTGACCAAATTTACGACGATATTGCACCGATTGTTGAAGTGGTACCATTGAAAACAATAAATCCGCCACTGCCGTCTCCACTGCCTCAGTCCATCATTATTCAACCCAGGGTACAACAAGAAGTTCAAGATGTATCCAGAAATAGTTTAGTCACTAAAGACGACAGTATAGATTTGCCGAAGAATATTTTATCCGTTAAAGATAGAGTTCAGAAATTTGCCGTAAGCAAGGATCCTAATTTTGATCAAAACAGTCGCAAAATGGAAAGTGAATTGCCTATTTCACACTGTGTTCAGCCAGTTGTAAAAGTTAAAGAGTTATTTGCGAATCAGTCACCAGTAAAAGTCGAGAAAGTTTCAAGTGTTACTTTAAAAGCAGAAAGTAAGCCAAATTTTCAGGTTCCCGAACCTGTTGTTTCGTTTACAGACCATATTTTCTACGACTTCATGTTCACCTAGAATTTTATATTCATTACGATTCAAATTTTAAGTATTATTCATTTTTTACGTTTAGTTGTACCTTATGCAAGGTTTATTAGTCATTTAGTGTGCTAACAGCTTCCCAACTGTTGTTATTTTACGAGCACGGAAGTGTTCTAGTAACACTCTGTCGTAAGCGCAACGAAGTTTTTTTTTTCATCCAATTTATTACGTCATTTCAAGTCCTTGACTTTATTTCGTACTCCCGCAGCGCTTACTACACTTTGTTCGTAGTAAGTTAAAGTTTTGTAAACAGTTACGCGTCATTCAATGTATCAGCGAACCATCGCCTTGCATTTTCTCTCTCCGTTCCTTTGCTTGCTGCTCGAAGCAGCGACCTTTTCCCCTCCACCTCCCGAACGGAACCCGAACTTCCCCGAAGTCGCCGATCACGGCAGCGAACTTGCCAGAGCTCTCGTTGTCGCCATAGAGAAATTTTCAGTTACGTCCAGCGACCACTAATGCAACCTTGCACAATTTAGAATGTCTGGTATCAGCGAATTCCTTTTCTGCACTCAAGCGCTCTCCCGAGTACTTTGAACACGCTAGAAGCTTAGAAAACACTTAGCATTGAGATTACATCAGCCAGGGGCGGTCGTCCATTAAAATTTTATGGGATCAGTTTAGTTACGCATATAGCCATCAGAATTTGATTTTTACGATAGAAGTTCATGTAAACAATGTTAGGGATATTTTGTTCTATATAGATAAATTTTTTCCGTAAAACGTCGCATTTATGCACTTCAGACTAATCACGACCTATAATTTTACAAAGGAACAACAAGACGATTTTTTTTTGCGTTTTTCTCGCAAAATTTTCCCGTTTTTCATAGAGATATTTATAGTACGTAAATTTTTTGGGAAATCGACGTACATTTGGTTTAAATCAGGATAAAGATAAACGAAATTTTGATAAAAAAATCAGGGAAATTTTACAAAAGGGCAATTTTAACACTTTATGCACATAGAGTAATCAAGATTATTAGCAACAGGCCCAGGCTAAGCCTCGGTGATTAGCACAGGCATGTGCAGCAGAAGTCGCCATGGCATCGTTAGCCTGTCCAAATTTAAACAGTGTGGTTTACCACAAATGTCATAATTTGGGAATTTATTATTATTATTAATATTTATTATTAGGAAATTTAGCTCACTTACCCAATTTGCACCTTATTTGACAATGCAGCAATAAATTCATTACTTCTTACTGATTAACTTCATGTTAATGTTAGTACAGTAGGTAATAACTATTAATTTGTATTTATATTGTAATATATAGCATAACTATTCTCTATCTATTTTGTTTAAACATACCTAAGGGATTGACACACCATTCTTATATGGGTCAAGTATACCTTTCCGCGGCGGGTCTGTTTTCACGACCAAGTGATTTGAGGTATACGGCGGACTCAAGAAGTTTTGAGTGGTTAAATTTCTTTTGTTTAAAGGAAATTTGGAATTGAGAAAGTTTTATTATTTTTATTGTGTTTCAAATTTGAATATCACCTTTTTTAATTCCCTGATGCCATATTTGTTACCACCTGAAGTTTCAACGAAACTCAGAAGTAGCATTTACTGAAATTTTGTTTTATATTGCATTATATTGAACCACGGTAAATTGCACCGGCCTATTGTTTATTAGGAGGCCATTAGAGGCTTGTCAAAGCAACTTTTAGCACTCTAATAGCTTGCTTTGCGCAACTCACATTTTATATATTTATTTTAAGGGTTCACAACATAATTTATTTTATATAATTTTCAACAGAATTTAGAACATGCTTGCAACACTTACCTTTGTTTATTAATTTTACATTTTGTAATTTTGAAGTGAAATCTATTACTGACAATAAATTATTTCAGTTCATCAGAACACGCAATGGTATTTTAATATCAGGTTCAGGTCAATTTATTGTGATTCAGAATTTGAATAATAATTTGAACACGCACAGATCAGTTCAGCTTACCGAAGGCCAATCTTTATTTTTTAATTATCAGGATTTTTCGCAAATTATTGTGGATCAACAAATTTTACACACAAGAATTTTAGCTTTCGAACAAGTCAAAATGCAGGAAATTGAGTTATTAAATAATATTCCCAAGAATTTATCTGATTTCACTATTCCCCAATGGACTCCACTTGAACTTGCTTTAAAGCAACTTAATCAATCAATTAGTAAGAACATTTCATTTAAAGAATTAGTTTTAAACCCTTTGCCCATGTCTATATTAGTTTTTGTTATTTGGAATGTGTTATTAACCGCAACCCTAGGATATTATTTGTATAAACATTATCAGCTTTCTAAACAGATTAATTCAGAGCAGCGCAGTAATAATTAATAGGTTAAGGCAACACATTAATCATGGACATTAATATTTTAATTATGGTTGGATATTTTATTTAAATTTTTCCTTATTTATTTTCAAAGAGTTATGGCAATTATTTTATCAATTTATTTTAATCATATTTTATTTTTGATGAGACAATTTAATTTAATTTTAAAAGAAAAGGCAGTGGAAATTAGTTGGTTTTGTGTACATGCATACTTGAATTATATATACCCATCCTATTGCAATTTCCTTTCTTTGTCGTAATTTTTCCTTTATTCAACCTAACCTGTCTATACGGAACGCCATGGACAAGCAATGCCTACACCATCCATGGGCATTTTTCATGACTGACATCCGCAGGCAGTCTACTATTACCAGGCAGAAAGACTGAGTATCATTCTACGAGGGAGACATGCAGACATTTTAAGTACTATTTCAAGAAGAGACTCGTCACCACCAATTTGAGGGAGACATGCAGACATTTCTACTTATTACTGCACGGAGACTACCTTTTACAGGAAGGATGTACAACCATACATTTCCCAGTATAGCGGACTACACATTATCAACAACACCTAGTGATGGAGCTAAATAAAATTCCCCTCCACACTGTTTGCAGTTAAAACAACAACTTTTCCCCATTTCCCAAGTTCTACGGGTAATTTCCCACATTTTTTATATTACCCCAATGCAGTCAAGACGACAAGCAATCCAGAGAGAAGAAGCAGCATAGCAAACGTATTTTCTACAAACAGCAGTTCTGGTCACAAACAATAATTACAGAATTGTGCTACAGTGTTTCTACACATACACATGCGAGCTTCTATCATGTGTATCTATTTGGTTATTTAACATGCATCATGGGAAACAATACTTTTCCATAGCCCTTATACACATTTTCAGTTTTGTGCCATGCATGAGAACCAGTTTTATATGCATTCAAGTTTATATTATACTACAAGGAAGCGACAAGCGCCAGTGGTGTCAATTGACCAGTGCATCAATTAGTGCATATTTTTGTTTTAAGACGAAGCTTTTACAATGGATATCCAATTGCACATGCAAGCTATAACAAGCATAGCTCCAGTACTTTCAAACATTGCAGACAGTATGCTTTAGTTTTATGCAAATGTTTTTTCCAAACAGTTAATTGTGTTTCACCAATATGGTACATAGTTAAAATACACTTGCACGTTGGACATTTTCTGATATTTTCAATCAGAGTAGACAGTTGGTAAAATACTGCAAGATTATTTTTTTTTTGTGTGTGTGTGCAGTCATACAAAGGTATTCACCAAGCCATATATATGTATACAGTGTACAGTTTAACGTAGAAAAGACAATTGAACGCTATAATTAAGTTTTACCAGCGACAGTTTTCAGTGTAACTCACTATATGCATTTGAATATTGTATAATAATACATTGGAATGTGCAACACAGCCATGCAAGTTTATATATTTGGCGATGTTAGGAGTGCAGTGCTACGTAGTTTGTAAAACATACGCACTTTGATATGATCAGGTTTTCACACGGACAAAACAGTGAGAAGTGACAATGTTTTACATGCTTACTTACGTGTACTTACTTGTGCACCTTTTTAAGGGTTTTCTATTTTTGAAGAGTCCATATCGAGGGGAAATATACATAAACATTGTGAATTCCGTTCCATCTTGCACGACGCTCCAACCGCTTGCCTCGCGGAACACACAGAGTCGTTACCGCGTGGCG
This sequence comes from Lepisma saccharinum, assembly GCF_977018435.1. Classification (NCBI taxonomy): domain Eukaryota; kingdom Metazoa; phylum Arthropoda; class Insecta; order Zygentoma; family Lepismatidae; genus Lepisma; species Lepisma saccharinum. The sequence continues at coordinate 11,664,440 of NC_139257.1, forward strand.
AGACATCACAGACTCTTGACTAGGAGCAGGTTGATGAGCAATTATACATAATATACATTACGTGCACGCACATGTGCTACATTAAGAGTTTTATCGTTTAACGACACGACTTTTGTGATTTCTAGTCCTATAATAGTATATATTATTGTTTTTTACATCGTATAAACATACGAATTTGTTAGTATTAAGGGTATTATTCATTTTAGAGTTTAGGGAATAAAATTTTTCTTTCTTTCGGGATACGGCAAACAACAGACAGTTATGGTGGATTTTTTTTGTATATTTGGTTTTTTAAGAAAATATATGGAATTGGCGAACCTGAGTCATGTCAAGCTTTGCGATTTGACTTTTAAATTTTCAAAGGAGAAAATTTTTCCTAAGAGGCGCGAACGTATCAATCCATAGGATTGTATGTTTATTTTATTAAGTCTCTCTGAACGCTTCAAGTTGACCAGGGCATTCACTTGTTTTTCTCAGCTGTCTCAAGCCTCTTAGGCATGTTTACAATGCATTGTGTTGTGCCATGCAAACCTCCTGAGCATTCAGGAAATAGGTAACACTTCTGGGTTTGGTGTCAGCGGTTTGCATGGTAGCAATTATAATAAACACGATTCGGCGATTCGGCATCGAGGAAGAGCTTGATGGCCAGGGAATATAGAGGTGAGACAAGCTGGGAAGTGGCTGGACTTTGGGAATTGAGTTGGTAGAGAGAGGAGGTCAGCAAGACAGGAGGTCGATAGTGGAAGCACGCTTTGGTCAACACTTAGAGAGAAGCTTACAGAGGACTTCGCTATTTTCATTCAGCTCAGAGACTTCAGTTAGACAGGTAATTATCCTACACCTAGCCATGATACAGGTTCAACGGTTCACAAAATCCAACGAGTTGCCATTGTCTTTTCAGTAGTTTAATTCCTTTGTGTAAATTGTACCTTTCGCATGCCAAGCAATAACTCGTCATGTCAATGACGAGTGGTCTCATCAAGAGGATGAATGATGAGTAGTTTACATCACCCCATCAATTAACTGGTTCAGATCCCTTCATTCTATAGAATGACACGCATTGAAGAAAAAACCCATAAATTGAACGGCGACTCCAAATCAAATCACCGGATATCCGTTCTTTTTGCCTACGTCGAGCTTCAGCCAACACGTCTCGCAGGTCAAAAGTGTGAAATTAACTGAAAATAGAGGGTGGACCAAAGTATCATGCATCCGAATTATGAATGTCTACAATCATATACGCACACCCATACGTAATAATATACAGGGTGTCATTTTAATGGCGCCCACGGACCACGGAAACGTATAGAGGACATCAAAACAAACAACTTTTCTCAGTAACATTTTTCTTGTTGGTGCGTCGTTTCGGCGCTACAGTCGTTCAAAAAAGCCCGTTTTGCCGCCTGAATGCTGGCAACCACACACAACATTTGATTGCATTTGTGACGTCATATCCCGTCGTGAAGCGATGCGTTCCAGGGTTGCCAGGAACACACATACTCTGTGAAAAATGACATAGCTACAATCAGCCGCATTATATACCGTAACACAAAACTAGAAAACACGTTCTGTAACCTAACAGGAAGTAAACAAACGATACGAAAAAAAATATAATTCAAGTGGAAGTGGTCATATCGAATTTTGTCTCAGCTTACATTTCAAATATTTGCAAATCTAGTTACCAAGTTGCCATCTACAATTTAGTCCATGCACTTCGTCCTTCTGATACTAGTTGTCTCTGACACACTGAACAGATGACAAAATAGAAATGAAAGAACTCAAAATTCCAAAAGTAAGCAACACATAATATAATGCATATTCAGGGCATTATGAGGCAAGTAACAAAAATTATTGAAAATACAGGGATATAAGTAGTAGCAATACAAGCTCTGCAACGACTGTGTTTATCTATGCACCGGATACACGTGTAATGGTTTGCAAATGTGAACAGGGCAGTATATGCGCTACTGATACATCATTACATTGTTACTGTGGTTGTACGTGTTTTAGCCGTAATGTAACAACGTGAACCTCGGATACTTCCGTTATCAGCACAAAAGTACCATAAGGCATCTGGACACAAACCTGTAGATATCAACCTTGCAACGAGATTTGAAAATATTTGACATGTAGTTGGGCGTAAACAGCCACGTGTAAGCTGTAAGTCCAATAAAAATTATTGTTGTTGATACTTTAGATGTAGGCTGAGACAAAATCCGACATTGACATTTCATTTTGAATAAGTTTTTTACCATTTCTCATATCGTTGGATTACTTCCCCCTTCCCCTGAGATGACTGCTGATCTTCTGGCTGGTAGGCTATGATGTTCGGTCTGCTGGACGCGTTACTCGCTTCGTTTTACAGCAAATAATGTGGTTGGCAGTTTGTCATTTTTCACAAAATTTGTGTGTTCCTTGCAACCGTGCCGTGTGCTGTTTCGCCGCAGGATATGACGTCACAGGTACGATCAAATGTTGTGTTGGGTTGCCAGCATCCAGGCGGCAAAACGGTCTTTTTTGAACGGCTGTAGCGTCGAATCGACGCACCAACGAGAAAAATGTTACTGGGAAAAGTTGTTTGTTCTGATGTCCTCTATACGAATCTGTGGTCCGTGGGCGCCATTAAAATGACACCCTGTATATTTATTTTTGGCAATCATACTATTAACAAACTAATAACTTTCCAACTACATTTTCTTAATGTGAGTTAAGATTTATTGTACATACCTGTCTGGATTCTTCGGAATTCTGAGAAACGAAAGCTTCACATGGTGTTGATTTCTCCCGCAAATCAGACGAACTCGTAATTCGCTCGTACGAGGCACAGTGGGCTTTAAAATGCACTTCAACTGTTACTAGTGGGCTAAAGAAAACAGCCAGATAGCATCAAAACAACACGCCAAACACGGAACACGAACAAAAATCAGCGTCCGATCGACGCGAACGAACATAGACGGTTACCCTTCTTCTTCTTCTTCTTCTTCAAAATGTCCCTATCACCGTTAAATGAGGCGATCTTGGACAACGGTACTGAAGGAATGCATCGGAAAAAATCCGATAACATCCCGCGTTAAAATAAACGCTTCCTCCTATTTATAAACATAAATAGGTCCTTCGTAAATAGGAACACAAAAGACAGCACAAAACTCTTCCTCCCATTCACTTAATAAGTAAATGGGTCCTTTGAGGTATGAATAGGACGAACACAACACAAACGTCCGCCTCACACCGAAGCACAAGGCGAACTAGGACGGTTACCCACCAATTTCAAATTCAAACCTGAGCACAGCGCAACGCCACCTTTAGTTGTCAACAGTGGAGCGCTACGTTAGTTGGGGGAGATGAACGAGATGCCGCTAGTGTCGCTGAGATCCCCACTTCCCCTCCTAGCAGACGACGTGCGATTTCCACATTTGGGCGGACTTTCCCCTCTCATATAATCCCATTCTCTTTGGTTAGTACTGTGTAAAATGTCGGCAACATTGCATAAAATTGAAGACTAAAATTGGTAAACGCTGTAAGTTGCACAATAATTCAAACACTGTTTTTCACGTTTAACTGTGAAATGTGCCATGCTTTATAATGTGGTAAACGTGAAATGTGGCTGGTAGCTGTCTAAGTAGTTCAAAGGGCGTGTAAAGAGGTCACTAGGGTTCACGTTCTTACGGGCTGATGTGCAGAACAATGCGATTTCCCAACACTTTCGCCTTTGGCACTTACAACGTTTACCACTTTTAGTCCTCAATTGATGACAATGTTGTGAAATCTGGAAATAGCAGTAATCTTTCATATGCACAAGCTCTTTGCGCAGTCGACAGAGAAAGATATGGTGAAAAAGCGAAGTTTTGAGTTGTAGATCCATATGAACTGGACTATAACGAAATGAAAAGGGGCCTAAACCTTTGGCCAACTGTAGTTCACGTGTGTTTATTTACTTGACCCAGCAACCTGTAGTTAATTTGTTTTTGTATTTATTAGTGGTTCGGATTCTGCTTGAAATATTTACATCCAGTACAGATTAATTGTAAATTCCAAGGCTCAGCCATTATCGCCTGTCTCCTCTAAGGTTTTCTTTACAAGTGCTGATCGAATAACAATAACAGCTTGTGTTAACCAACGAAATATAAGTACTGAAGTACAAACGTACAATTATCAAGATGGATTTAACTTTGAATGTTATCATTTTTATCATCAAACTTATCGGAAGTATCAGCACCTTTCTACCAAAAAACAAGGAAACACTATTGTAAATGTGTTTAAACAATAACATACCAGTTTGATCCATTTGTACTAAAAGTCACAGAGAAATGTGACACGAAATTACCTGAGAGGATATGTTCCCTCCACACTCTGTAATGTTTGCTTTGTTAATTTATGTTGGCACGATATATTCTCGCCGACCAGACGACGCGACATCTTCTGATCAAAATTATCGAGTCCCGTGCCGTGAAGCGCACCTTAGGTTCTTTCCCCGAAAATTCGAGGAAGAACGTGACATTCACTTAAACCACCGAATACTGCACAGTACGATCGTAAACAAGGTTGGAATCTCCCGCCCGCCTGCTTGAATGGACATTTCCACTCAATTTTTTTTACAACAATTTTAAAAACTACACCCTGGAAAAATGACCCCTGCAAGTTCTCGCGTTTCTCTGCGTCCAGTTTAAGGCAGAAACGAGACTTCCAAAGTTGCGAGGCTAGCGTTGCCCTGAAAAAACGCCGCCGCCATGTTACTACGTCACTCCTTAGGGAGAGCTCGTTTGTCGTCTGCTTCGAGCGTCCGGATGGGTAGCCCACGGTGAGCGAACACGTGCGCAACAGTTTTACAAATCTGTACCGATTTAAATAATGGAAGAAGGAGCGATAGGAGAAAGGAAAGCTATGCTTTGTAATGATCATTCTTCTATGAAATATCCGTACTGCTCACGTGCAAGATAAATGAAAGGGTTCAGCTGCGTGTGTGTTCTCAGGCCAGGCGAAAAGTATTGCTTATAAAATTAGTTGCTGACCAGACGCTCAAAAATATTTTTTTATTTATCGATATTTACCGTAACCTATTGTCACGAACACTGACTCGAACCATAGACTCCCAAGTCCACCACTAGGTTATCCTCAGAGTCCGTGAAACATATGTTTGCCGGGGCTCACCAGGGATCTCACAGCCACTGCGCTCACCTGACACAGAACTAGGTTCTTGGGCTGTACACTCTTTTCTCATCTGTACTCCCGGCAGAAGAGTACAAGATACAAAGAGAAAAGGGCAATATATATGGGGGTTCCACCACTTAACTTCTAAGAGTTAAGAATTTAAAGCAATTGACATTCACCATTACCAATTCCGTAGAGATTTGACACTATTTCTACAACCATGACTGTTGGAAAGGAACTTGTATGCATTACCTTCTGAAATCATGATAAATAAAAGAGAAACACAAAGATAAACTTAATAAACATATATTCTTTCGTAAATATTACAATATTGGGCTTTATACAAGCTTTTAATGTACTCACTCGTCATGAGTGATGGGTTGAATAGTACATATCGATCTGCTTGATCGAATCTCCCTCATTTTGGAGTGTTACGATGAACATTAAAGTTACATGGGCTCGTTAGGCCTACTAGTATATAAAAATATACAAGAACACATACATTACCTTGCAGCTATGCTTCTAGTGAAGTTGGCTTCATAACTCAGGCTTTGGACCGGAGTTCGAACTAAAGACTCTGAATCTCTCTTGAGAACTTAAGAACTGAACTGACTGTCTCACTCTTTGTCCACCTCTGACTCTGACTCTAACTCGCTCTCTCATTTGAGGCAAAACCTTAGCTTTTATACAACTAAGAAAAGGCTTGTCACTGGGTGGGGTTACCTACTGGCGCCCTCTGACTGACGTGTTATTCTTTGAACTTTGACTTATGTTAAATCCTAAGAATTAACAAGTTTCTAAAGAATTGGGAAAGTTCCTATTACCATATATGAAAGGTTAATGTTTTTGGCTCTTTGGGCTTGTAAGGTTGAATAAGGAAATCATGGTAATTGATCATTCACTCGAGCATTTGAGTGGCGTGATCTTATCAACTCTACAAACAAACAGGAAGCTCATTATTCCTTTCTGCGGCTTGGCTGGGATAACCCGTGACAAAGCGTGCTTCCCTCCGGAAGACAAACAATGCAGATTACCAAACCAAAGCGGGCAGACCTCTGACATATGCGATAAACTGTATCCTGTTGTGGCTTCTTGCCAAGTTGATAAACAAGTATTTTCCTTGTCGAAAGAGCTCTTCTAAGCCTCTTAAAAACTTACCATTGCTGAGCAATGAATAACATAAAGGAAAGTCATGGTTGAAGGAATATGGTAGTCGTAATAAAGTTACTGAGTTCGATTCTGGTGGGCGACAAATTCTAGGTGTGACAATACCCTCCACCTGAGATTGAAATATCTCCCGATGTTTCATTTTCTCTGGGGCTTCTGTGTGGTGAAATTGGTGAAATACAATCTGTCTTGTTGACATTTACAAGGCTTAAGGCTGCGATAGCTTCTATATATTCTTGGGGTTTCTCTCAGACTTTATCACAAACAAATGGGTAACTAATATCATTACTTATGCAGATTATACTGGATTATATTGTCGAAGATACACTATGTGCCCAATAGCTAAATCGGCTATTGGTTCGACACTTGAGAAACTAACTTCACTGGAGCTTACAAATAAAGTGCTGCACATTCAAAAAGAGTAAACAGTTATATGCATAACCTGAACAAACAAAAAAAATGAAAAAGAACTATATAATCAATCCAAATTATAGATTGGAATGATGAATATATATATATATAGAAATATTCTCTATACCTCCTTTTTTTTTGTAATACTTAAATTAAAAATATATAACTAATGATACTAATGAAATTGAAATTGATTAAAATGCTAGACATTAAGGTTTTCATTTATCACTCATATTCAGGAATACAACCTGACCAAAAAGCTAAGTGATACTAATTCCATAGCATCATACATGTTTTTCCTTGAATGAAAACGATCAAAGGGATCTAATGAGATCCTTACACTATTTTCTGTAAGAAGAGCTCTAAGCAGACTGGGCTTAGACTCTGTTTCCGATACATGAGAATAAGCTATCAATGTAGGGAAGGGTTTTTCCTCCGTACATAACAATGTAAAAGTGTTAAACACACTAGATTCTTTTGGTACAAGAATTTCATGATATTCTTCTATTACTCTAAATATACATTTGAGAACATGTTGATGTAACAAATTCTGTTCTCGTGTCCTTTTACATTTACTTAAGGCAAAACACATAAACTCTTTTAAGTTTGTCTTAAAAGGTTGACAAATTGGTTCGATTTCTCCATATCGATAGAAAATATTTGCTCTATCGTAGGCATATCGAATAAATTTGTCGAATACTAAGATTGGATTTTGCATTATATATGCTGTGAACAATTTGTGTTCTCTTCGATTCTTAGCATTTCTTACTTGTTTATTTATATGCCACTTGACATATGGATCATTTTCAGCTAACATGAGCTGTATAAGAGCTTGGGAATCTATGCCTGGAATACTCATGATTTCGTTATTTCTTTTTCTTTTGACGAGAAATAACTATCATCTCACAACCTTACCAATTGCATAATTGCACAAAAAAAACATAAGGTAATTAAACTTAATTACTTAAAAGTATATGACAACATAACATACTGTTTGTTAACAATAGAAAGATAACATATATATAATATGATATAAATAGTTGATTAGTATGTAGTTAAGTGATTATACTGGTTATATTGGATTACATGAATATGTAAGTATGTATATATATTTTTGATAATTTGCTTGATATAATAAGTAAGATATTCGTAACATTAGTTTCATATCAGGTAAGTTCATAGGTAGAAATAACGTTTACACTGCTTTCTGTCTTTATAACACAGGTCGGATTTTCACTATATTTTCACTATAAGTGCGCTTATGTCTGTAGTTAACACCTTGAGAAATTGTTTGTGTTATAACGATTAAATCGTAGCACTACCTTGCTCAATCTCTCATAAGAGGAGCTGTTGTTGAGTCTTTGTGAACTTTCACTAGTTAATTAATATAGTGACATGTTCCATTCCTATACAAAGGAATATACACACAATATATTAGTATATAACTATACTTTATAACATGGTGTTGTACTGTTACACAATTGACAACCTAATGTCCTTAAGATTTACACGTTATGTAGCCTATTGGCTTGTTCAACAGTTATATACTCTGATTCGTTTGGATCTATTTGATTTACTACATGAATTGGTTCTTCATAATTTCTGTTAGATTCATAGCGAATGACAGAAGGGGAAGGTAATGGTCTTGAAATATTCATATTTCTTACTCTTAACCTTCTATTATGAGACCGTGGTCTCTTACACTCACATGTGTTTATATACACTTTCCATATTATATAAAATATGAGTAGATATGTTTGTAAAGTTAGTATTGTTAACCATAAAATAATAGATATTTCATACCTCGTATCTCTTAAGTTTATATGACACTCTTCTTTACGACATAAGTAGGGTATGGTTAAATTCTTGTTATTTATATCTATCCATGTTAATGGAATTAAACGACTTATACTAGCGGTAGTATCTGTAGGTAATATACAAGGAAAAGTACTTCTAATATGAAGTCTTTCATCATACTTAATATAACATGAGCAACCTAAATGAATTAAAGTAACACCATATTGAAATTCTACTTGAAAATTGATTTCAATATCTTTGCATACAATGCGTAAAGTACGATTATATTCTTTGTTTCCAACAAAAGCTTGGGTAGAAACGTTAAATTTATAAAACTCTAGATCATTGTTATTCTTAGTGCAGGTCATATTACAGTAATTATGCATCTCATGTACATTCTTTGTTATAGTAACTATTATACATCTCTCAAAGTTACTCAAAAATCCATGTTTCGGGTGAACAAACATAAAGTATCTTTAACAATATCACATTCAGTTGTCAATAAACTCTTAGAGTTATCATCGTAAGCTATGTTTATATCTTCATTGTACACACTACAAATTTCTGTTTGTCCTCTGAAGTAGATCTGTTTTACTGAAAAACTACGTATACGTCTTTGGCTTGAGATAATGGGAACTTTTATAGCAAACAACACTTTGCTTTTTGATATTACACATTCAACTAAAGGTACATTGTAGAATTGTCCTAAATTCGTAACGTCTATACTGATAGAATGATTAGTCTTTACAAACTTTTGTTGTACATCTAACAAATCTAGCTGAAGCTTAGCAAATGATATTAATTTTGGATTAATGACTTTTTGTTGACAAGAATTTATTAATAACATCAAATTTTCATTCGTACATACGGATAATGTTTTAAAGTTTAACCATGATAAAGCTGGTGAATCATAAATTTTACTTCTTATGATATTATAACCTTTTCTATCTACAAAAAGTGTTTTAACATGCAATTTTTCAATTCTAAAATACTGCCAACCATATGTAAGAGGATCAGCGTCGAAGGTATGATTACGAACACGTGAAATTATATTCTCCCAATCAATTACATGTGGTTGTGGTATTGAAATGGTGATTTCGTATATGACAGGCAAAGATGTTTCATAATATATAGGAGAGCTTAACTCTTCTATTTGCAATCCTGAATTTATATAAGTAGGTATTTGTAAAGCTGACAATAATGAAAAATTTATAAGAAGTACAAATGTAAATAGTCAGGATGAAGGTGCTCTATTTAATGTAGCATATTGGGGTTCCATCGTAGGATTAGCGGTAGTTTCAAATGATACGCAACTAGACCTTCCTTCAAAATTTGGACTATGAAATTTTATTTTTGCTTCATCTAGACTTGATCTTACATTTGCTCTTCGTAATGTACTATCCCTAAATTCTCGAATCTCTTTACAAGTTGTCATCCATATCAAATAAACTGTAACTACGATGACTAAAAATGCTATCACTACACATATGTAAACAGCAATTTCTTCGATAGTTGTAAGTTCACAAGCATGAGCTTCTACTTGACTTACTGGTATAGCACTCATAGGTATAGCAACATTTTGTACAAATCGATTAGTGCGATTTAATTTAAAAATACACCATAATAATAGAATGCTAATTATTCCATTCCAAAGATAAAATACCAAATTATCTGTGGTATCTGAAGGTATTAATTCACTTCCTATATCGGTAACCATATTTTCAACTTCATCTAATAATTCCTTTCTATCGTTAACAGATTGATTTTCAGTTGTGGGTTTAATATAGATATGAGGTAGTTTCTGTGTCCAATTACTATCTAAATAATCTTAGAATGATTTGAACTCTAACATTTCTTGTTTCGTTTTCATATCTGTGACTTTTAATGTAGGTATGTGAGACCAACTGGCTGGGATAACTCTAGATATTTGAAAGTTCGTTTCAGCATTGTCTGAACATGGAAAAGTTTGAGGGATGAATACATCATCACTAATCTTGGCAGAACATGTGCAAGGTAAATTTAACTCACTAGCTCCTGGCTGATTGCCATGAGTAGGAAAGTTACGTTTGTTTCCATTACATGCTACTTCAATTTCATCTAGAGCGTTGGTTATTACATACTTGTCTGGTGATATTTCAGTGATAACTATAGGATTTCCCTGAGTACATTGAAATGTACAAACTTTAGCTAAGTCTTCTATAGTAGCTCCTTCTCTTATCTTCTGTGGGCAACCGGTGCCTATTACAGCATCGTGTCCATAGCGTGGTAAATAACATAACTTATCTGTGTGAGGATTACATGTTGAAAGGAAGGTTTCTGACAACATTCTAACACTCGTACTTGTAGTGGCTGCGTAGCTTGAGGAATGTAATAATATACATGTCGAATTATGCCATCTAAACGGTACTGTCTGAAATCGTTCTAATAACACTCTTTCTCCTATCCTGATTATAGGGATTTTAACATGAAAAACTACGTTGGTATCTGAGAAAATACACTGCGTTATTGGTAAACTATAATATTGACTTAATTTATTAAGTGGAATTGCTAATGTAAAACCTTCCTCAGAAATTTTCTCTATTATATTCATCAAATCGTCTCTTAAAGTTGGCGGTCTAATAGATGTCATGGGTAAAGTATTATGAAAACATGCATTCTGGATTTCTTTATATTCCTGTTCTATTACCTGATTTAACACTATCTTATGGAATAACATGATTCGCATTTGTTCCAATAATCCTTTATACTGCAAATTCTGGGACATATTCTTTAATTCAGCGAAATGAAAGTTCTCTAAAGATAGAATTTGTTCAAATTTTCCTTCTACGGCATCAAGTGATTTGTTTATCTGTTTAGCCATATCCTTTAATCCATATCTAATAGTGACTATATCTCTGTCAAAATGTTTTAAGCTTCTAGTGATCTTTAAAATTGCTTGCTTCAATTTACGATTTTCTACTTTAGAACTTTGAACTTCTTTATCTGTTGCTACTGAGCAACACCATCCAAGGAAGTCTCCTAAAAATGGTAGAAGTCCTCTTTTCTTTCTAGTTGGTTCATACTCAAAATATTCCTCTGTAGGAAATTCTAATGATGATTTATTTAAATGTGCAAGAAAAGCTTCTTGTAACTGTCCTATGGCTTCATCTATAAAACAAAATAGTGAATCTGTCTCTTCATGTTCATTACATAAATGACTTCTTTCTGAATTTGAAATTTGCCATAAACTAGGTTCTATAACTGGAGGTTTGACTAATACATTTTCATATACCAATGGGATCGTGGCTTCATACATTGTTAATCCATTAATGATATTACAGTATCCTCCGGATACTAAACGTATGGGTGGTAATGGGTTTCCATAAACCTGAAAAGAGATAGTTACCAGTATACCGAAGTAGATTTCCAGAAACAGTTGGCGAGTCATCTTCTGGCTCGATTTCCTCTGGATCTATCCGGTTGATTGATACCTTTTGGAAATAGGTTTGGAACTTATACCAATTTGTTCACTGAGATTTCTGAAACTGGTTAGAAAACTAAAAATACAATTTATTAGTTATTACAAGGTTAGAAGTTTAGTACATCATGTATGAAATTCAGTTACTCTAAAAAAATCAACGATTTCCTTGACTAGGGTATGGTTCTATAGGCAGGCTAACAAGTCTTAGCCTAGCTATGGTTGGATCAAAGTGGCAACTAAATTTCCACTGATCACCATACATCCATATGCTACGTTGTATATAAGCGTCTAGTTGATAGGCATTTTGCTTAAGCCATATCTCTCTATCTACTTTATTTGGTCTCAAACTTAAACCAAAAGGAATATAATTCGTATAATGTCTTTCAATTGTAGATTTTCCTTGAATCGGATTAGGTGCTATTAAAGGTAAAACATTGGTTCCATACGGAATGTGTTTATTTTCTTTGGCTATGAAACACTTCTTAAAAGGACCTTTCATAAACTTATGTGCAAGGCTAGCTATTTCTAGCATATCCTTTATTTTTATGGTCTGGGCTGTTGATAAATTAGGATTTTCTACTACTTTTGAAGTAGCGTTATCTTTACTTGTACTTGCTCCTTCATTTACCTTTTCAACATTCTCCTTACTTTCTCTACTCTCTAATTGGGTTTGTCTTAGTTCAATTGAACTGTGGGCTCTTCCTAAGTCAAAATAATCAGAAAATTCTGAAGATAGTGTACTGATAGACATTGTCGAACATCTAGATGTGACTTCGACAATATCGCTCTCTTCTTCGGAAGAAATTGTAATTGTCTCTTTGGAAGAAGGGTCATCACTGCTTATAGTGATAGTCCCTCTCCCTAATGACTTTTCAATGCATGATGAATCTAAAATATCTATAATGGTATCATGATCTGACATCATTGATGTTTCCTTATTCACAGCGGTCTTTGGGCTAGAAGCTGCTAATGGTATATCCTTTTCAAATATACTATAAGTAACACTTGAGGGTAAAGTTTCATTAACTATAACACTGGCGCTAGAACCTGTACTAGAATCACTAAGGGTTATCGTTTCTGGGTATAATTTCTCTAATTCCTTTTGGGCGTATTGTTTCAATAGTTGCTCAATGGAAGTATCCTTGATACCTTCAGCCATTTTCTTCTATACTTATAACACAATTCTATATTACTACTACTGTTTACTTCGAGGTTGGAATGTTCTTCTCAGGGTTGATATAAGCTATAAATTTGATAGTGTTTGTTTCCCTATCAAAAGTAGAAGTAAATAACCATTTACTACCATATTTCTGGAAATTTTCTAATACAAACTTCTTTGTATCACTTGCAACTTTCTGGAGAAAAACATTTATGTCCATATCATGTATAATAGCAAATTCTACATTAGCGTCTAAGAATTGTTTCCATTCAAACAATGTCCCTTCTTTGATCATAAAATTTGCTCGAAATAGCAAATGTTGTACGTCAAACAGAGCTTAGACATTCTTTAGAATCCAAGTCCATAAGTCGGGTTTGGTAAGATCCAAAGCCATCAAAATCTTGTGGGTTCCCTGGTTTGTGTCTGGGGAGGAAGAAAATATAACATTACCCGGTATATATAAGGTCTCCTTTTACTTTATTAAATGGAAAAAGTTTCACTTTTGGGGTTCTATCATTATAGTCCCTTATAAACAAGCAAATATCATCAACATGGTTTCCGGGTTGGTGCAATACCAAAGTAGGATGTTGTTCAGATAAAACATTATTGACAAGATCGTTGAAAGACTGGACTACATGGATTTCGTCCTCATGTCGTAAATTTCGCAATTCATAAACATACAGATTTTTATGTGGATTTTCCCCATACTCTTGTATGACCTTCGTTGCTCTAATTAGAGGTTCATAAGGGAAAGTGAAATGTCTCCTCGTAGTATAAATTATTGTTTGATGATCTGGTGGGTAACAAAAATATGGCAGAGAAAATCTACCTACGTGGGCTATTAAAGTACTGCATTTATTCGTCCAATATCGAGGAGGTATTATGTTCCTCATAACTTCAATCATATTGCCGGGTACAGAGTTATTCATTTTTCAAAAACACAAGGTCTTTCTTCATAAAACCTTAGGCAAGTTGTATGTTGCTGGACACTTTTATGACAAAATTCTTTACAAAATCTGCAAAAATAGCTTCTAGGTACTCTTAATGTGTATGGTGCTTTAAACAAGTACTCCTTTTCTTGTCTTAAGACATAATATCTATAATATCGACAAAGCATATTGATGCAATACAGCCTATTATCTCCAAAATCGTGGAATTCGGCTAATTCTTGTCTTCCGCAATGAGGACAATATATCTTATTTCTATCGTGTAGAATAGCTAGAGGTTGAAGACTCATTGTTTAATTTTCTTTTCTTAAATGGTTTAGACAAAATACCTAACTAGTTTGGTTCTGTTCCCTGTATTGTCTGTATAGGTACTAACGGTGGTGGACCGTATGGCGTACACAGTTCAAACAATCTTCTTATTAGCCCATAATATACATCAGCGAAATTTATTACGGTAACCTTGGCAAGTATATCATTTAACACATACTCGAATCTAGCAATGCTCTGATTTTCTAAGACTTGATCTACCGTATACCGTTTTGTATTAAAGAAATAGGGTAAGAATTCTTTATACTTAATCTTCCTATCTTCCAATTCCAATGGAATATGAGGGTATTTCTTTGTGTAATGCAATGACATTGACTTTCAGTGACCTGAGCTTTTCTTAACGGGATGTGGTATTCGTGCAAGTTTTATATGTCCTGTTGAATCGGTAGTAACCTTTAGTTTCCAATTCAATCCGTATTTCTTTCTCCACTCTGATAAAACTGTTACTGTATTTCTCTTAATGTTAAACAATAATCTGCTCCACTCTAAATATGGGATTTCTTGAACTCCTCCACTAATCTCGGGATTTATTTGATAGTTAGCAAATGGTACATAATATGAACAAAGGCTCTGTGCGAAAAAGACAAGAGCACTTGGTCCTATACTCTTCTTAACTTCAATTAAAGAACAACCAATAAACGTTTCGATTAGAATTTCATCTATCGTTTCTTGCACTCGCCTTCTGACGGCGTCTGGTATTAATAGCACTTCAAAAATATCTAATTTGCTTAACTCTCCTTCAGATTTAGACATTTAATCTCAAAACACTTATTTGGTGACACAACTCACAAGGTTTCTTAACTCACCTAACTTCTTATTGCTCTTCGTGAGAAGAAACAGGATGTAGGTCCTAAATTGTCTCAGATGAGATATCAGCTGGGTCAATCTTTAAGTAGAACCTGTTAAAGATAAATCCTGATATAGGCGAAGATATACGTATGATTTGCAATAAATAGCAAATATATATTTTCGTTGTTATATTAGTCGACGAAGTAATAAATGAAAAAGATGATAATGAAATGATTGTCTTTTAAATGAGTGGCCAGTTCATTCAATTGACGAAAGTGTGAGGATGAAAATGAGGTATACAATGAAAGGTGTACATACAATTCTTCCATTTATGTATCGTATCGTATTAGACTTTTTCGGATTATCTTCCATTTCAAAGCTAGTTTGCACTTCATTTAAAGAAGGTGCAAATGTATGCGTGTTAAAGATGAGTTCCTTCTATTTTTGAGTCGTGATTTTAGTCTTTACTGATTTATATTTCAAAAACAAATGTAATTACCATTGGTTCGGCGAATAATATCTCTTCAAACGTCTAACATTGACGTTCATTTCCTTTTGTCCTACTAACTTTCTTACATGGAATACATTATTTCCCAAATATTTGATGATTTCCCAGGGTCCATTCCATTTTCGTCTTAGCTTTTCGGTTAATCCAATTTTGTGTGCAGGTTGGTATACCAAAACCAAATCTCCTGCGACAAATTGTGCGTCATTTACTTTTTCATCATATCTTTTCTTATCATATACCTGTCTCTGTTCATGTCTTTTTCTTGCTATTTGGCGTATGTCTTCCAAATGTTGAGATAGATGCGTCGTATGCACGGTGGGATCTTGTGTCTTAAGTGATTCTATTCCCATTGTTTCTAAAGGGAATACCGGTTTTCTACCGTACACTAGTTCAAAAGGCGAGAAACCAATCTGATCTACCTTTGAACAGTTGTACGCAAAAACACACAATCTCAAATAATCACTCCAATCCTTTTGATGATGTTCTACGTATTTACTTAGCATTTGTGCTAACGTAGCGTTGAATCTCTCCACCTTACCATTCGTCTGAGGGTGGTAAGCTGTCGTACATACATGCTTCACTTTCATGAGTTCCAATAATTCTTCTGTTACCTTTGCCATATATACAGATCCTCTGTCTGAGAGTATCTCTCGAGGACATCCGTGTCTACATATTACATCTTCTAGAAGAAATTTAGCTACTGTTTTTGCTGTTGTTGTTCTTAGGCATCTTGCTTCTATCCAATTTGTAAGATAGCATGTTGCAGTAATGACATACTGAAATCCTTTAGAATTTGGCAACGGTCCTATTATATCCGTGGATACACGAGCGAATGGTTCTCCGATAGGTATCGGGTGTAACAAACCTTGAGGTTTACCAACATTACGGTTTCTCTGCTGGCAAGTCGGGCATCCTTGGACATATGAAATAATTTCCATTTTCATATTAGGCCAATAATAACGTTCCTTGATTTTTCCACGAGTTTTGCTTATTCCTAAGTGTGCTCCGGTGAGAGGAGAATCGTGAGCTTCTCTCAAAATTTCTCCTTTCAATTTTTCTGGTACAACTAACACGTATTGGTCCCCAAACTTTCGATACAATATGCCATTTTTAATTTCAAAGTCTCGTACATTTAGTTGATCGGGGTCGGTTTCTTTATCCGCTATTAATTGTGTTACCACTGGGTCTTCTCTCTGCAGTTTTCCGATATCCTTTAGTTCTTTTTCCACATCATCTGTCTCCTTTCGAACCTGGGCGACGGCGACAATGGTTCCTTCTTCTATGCACTCTCTTTCTTGAGCTGATAGCGAAGTAGATGGAATACGGCTAAGACAGTCTGGTGCGCAATGTAATTTTCCTGATTTGTGAACAATGTCGTAGCTATATTCTTGCAATCTTATCGCCCATCGAGCTAATCTTCCTACAAGATCTTTACATCGTTTTAACCAACATAAGGCATGACTGTCAGTTACTACTGTGAACTTCTTATCTATTAAGTACGTTCGGAAGTGTGTGATTCCAAACACTACAGCTAATGCTTCTTTTTCAGCAATAGAGTAATTTCTTTCTGGTCCATTCATGGTCCTACTAGCATAAGCTATTGGATTTACAATCCTCTTCTTTGATGATGGGTCCTTTGGATTCGGTCTACTCTGACATAGTACTACACCTATACCGGACTCTGAGGCGTCGGTGTGCAGTTCTATAGGAATACCTGGTTCAAAATGTCGTAATACAGGAGCATTCATCAAACATTCTTTTAACTTCTCAAAAGATTTTCTTTGCTCTTCTCCAAAAATGAATTCTTGGTCTTTTCTTGTAAGCTTTGTAAGCGGTTGTGCAAGCTGACTGAAATCTCTGACTAATCGTCGGTAGTATCCGCACATTCCTAAAAATCTACGAATCTCTGTGACATTCCGAGGTTCCGGAATTTCTTTGATTGCTTGTACTTTCTTGGGGTCGGTTTTAACTCCGTCTCTTCCTATTATGAATCCTAATACTTCCGTTTCGAAGTATCCGAAATGGCATTTATTTGGCGATAATCTTAAATTAGCACTTCTTAGTCGTTTTAAAACTTCTGACAAGCGATATACCATTGTTTCCCAGTCTTCTGTGAAGACTATTAAGTCATCTAGATAAACTGCAAGGCTGTTCCACTTCATAGAAGCAAAAATTTGGTCCATGCATTGCTGATACGCTGCTGGAGCTCTGTGTAAGCCAAATGGCATCCTTTTCCAATGAAAAAGTCCGTCTCCCGTGATAAACGCGGTCTTGTGTCGATCTTCTTCTTTAATTGGAATTGACCAATATCCTGAACGACAATCTAAAGATGTTATATATTTGATATTTCCCAAAAAGTGTATGATATCATCTGTGCGTGGTAAAGGATAACAATCTTCTTCTGCAATGGCATTTAATTTTCGGTAATCTATACAGAAGCAAATCTCGTTATTCTTCTTCGGTACTAACACTACAGGTGAACCATAAGGTGATTTACTAGGTTCTATGACTCCTATGTCAAGCAGCTGTTGAACTTATTGTTTTATAAACTCACGCTGCTTCGGACTCGTCCTATAAGGCGGTTGACTTACAGGAGTTTTCGTCTTCAATGGCAGGGTAAATTCATAAACGTCTGTTTCTCCTAGTTGATTGGCAGTCCATGCTAAACAGTCTTTATAACTTGTCACTAAATCTAAAACTTCGTTCCTTTGAGCTGGTGTCAATTCGGGATTTATGTCTAACTCTTGTGCTAGGTCATGGTCATCTTCTTTCCCTGGAGTGGTTCCACTGTGTAAAACATCTAAATCCACTGCATAGCAAGATTTCACTTGGGGTTGCGTTAGCGGTGAAAGATATTCCAATTTTCCCATCACTGTTCCGGATGGGATATTAACACTGGTATAACCCATATTAATTATCGGCACAGCTTTCAGATCGGAAGGATTCACTAACATTCGTGGCACTAGACATCTAAACTGATTTATAAACCATGAGAAGGTTCCAGTAAATATTCACGATCACTTTCCTTTAACGTTGTACACGGATAAGTTACGGCGATTTGCGTATGCTGACGAGATGGAAGAAACGTATTGACCATTACTTTAAACACTTTCTTTTCCTTTCTCCTCTTTCTTTTCTCTTTTCTGGCTTCTAAACTGGTTTCAAAATTATCATCAAAACCTGAACATTTCAAAGAAGTTATATTTACCTGATCATCTGGTAAAGAAGTTGGATGATTCAAAATCTCTGTAGCTGGTGGTTTCCCAATAGGTGCTGGATCACGATCACAACGTGAAGACTCACTAAGTTCAGACTTACTGTTGATTTGCGTTGACTTACTCGAAACTTTATGTTTGGTGCTATCTTGCGTTACTGTTTGCGTGCGCACTTGGGTGCGGTCGGCGTTCCTTGAGATAGCCTCTGGTTGGCTGACTCGATCATGTGTTCCCTCTTGGCGACATGATGGCGTCATATGCGCGCGCAACTGGGTGCGGTCGCAAGACTCGACTGTGTTCCCTGAGTGGCTAAGTTCTGATCGCTGATGTGGCGTCACTGTGTTGCTACCGGACGTTATCACGTGTTTGCTGCCTTGTGGCGTGATATTTTGGCGTCGCTTCGACATCACGTGGGCATCAAAAGTTGGCGTTAGGACGCTTTGATTGCTACGAAAAGCGTCGGTTTGCTTCAGCTTCTTGATAATATTAATGAGCTTAGTTAAGATTATCTTACTGGGCGTTTCTTTATTTTGAAAGTCACTATCACTCCTCATTTCGCACTCCTTATCTACACAGGGCGATTCTTGCTTAGAACTTGTTTCTTGTCTTTCTTTTACTTGGGAATGAAAACTGACAACTTTTATAAGACCAGAATATAAAGGAATATTACCGTTACTGTCCATTTTTACCAACGGAAGTATTCTTTCCATTTGCTGGAATTCTCCTGGGCGTTTCAAGCATATTTCCTTTGGACTGATCCATTTCACATACTTATTAAATAAATCACTACCAAGTAATACAGGGGAGAACTTTTCTCCTCTTTTTGGTTCCATAAAAACAAAGTTTATCCACATTTTTAAGCCGTTTGCTCTAAAATATACTCTATGGACTGGATATAAATCTGAATCTGTGTCAAGCAAGGTTCGAATACTCACTAAACCTATCTTTTTACTGTTGCTGACGAATTTCTCTGGCAATAATGCAGGATTAATGATACTAATTTCCGATCCTGTATCTAATAAAGCTAATTCCTTTTTTCCAAATAAATGTACATATAGGTGTGGTCTCGGATAACGGTGAGATTCATATATCACAGACTTTAACGGTTTTAGGGGTTTTACATAGTTCGCCTGATTTACGAAGCGATCCCCATCTCGCTCCGTCCTTACTCGTTTGGGGTTCGAACGGCATGGGCAGGTACGTCATTACCCTCCGTCAAACGCGTTTTTCCAAGCAGTTCTGACACTAACATCTCGGCTAACATTTCGTTGACTTGATGTTCTACTGGTTTCTGTACTAACCCTTGTACACCTTTTTGATTTCTGAAAGAAGCTTGATTACCTGCTGGTGTTCGGTTATCGAAGTCGGACCTTCTTCTTTGTGGGCATTCTCTTGCATAATGACCGAAATTTCGACAAGAGAAGCACTGAATATTACTCTTATCGTTGTTTCTATTCTGGTTGAAATTGATACCCCTTTCATTGCGACTATACTGATTAGAAGTACCTCGGTAATTGTTACCTCTATAATTATTCCCTCTATAATCATTGCCTCTATACTCGTTTCTAGGTGGCGTGGCTACTTCTGCTGTGAAAGTACGCTTGGGAAAATCATTTCTAGGTGGATTCCTAAATGTCCTACCTGTTCATCGCTGATATTGGTTTTCTTGTCTTTCTGGCCTGGGCCTAAGATTATACCTGGTTTGAAAGAATTTATTCTGTGATACCTGTTGGTTCTGGGGTCGATTCAATATTTGGTTTTGTGGTCGATTCTGTGCTTGATTAGACCCTTGATTTGCCTTAGTAAAAGATGTATTTTGTCCTTTATTTTCAAAAGATGAAAGAACGTCTTTCTCTTTTTGTTCAGTTACCTTTTTCTTTGATAATGCACTATTAGTTAACGAAGCCTGCTTTTTAGCTCTTTCCATTAATCGAAGGTTGTTGAGCAAATCACTTAACGATTCTGGTCTCATAGGGACTAGTTTCTCAACTTGGTCCTCACTGAGTCCTCTATAAATATAGTTCATTTTGCTTTCAGTGTTCATATGTGGGTCAGCTCTCTCACACAATTTCAACATAGAGTAGTAATACTGCTCTATTGTTTCATCATCACCCTTCTTTCGTGCACTAAGTTCGATCAAAGCGTCACCTTCTGGATAGACAGGTGAAAAGGCCTCTTCTAGTTTTGCTTTTAGTTCAGAAAACAAATTTAATGCTTCTAAGGTACTCTTATGCAATTCCCAAAAATCAGATGCGCTATTCTTTAAATATGCTGGAAGGTACTTTATTTTATCCCTTTCGGACCATCCCAAAATAGTTGCTACCCTCTCATAGGTTTGAATAAACTGTCGGACGTTTTCACCTTTATTTCCTGAAAACGTGTCGGGCTGTACGGACGGTACTCGCCCGTGACATGGAACTGATGTTGTCGTTGTACTAGTGCTTTCTGAGTCGGTCGGCATTGTGACTATTTGTGGTTTTCTTTCCGCTATAGGCTGCTTACATTCACTAAGGATACACGGAATTTCTATTTGTCTACGTGATGCAATTCTTTCACTACGTCGTGTCTCTTTTATTTCTTGATCAGACATCCAAGTATTTCCAAAGTCATAGTTTCAACAATTTCAATAATTACATGCACCAATTATTTTGGTGAGATGCCTTCTCACTTTTACTACTACTTTTGGTGAGATGCCCCGCATCTCCACCATTTAATATGTCACGAACCCTGACTCGAACCATAGACTCCCAAGTCCACCACTAGGTTATCCTCAGAGTCCGTGAAACATATGTTTGCCGGGGCTCACCAGGGATCTCACAGCCACTGCGCTCACCTGACACAGAACTAGGTTCTTGGGCTGTACACTCTTTTCTCATCTGTACTCCCGGCAGAAGAGTACAAGATACAAAGAGAAAAGGGCAATATATATGGGGGTTCCACCACTTAACTTCTAAGAGTTAAGAATTTAAAGCAATTGACATTCACCATTACCAATTCCGTAGAGATTTGACACTATTTCTACAACCATGACTGTTGGAAAGGAACTTGTATGCATTACCTTCTGAAATCAAGATAAATAAAAGAGAAACACAAAGATAAACTTAATAAACATATATTCTTTCGTAAATATTACAATATTGGGCTTTATACAAGCTTTTAATGTACTCACTCGTCATGAGTGATGGGTTGAATAGTACATATCGATCTGCTTGATCGAATCTCCCTCATTTTGGAGTGTTACGATGAACATTAAAGTTACATGGGCTCGTTAGGCCTACTAGTATATAAAAATATACAAGAACACATACATTACCTTGCAGCTATGCTTCTAGTGAAGTTGGCTTCATAACTCAGGCTTTGGACCGGAGTTCGAACTAAAGACTCTGAATCTCTCTTGAGAACTTAAGAACTGAACTGACTGTCTCACTCTTTGTCCACCTCTGACTCTGACTCTAACTCGCTCTCTCATTTGAGGCAAAACCTTAGCTTTTATACAACTAAGAAAAGGCTTGTCACTGGGTGGGGTTACCTACTGGCGCCCTCTGACTGACGTGTTATTCTTTGAACTTTGACTTATGTTAAATCCTAAGAATTAACAAGTTTCTAAAGAATTGGGAAAGTTCCTATTACCATATATGAAAGGTTAATGTTTTTGGCTCTTTGGGCTTGTAAGGTTGAATAAGGAAATCATGGTAATTGATCATTCACTCGAGCATTTGAGTGGCGTGATCTTATCAACTCTACAAACAAACAGGAAGCTCATTATTCCTTTCTGCGGCTTGGCTGGGATAACCCGTGACAAAGCGTGCTTCCCTCCGGAAGACAAACAATGCAGATTACCAAACCAAAGCGGGCAGACCTCTGACATATGCGATAAACTGTATCCTGTTGTGGCTTCTTGCCAAGTTGATAAACAAGTATTTTCCTTGTCGAAGTAGCTCTTCTAAGCCTCTTAAAAACTTACCATTGCTGAGCAATGAATAACATAAAGGAAAGTCATGGTTGAAGGAATATGGTAGTCGTAATAAAGTTACTGAGTTCGATTCTGGTGGGCGACAAATTCTAGGTGTGACACTATGTAGTGCAAAATAGGAATTTTTACATTCTTCACTTTATTTATAAAGCCTATTTAATTTTCTTTTCCATAAAGCAATTTCAGTTTGTGTTCCATTTCTGTTGCGCAAATTATGATCAAATATTTTTGTGCAGATAAGAGAAAATACACTGAGAAGATTACATTAGTTGCACAGTACATATCTCTACTTAGTTTATGTATAATTATTACAAGGAAATAATGTGTATAACCATGGGCGTATTTATGGGGGATTCAACGAGTCCAACCCCCATCTTTTTTTGGTTCACTAAAATTACCAGTTTCCTTGTTCTATCCGCTTGTTCATAAAAAATTCCTTCAGACTTATTTCATTCTCTTAAATTAGAGACGTATAGGACGGGATACGGATGGGAAGGAAATTTCGTAATTCCACACACCAGATGGGACTGCAGACCAATGTCTGCAATTTCCTGATAGTTTCGGAATTTCCGCGATAAGAAACTGCGTTGAGACTGTCAAATCAGTAATTTTTCCCCCATCTTAAAGATATTTGGTTCTTAAAGACGTAGTGACACAAGATGAACAGAAAAGTATCAATACTAGCGTGACGTCGTGACTACATACACACAACTTTGTCGGGTCCAACATCCCCTCCCCCCATGCTTCCCAACAAGCTTCCGGCCAGCAGTGTTCTGGATTTTCACTTACGAAATAAAGCAACCCTAATCATACCAAAAGTTGATCCATCCAAAGTTGATCCTATCGAGACGAGAAATGGCAGCCTTGGTCTCGTTCTCGTTGAGAGTTGTAAATGTCTGTCTCGTGTTTATTTGTAAATGTCTCATTGACAGTCTCGTCTCAATTTATGAACATCCGTCTCGGTTTGGGAGGGCAATTCTCGTTCTCGTCTCAAATCTAGAAAAATATAGAATTAACAACGTATGCAAAGGCTTATCATTATAAATACAAAAAAACTTTCTTAATATATATATATTTGACTCCTCGTTTCGACGGTACAGCCCTCGAAAACTAAATATTATCCTGCTTATATATGCAAACCAAACTGCAGATTCAGAATTACCAGGAATGAACTGGCGTTGTAATTATTATACACAAAATACATGATTTATCTCAGGAAGTCGCATGTTCCAGGTTTGACTCTCGACCTGGGCATGACTGTTCCCTTGTGAGTGACATTTCATTGAACTGGAAATTGTTACATGGGAGGATGTTTGCTCGAGACTTTGGGGACAGCTAGGGGGATGCTTCTATTGTTAATGTTAGTGTTGCTCACGAGACGAGACATTTTCCGTCTCGTCTCATAAAAGGAGATGGGACAAGTGAATGTTTTCGAAATGAGATGGGACAGAAGAAAAAGTTCGTCTCTTATCATGGCAGGTTGGGTGATTGTGCAGTTGGTAGTAGTGTGTGTGGGGGGGATGTACTCCTGCACCCCGACTTCGAATACAGCTTGTAGTTATTCATCTTCATTGTAGCGATTAGCCAAAAGTGGAAAGAAATGTGATGTTAGAGATGATAATTAATAAATAAATTATAATAAATTAACCATGCGTTCTCATCGTTGCGGTTAAACAAAGTGAACGGAAAGCGACGTAAAAGTAGGATAAATACAAAAATTTGCAATATATATATTAACTGAAGAAAACTGTCATTTACTGCAGGAAATTTTAAAACTCACCGTACCTTTTATACCGTATCACCTCTTATATTGCAGAAATTGGCGTGTAAACCAGTGTGTTCTAAAAGTATCATCTTAAAATTTGCGAAGAAAATATTATGACGAAAATAATTGTAATTCCAGAAAAGGCATTCCTATAACATTAAGTTCTTGCCAGTCAGAACTAACCTATGTATTCGCAATGAACAAGGCTGTTCACGTGTTCAGCCATTGACTGTTACAAGGTTTGCTTTGTCACCCTAATGGGAAAACCCTCTACCGAGTGGCTGAATTATAGTAAATACTACTATACTGCTAGGGCATAATTCATCTCCAAGAAATGGAGCACAGATTCTTGCACTGGAAGTTGTAAGATACTTGTTTTACAAAGTAACAAGTGAATTTTCTGTCGCTTCCGCGGCTCATGCTAAGTTGACGGGACGAGCAGAAGCCCCGCCTGCACGTATTTCTAAGTGATGACGTCAGAGGACCTCCTGTCTGTGGAGAGGACGTTTTCAAATCCGTGACGTAGTAGGTGAATTTCAGCGGTGTTTGAAGGCGTGTTTCTCGAGAACCAAAACAAATATCGCCGAGATATTTTGCACATCTCATGTTTGTGTCATTATCTGTAAAGTGAATGGATTTAAAACGTTTTTCATGTCAAAGTGGAAATGTCCATTGTGTATGTTTACAATAAGAACCGGCCTCAATCATGGCTGTTCGATCCCACAATGCAACAGTTTGTGACGTAGGTGAAACACACCTATAACATATGCAAATGCATATTTTCAGTGTCGTCGGGATATTATTACATTATTTTACCGATATTTTCTTACAAATGCATATACATATTTTACCAATTTTTTCTTACAAATGCATATACATTATTTACCGATTTTTTCTTACAAATGCATATTCTGCATATGTAGTTTCCTTTCCTTTGGAACAATTCAGAAACATGAGTCAGTAAGTGTTCTCGAAGAAATCTGGCTACAAGCTCCTAAAGAACATTTGCTCTCTTCATGAAGGGAGACAAAATGTGGATGGTATTCCAAGTGAAGAAATTATTGTTACAAGAACGATAGGCATACACTTTCTGAAATTACATTTATTTTCATGATAATACTTTTTCACAAATTTTAAAATTACAATATGTTTAGAACACTCGGGTTTACACGTCAGTGTCAATATCTTCAATACATTTTATCATATTGTAAAAAGTACGTACGAGTTATTGACGTTTCAGCAGAAACAACAATTTTCTTTAGTTAATATACATAGTTTTCAAATTTATTTATTTTTCCTACTCTTGCGTCGCTTTTCTGTAACTTTTGCTAATCATGGCAATGAGGATGAATGGTTTATTTAGTTATTATCTTATCTATAGTCACTTTCTGCCACTTTCGGCTAATTGTGAGAATGAGGAAGAAAGACGAAAGATGATGGGGAGTAAAGGAGCAGGAGAATTCCATCG
Source organism: Lepisma saccharinum (assembly GCF_977018435.1). Classification (NCBI taxonomy): domain Eukaryota; kingdom Metazoa; phylum Arthropoda; class Insecta; order Zygentoma; family Lepismatidae; genus Lepisma; species Lepisma saccharinum. The sequence continues at coordinate 11,690,574 of NC_139257.1, forward strand.
TCCCAACTAGGAGTCTTTCCTAGTTTTTATTTTGAGTCCACTTTATGCGTAGATAAGCTGATCGAGACTGGATCGAACCCGGGGCCCTTGGATTACAAGGCGACACAATTGCCACTTTCTTCAGGGAAGCAATCCCAACATGAAAACTTACGTAAAGCATCGCTCTACCATTTATACCATAAGAAGCATCCCCCAGCTATCCCCGTCCCGATCCCGACTTTGGGAAATGATTTCCCGCCTTCTGGGGATCCAGAGGAGCTGAAAAATACCGAATGGTCATTTTAAAAAGGCGTTAATTCTCGACGTTTTCTACATTCTAATTTTCTGGAACTTATCGGAAATTGTTAGTTTTTATTCCAGATATGCAAAAACAATCACTTAAAGTGAAAGCGACATGTAGAATTGAAGATTTCTAGAGCTTCTGGCAATTTCAAACATTTCCCGTCCCAAAAATTTTCAGACTTTGTCGGGAAGTTGCGAATGTTTCCCGTCTCGAATGTCGGGATTTAAATTTCCCATCCTGACCCAAAAAATTCTGTCCCTTCACACCCCTGGTATGAATGTTCAGAATTCTGCCTTCATATCATTTTAATAAATAATGAAATATTTGTTCTCAATAAAAATATGTTGATGTGATACGTAATTATACCAAATTTTATTTGTGTATAGTTGTAATCATTAATTTGGAAACACCCTAATTGAAATACTCATATATCAAATTTAAATTGATATGCCACTTGCATAGGTAGCCTACGTTTTTCTCAAACACTATAGTAAAATAAGTAACTGAAGTAACACTGCTATCAGAATTATCGAATGACGGGAATCATGATAATAAAAAGCAGAATCTATTTTCCAGTAAGTACAACTATCATACGTACTAGGGGCTTCTTTTTAATATCCGTGTAGTTGTTTTTAAGTTTTTTTATGCAGAAGTAGCGAAAAGAGTAGCAAAATAGCGAGTAGCGAACAGGAGTAGCGTAACGAGCTACTTTTCAGTAAATGTAGCTGTAACTGTAGCGAAGCTACTTTTAAAATGCAGCTTTCTGATCACTGTTTTTCAGCATGGCTTGCAACTGCAAATCGTCCACGAACTGGTTCTATCACCATTTATCAAGGTACATTCAATGCTGGTCATTCGTGGTGATCATACTTTAACTACCTCTTGTCCATTGTTGAATTTTTCTCACAAATAACGCATAATTTAGAGATTTTCATTTTTAAAATGCAAAATATAATTTGAGAACAACACAAATTATAAGTGAAAATACACAAAATATTACAAATTATTCACAAATAAACATAAAATATTAGGAAATTCACAAAAGCCAGTCCGCCATTTTGAAATACGTTTTTAGGTTGTTTTTATTCCCCGTGATCCGATTTTGTCTGATTTTGGATATGTTATTCAGCAATGATTTCTGAGCTAGAAATTGTATAAAAAGCTTCTGAAGCAATTGCGCCCAGGTTTGAGAGAAAATTGCTTTCCATTGCCTGGACTACTATTCTTTGTCACAGAGCAGAATGTTGTCGCTAGTATCGAGTTGTAAGGAATAAATCCTATTGGAAGTGATTTGGGTCTGAAGGTTTGAGTTGAAACATAAAAAGTATCTATAAGATATGAATGTGTAGCATTTTCCAAGTATTTTTTATTGAAGAGCACATCTAATCTATACACCAGTGATAACTTGGAAGGAGACATATGTTATTAACCCTTAAGTAAACATGTGGGCGTAAATTTGACCCCCAGGTAGATGACTACGTGTTAGATGGCTGTATCGAAGTCGGGTAGGAAGAACTTCTCGACGAGAGGAACGGGACAAGGAACGCCATGCACTTGTGATAGGCTTAATGGCATGAAGCTTTTTCTCCTTTTCCTTATCCCAATCTTCCTGGCAAGGGTCATGAAAGCAACTATGAAATACATTCTGCAGGTCGCTAGCTGACAGATGTAGACGAGAACATCACCGTCTGCATCAGCAGACTTGGCGGCAGCATCGGCTGCTTTGATCCCCTGTATGCCCACGTGACTAGGGACCCAACAGAAGCGGACATCTGCACTGGCAGATAAGGACATGAACTGTCGGAAGAAGTGCTGCACTACTGGATGCCAGGAATTTGGCGAATTCAGAGTCTGTGACATGCTGGTCGAGTCACTGCAGAGAAGGACTTTTTTCAGGCCATTCGAGTCAACAAAGTCCAGTGCCTTGAGGATGGCATACAACTCTGTGGTATACATGGGACAGGCAGGATGTAGCAAGTAACTGCAAATTTCAGAGGCTAAGTTGAAGGCACAACCAACTGGTTCAATGGTCTTAGACCCATGTGTATAAAACATGTTAAAATCGGCGTGCTTCGCGCGAAGCTCTAACAACCGTTGCTGCTATACGACCATCGGTGTTATTGTCAGAAAAAAATCGATGGAAGGTGCAGGAATCTCCCAGGTCGGGAGAGGCGGAATAAGTGGAAAGACGCCAGGAAGATCACTGTCAACACCAAGTGCTGAAAGGATCTTATCTGCACACACACACCAAATAGTCGAGTGGCACGAAGATGTAGTCGGTACAAAGCCATTACCTTACTCTCGTCGGAGATGGTAGGATAAGATGAGTACAAGGGCATCAAGTGAAGATGAAGGAAGTAATTTAGAATAAGCCACTGTCTTCGTTGAGATAGTAATGGACGGCTTAGATGCCTCGACATAAAACTTTCGACGGGACTGGTACGGAAAGCAACGGTGCATACCCGAATACCAGTGTAGAGAATTCGAAGCCGAGATGCACGGGCAGACATATAGACAACACATTGATAAGTGAAAAGTACAGGCAGAGCAGTACTATCCTATTAGCACCCCAAGAAGTATGAGATAAAACACATAAAAGTTTGAGAACTCGAAGACAAGAGTTAACTGGTGAATGTGAGGTTGCCAGGTTAATTTCTTATCAAAAATGAGGCCCAGAAAGTGGACCTCATTCACGAAGCGCAGGTCCCCATGTCCAGGTTAGGGTAAAGATGGCATGTTCACTGACAACAAAAGTGGACGCACATGGATTTCTTGGCTGAGAAGGTGAAACCAGTTGCAACCACTCAACCAAACAGTTCATTGTCAGTTGTAGCTGACGAGAAGCTGACGTGAGATTCCGTGAGCGACAGAAGATGGTTAGGTCGTCCACATAGAGAAAATCAAATACAGGGACGAAACAGTAATGATGAATTCTTACATACTGTATGTATTTTTGAACATCCCACCAAGAGTAATCAGAAGTTCGATTAATTTGCGAAGCACACTCACAAACATCTATGCCCAAGCCAGGATTCGAACCCGGGACTGCTGGCATTGTAGTGCAATGTGCTAAACACAAACAATTAATAAGATGTAACAGAAATAAAACACCAATGCAGGTATGCAAGTAAACGAAGACAGAAGTTCGACAAGTTCAAATTTTCCAGCAATTTCTCATTTTTTCATTTTTTCACTTTGCCTAAAATTGGACCTAGACATGGGGGACAGGAGTGGAGGGGATCGAACGGGTTGGTGGACCCCCTGGAAATTGACACCGTTAATTTAAAGACACAGAAAAGCTGAAAGTTTGTTACCTTTATCATTAAGAACAGAAAATAAAGTTCATTTAGTTAGTATTTGAACAGACGAAAATAATAATCAAAATAAGAATGCATTGGACCGAAAGCATTGAGTGAATAATACAAGAACAAGGTTATTTTCTACCATTTCATCCAAAGAAAAATGGTTCCACAGTTTTCAAAATTCTAATAATAATTATAGTTGTAGGTGAGAGGTCACACAGCAAACCTTATGAAAAGCATTTCCCCCTAACACTTAAAGCCTTTTCTTGAACAATACGTGCAAAAGTTAATATCAAAATGCATTTCAGATACTAACTGCATAAAATGCAAATGAAATAATGGAAAATAGTTGTGCTGATATTCAATCATTTGGTGGATCGACTCTCTCCATTTATATAATAATAATAATAATTACTATTATTATTATTATTTCAAATAAAATTTATTTTTGTTAGTTTTTAATTTTTATTATTGTATAATAACTTTTATAACCATAGTAATAATACTTATAATTTTTCTACTATTCAACTTTTTATCATTTGTCCTACCACCTTGCAAAAATTTCTGGCGATGCCCATGTACCTAGATTTCCCTGCACCAAGGAACATTTTTCTCTTTCCCAACACAAGAGCAACACAGAAAGCAGGAAGGAACAAGTTGCTTTCTCCTGCCAATGCTGTTTTCAGTAGTGTAATTGACCACACAGGTCATATGTTTTTATAGTCATATGCTTGAGGTAACTCTCCCTCCCTGTGTACAATTGGGGAAGAAACCAGGTGGATGGAGAACAATCAGTGATGTACAAAAACCGACCTTTAAGTTCTTTAAATGAGTTACTTATATTCTGGTTTAGAAGTTTGTTTTAATAGTTTGCATAATGAATAATGAGCAATTACTAGTTTGTTAAAGCTAAATGTGTAAAAATGCATGAAAAAAGTGATTTACCAGCAAGTGATGAGTGGTCACACAAAAACTTACAGTCTGTGTAAGGGTCAAAGGTTGTTATTTTGAACAATGATTAATGCTTTGTATTCACTATACATCTATGTAACACATATGCATGAGGTATTACAATATCTTAAAAATATCTTCTGTTATTTCATTCAAAACCTTGTGACAGTATCTGTGGTAAGACTGCCCATAAATATGTACCAGGGTTTGGCATGTTTAAAACAAAGGTATTTAAAACAATTTGTTTTAAATGTTCAAAATATGTGGCTTTGTTTTTTCACAAATGTTTAAAACATTTAAAACAAAGTGTCAAACATGTTTTTTTTAAAACTTGTTTAAAAACATTTTGATACTTGATAGTTTTTGGTTATTTGCGTGTTGTATAACTTTGTATTTTCATTCAACGCATGTCATTATGTTTACTGTGTATAGAAATCTGTTCAGTTGCTGAAAATGTACATTGAATTAACAATCGTGATGAATACCCATGGGTCATGATTAAAACACCTGGCTGTTTTTTTGTTGTTTTTTTTTCAGGGGTTTAAAATATTTTAAAAAATGAATACTACGTGGATGTAATTGTTTTCTTCCTCATTTAACACACTGCAAAATGTTCACATTGTTGTTAATGTCAATCATAAAATCAAAATGTCGTATTAAAAAAAGCAGCTACCACGTGGACTCATTTGGGGTGTGGCAACTGTGGATTAGTTGAAGCTTCTCATAGACAGACTACATGTAAGATTTGAGACTAATATAATGTGTATTTAAGAAGTTAGTCATGCGTTTACATCATAATAGGAACACAGTCCATCCTTGGATGATTAATAGATTCCTTATTAATCATTATTCTTAGAAAATAAGTCTTCTTGGCATTATGTTTTAAAGATTTATTTTGTTTAAAACATGTTTTTTCACTTCTTGTTTAAAACATGTTTTTTCACTTCATGTTTAAAACATGTTTTTTCACTTCATGTTTAAAACATGTTTTTTTCACTTCTTGTTTAAAACCCTGTTTAAAACATTTAAAGCATGTTTAAAAAAAACTTTTGTTTTTGTTAATTTTTTAAAAAAAAAACAAATTTTGCCAACACTGATGTATGCAGAACACTTTGGGCAAACAGAAGTAAGAATTTAATATTTTTCAATTTACCTGACATTTCCAGGTTATCCAGATGTGTTGCAACCCTGTCAAATCTTCACAATGTTATTTCATAAAGAGTTTTAGGCAGCCTCTCTTTGTTGGAAAAAAAGCTCGTTTACCAGCATTGCAGCAACCATGTAGTGAATATATATGCCACCATAGGTAGTCTTAATATATCAAAGCTCATTGACAGTGGGATTTCGAGTTTCTTCTTTTGAAATATGTCTTGTTAACAATAAGCCAGACAGTGGAAACTGGTTGACAATAGAATGCAGAATAAGTTAACTGACAGTTTCTTCAGATGCCATGTCAGTAGTGTAATTGAGGATACAACCAGCGCACTTATAGCGTACAAATGATGAGCCCCCCTCAAGCAGATTTGGCTACACTTAAACCTAGCTCAACATGCCCATATGAGTTTTTGCTCAAGTGTAGCACCTCGTCTAATCCAAGATTTTTGTAAAAATGCCCAAAACTACAGTGTACAAATGATGACCCCCTCAGATTGATTTGCCTACACTTATAAAAGGCACTTCTGTGAGATTGTTGTCCATAAATTTGTTAAAAATATGCCCCTCTTGATATTTTTTTTGGATACACTTAAAACTAAGCTAAGATACACCCACACCCACACCCACACACACACCCACACCCACACCCACACACCCACATAAATTCTTTCTTCTGGTTTATTTCTATTGCATCATGCTGTGCAACAAATTATTATCCAATATTATGCATGTGTTGTTTTCTGATTGGTTAATTATGACATAATGTGATAATGTGTGATTGCTTTATTGTTTCAGATGTTTTAATCCATGCTTAGGGTATATAAAGAGATTTTGCATTGCATATCAGCCAGTATTGTGAGAGTGGCTGAGGAGAACAGATGTGTTGTTACAGTGCTTCTCATACTTACAGGCGGTGGAGGCACAAGTGGTTCGGATCCCACTTTAAACTGTAGGTCCAGTCCCGATTAGCCTTACTGCGCATAAAGTGGACTTAAAACACCAAATCAAATCAATCATACTTACAGGCCTGTTTGGTTTAATTCTTTTTATTCATATTAAATATATTTCTGGTATATTGAACAAAAAGGGCTTATATTTTGTATAAAAAATCTGATATTTGTTGCATCCAGCTTGTTTGTTGTAATCCACTCTTATTTAGAGTCACGCTTAAATCTGTCCCAGCCTGTTATACAAAAATCAATACATAACACTCAGCGCTAGGTCATTGCCATTCTAGGACATGCATGTCTGTGCAGGCATTTGCGGAAGGTCAGTGTAGATCAATATTTATTCTCTTTTTCCACTTGTAGGCTATTAGCTTTACAACCTGTCATAATAAGCATAGAGTTTTGGTTTAAAACCCAAAAAAATTTATATAATAAACTGAGAATAAAAATTAATAATATTAACATATTAAATATACACAAGAAATAAACAAAGCACACAGCTGAACAAAATATATATATATATATTAAGTACAAAATTCTGAATTGAACCCCAGGAAATCTTATATAATAAACCAACAACAAAAATGCCAAATCAAAAATATTGCAATCAGTGTAATAAGAATATATCCAGCCCCAATTGGGCCAGACACCAAAAGAATTGTAACCCAGGCAAATTCAGAACTCCCACTAAAATATGTCCTAAATGCAATAAAATATTTAGCAAGGCATATTTCAATAGACATGTGGGTTCTTGTTCTGTACAGTCATCAACATTGCCCCCACAACCATCTACATCTGGTCTGAAAAGAAAGCATGAAATACCTGTTAATGCTGGACCGGCAAAGCAGCCACGCTATGCACCACCTATCCATAGCAGTTTTAATGGCCAATTAAAAGATCACCGGTTTGTATCAGAGCCAAGATGTGACATTAAGAATTTTTTGAAGAATATAAATCCAGATGTGCAGGCAATTCTAAATGCACAAAATGGCTCTTATAAGCTGTCTCTCAAATTGTTTACACAATATAAGAAGCCAAATGGCACAAAATTTACACAGCCCCACATAACAGAAACTGTACCGGTATATTGAAATGCAAATTCAGACAAAATAATAAGCAGTTTGATAGATCAATTGATTATCAAACACTCTGAATTTGCAGCAAAAGAGTCTGGATGGAGCCTATGCGGATCTTCACACAAGTTATATGTTAATATTTCTGAATTCAACCCATTACAAGGTTCCACTTATGTGCCATTACCTGCCAATATCAAAAACAAAACAGCCGTGGTTAATATAAAAAATAATGACCAGAAATGCTTTTTGTGGTGTATTTTAGCTGCTTTGTATCCAGTTTCAAAGGATCCTCAGCGAATAACTTATTATAAACAACATGAAAATGATTTTGATGAGGCAATGGAGGGTTTAGAATATCCAATGCTTGTTCAGAATATTGATAAATTTGAAAAAAAAGGCCAGGCACATCAATGGCTAACAATTATCTATTAATGTATTTACTTGTTCTACTGGTCGTGGCAATTGCTTGATAGATCCTCTCAGAATCAGTACATTTGATGATGATTCTGCTGTTCCGATTGATCTGCTCTTAATTAAAGGGGATGGCACATATCATTACACTCTGATACATAATCTTGAAGCTTTAGTCAGAAAACAACTAGACAAAACTCATAAAATATTCAAGTTGTGCAGAAGATGTTTGTCTGTATTTGATGGTCAAAAAATGGTGAAAGGGGTTCGGGAAGAAAATGCAGAAATTGCTAAAAACAAGTTACTTGAGCATCTGAAATACTGTGGAAACCATAAACCTGTTCATATGGTGATGCCAATGCCAAGTGAAAATGCAAATCAAAAAGTTTGAGGCCTTGTTGGAACACCCAGCATATATAGTCTGTGATTTTGAATCAAACCTCAAACCCCTTGCATTCTGTAGCCCAGACCCTGAGGAATCTTCAATTACATCATATCAATTACATGAACCTTCCAGCTTTTATTATGTGGTTGTACAGGATGGGGTTGTTAGTAAAGAATATTTATACATGGGAGCAGATGCCATCAAAGAATTTGCACATAGAATAGAAAATGAGTGCCATGACATAGCATCTAATATTTTATTAAAATCAAAACCCATGTTGCCTTTAACAGAGAAACAGATTGAAGATTTCAACAATGCAGAAAAATGCCCGGTATGTGATTCTGAATTTTCAGATGCAAATATCAAGGTACATCACCATTCCCATACAGATGGTAAATTCTTAATGGCCCTGTGTAATAGCTGTAATATTAAGATCCAGAGACCAAAATTTATCCCTATATTTTGCCATGGTGCATCCAATTATGATTTTCATCATTTGATCAGGTACGAGGGGTTTGACAAGCAGAATTTAAATATTTTAGCTGAAAATGATGAGAAATATATTGCCATTAGCAAAATAATTAAAGTTAATGGTGTTCCTATTCACTTAAGATTTCTTGATTCTTACAGAATTCTGTCTGCTAGCCTGGCTACACTGGCCACTCAATTATCTGATGATCAATTCAAAATCACATGTGCCTTGTTTCCAAATCAGGACCTGAAATTAATTAGGCGGAAGGGTGTATATCCATATGATTATGTTACAGATTTTTCTAAATTTGATGAGTGTTCTCTGCCACCACAACAAGAGTTTTACAGCAAAATCAGAGGATCTGGAATCACTGATGAAGATTATCACCATGCCCAATTGATGTGGAACAATTTAAAATGCCAGACGTTTGGTGATTATCACAATGCATATTTAAAACTTGATGTCACCCTCTTGGCTGATATACTCCAGGCATTCAGAAAATCTTCCATGCAAAATTACAAGCTGGATCCAATGTATTTTTACAGTGCTCCGGGCCTAGCATGGTCTGCAATGTTTTTAAACACTAAAATGCAATTGGATCTGATCCAAGATCAAGATATGTACTTGTTTATGGAGCAATGTATAAGAGGAGGCATGGTGCAATGTTCTCAGAGATATGCCAGAGCAAATAACAAATATATTCCTGATTATGTTCCAGCATTGCCATCAAATTATATACTGTATGTAGATGCAAACAGCCTCTATGGTTATGCTATGATGGATAAATTGCCATATGCAGGGCTTGAGTGGGTTGAAAATTTCAATATTGAAGATCTTAAAGATTTTGATGACAGTAACTATGGCCTGTTCTTAGAGGTTGATCTGACAATTCCTGATAATTTACACAACATATTTTCTGATCTGCCCCCAATTCCTGAGGTTGAGTGCTCATCTGGCTCTAAACAGAAGAAATTGATGATGACTCTAGAGACGAAACAGGATTATGTCATATATTACAAAAACCTCCAGTTCCTGATGAATCATGGTGTTCAAGTGACCAAAGTTGGAAAAGTTTTGAGGTTCAGGCACTCAAGATGGTTGAAGCCATATATTGATACAAACACAGAGCTTCGAACATCTGCATTGAGCCAATTTGATAAGACCTTGTTTAAATTGATGGTCATTTCAGTGTATGGCAAAACAATTGAAAATGTCAGAAAACATATTGATGTTAAAATAATTACTGACCCCAGCCGGAGCAAAAAATTGATAGCAAAGCCCAACTTCAATTACAGAAGAATTTATGATAAGAATATGGCACTTTTCAACATGAAAAAACAAAGATCAAGTTTGATAAGCCTATTTATGTAGGGGCTGTGGTATTGGAATTGGCCAAATTACACTTGTTAAAATTGTATTATAATGTGTTGAAGCCTTTTTATAAGGATCGTGTAAAATTGATGTACATGGACACAGATAGTTTTGTTCTTGATATTCAAACAGAAGATGTTTATCAAGATATAACACAGCCTGAATTGTTTAAATATTTTGATACCACTGAACATACAGAGATTCAACACCACAACAAAAAGGTGCCTGGCAAGTTAAAAGATGAGACACTTGGTGATGTTATTGTGGCATTTGCTGGGTTAAGGGCCAAGATGTACAGTTTTGAAACATGTAGTGGTGTTGTTGCCAAAAAGGCCAAGGGCATTGGCAGAGTAACTGTGGACAAAGAGCTTGAATTTGAGGATTACAAAAATTGTCTCAAATCATGTAGCACAATCAGAACATCAGAAAATAGAATTCAGAGTGTGGATCACTTTTTGACTAGCAATATTGTAAGAAAAGTGGCTCTGGACCCACATGATGATAAGAGATGTATTTTATCATGTGGCATACATACTCTAACATGGGGGCATTGTGATTTGAAAAGTGGCAATCAATGCCCAATTACAGAGCATGATTTGAAATAAATAAACATGCCTATGAACTTATTTGGGTTCAAAAAACAGGCTATTATGGACCTGCCAACACCACAACCCTCTTCTGATATGATATCTAAACTAAGTGCTTTGTTAATTATTCATCTGAACAGCATACTTACAGATGTTGATGATGAAACAGGTAAAACATTGTACATATTTAGCAATAATTTAAATCATTACCAATTACCTGTAGGTGGTCAATTGCAATTTATTACAACCCCTGAGGGTGATGTCAAGATTTCAGTGGGGAGAAATATTTATAGAATTAAGCACTCAAACATGATTTCTGGCACTGTTTATACTGTTTCTGCTGGTGACTGCTTATATATTGTGGTCCCGGGGTCATATGACAAGCTTATACCTTTTTTTATAGAATTAAGAATCAGATATTCAATAATAAATAACCACTAAAACAAAAATGCGTAATGATATATTTGGCCATACAAGACATGAAGATCACAGTGATGAGATTCTAATGCTTGATGTCAGAGTGAAGAAATTAAGAAGTGATTTACAAGCTTTACAAACCACACTCAATGCCAGTCTTCAATTAGAAATTACAAATTTACAATCACAATGCATGGACCCTCTTCTTAAAATTGATTCTGAACTCAAAGTGCTGCTTCAAAAATATACTGATCTGGCAACATTGGATAATTTTCAAAGTTTAGAAGAAGCTGTAGCAGCTCTTCAAGCCAAATTTAAGACCCAGGCCACCAACTCTGAGCAAATGAAACAGCAAATGGAAGAGCAGATAAATAATGTCCAGACACAGCTCCAAACAATTGTCAAAAGCATAAAATCACAAGAAGATTTTGATCTAGTGATTTCCACTCTAAAGGAACAGATTCAATCACTCCAAATACCTAATCTGGACCCTCTGAACAATGCCATAGCCGAGGTTAAAGAAAAAATTGAGACACTTGAAAATTTTATGAACAACTTGCCATCTTCTGATGCTTTGAGTGCAATAACTCGGAGTGTTGCCAACATTAAGCTGCAACTTGAAACATATGAAGATTTTGGAAAAATTCAAAGTACCATAACCCATCTTGAGGGTACAATAGCAGCAGTGCAAAGTGATTTGACAAATATACAAGAATCTCTAGAATCCCGCCTGCCCGGTATTGTAGATACCCTTGTTAGTGTCCAGCAACAGATCACAAAACTTGAAAACCTCAACACTGAATCTGAGCTATCTCATTTTCATCACTTGATTGATGATATCCAAACAAAGCTTGAAATTTTACAACAATCAACACCCTCTCGGGCAGATATAGCCCTGCTCCAAAATGCTATGCGTGGTGTGGTTGATGCTTCTGAATTAAATGATGTGAAATTGGCACTTGAATCTTTGCAAAATACTGTAACAAATCTGCCTACATCACAGGAACTTAAAAATATTAAGAGAGCTGTGAATAGGATATTGAAATCAGAAGATATCAAGAATATCCAAACAGAGATCAAACAACTTACTAGACAGTGGCCACTCTACCAACTAATCAACATATTAATGAACTGCATGCCCTGTTTGAGGATATCAGAAGACAAGTCCATGATCTTACTGCTCAAAATTCAAAATTGGCAGTTATTGAAAATTTGCAACAAATTGTAGCTAATATCAAGCAACAGCTAGGGACCATGGAATCCAATCAAGCAAATGCCCTGTCTGTTTTTGCCACCCAGCTTCAAGAGATTGTGCAACAATACAAGAAACTTGTTGTGGACATAAAAATCAAGCCAGGCCATGATGATGTTGTTAGGACCATCAATGAGCACCTTGAATCTGTAACAAGCAGTTTGCTTACAGCAGAAAAAGAAATAACCGGCATAATTGAGAATCCAAAACATACAGTAATTCTTGAATTGTACAGCATCCCCAACAAAGAATATGATTCACCATTTACACCAGGTGGCAAAATATATATGCTGTCCCCTGCACAATTTTATTACCAGTTTTTTGTTGGGGGCACACTGAGACCAATCAAGATCAAATATTGGCTTCAACCTCAGGCACACCACTACCCCACCTTATCAATAACAAATGCTGACAACAAACCAAAAATCACCAGTGTAGAGTTAGAGGATTTTACAGACCCCAATACATTAGAAACAGCCTATGCTGAAGATGATGGCTCTCTGGAATTTAAAATACAAATAGGGGACATATTATATTTAGAAAATCCTGTAGTATCAGCTGCTGAACACCCTATAGTTGCAATATTCTTGTTTTCATATTATGTCTAGACAAATTATTGTTGATGAATTACACAGACAAGCCAGACATAATTTTAAGAGACTGCCAGTAGTCACAAAAGGCATAGATGATTTATGGCAGAGCGACTTGATTGAGATGGCAAGTGGACAGCTGAAAAACTTAGACAAAATCAACAAGGGCTACAAGTATCTACTCACTGTAATAGACACATTTTCAAAATTTGCCTGGGCTGTGCCACTCAAATCCAAGACTGGAAAATGTGTTACAGAAGCCATCAGGACAATCATCAATCAGAGTGGAAGATCACCGCGCTATTTGCAAACAGATAATGGCAAAGAATTTTATAATTCTGTGTTCCAACAATTTATTAAAAGCCAGTCAATACAACATTATTCGAGTTACAGTGATCTCAAAGCCTCAATTGTAGAGAGATTCAACAAAACCCTAAAAAATCTTATGTATAAACAATTTACACTTCAAGGTAATTATAAATGGATTAATATTCTTCCAGAACTTCTACATAAATATAACAACTCGGTCCATTCCACAATCAACATGAAACCCTCTGAAGTAACTCCATCTGATGAGCAAAAATTGATCAGGACTGTTTATTATCCTAGATACCAGCCAACAACAAGAAAGGCCAAATACAAGGTGGGTGATCAAGTAAGAATCAGCAAATATAAGCACTTATTCAAAAGAGGCTTTACAAGAAACTGGAGCACTGAATTATTTACAGTGGTTCAAATTAAACCTGGGACCCTTAACACATATATAATAAAAGACCACCGAGGAGAAATTCTCAAAGGCAGATTCTATGAAGAAGAACTCAGCAAAACTAAACAGCCTGACACATATCTCATAGAAAAAATCATCCGCAGAAAAGGCAGCAAGTTATTTGTCAAATGGCTAGGACTTCCAGAACACAGCTGGATCGATACAAACAAAGTGATAATATGAGCACCTGGGATGTTATAAAAAGGCTGCCAGAACCTGAACAGCAGATTAAGAGAAATGGCAAGTTGCTGCCTGAAAATATTAGATGTCTTATTGTTGGGCCATCGGCTTGTGGTAAAACTACACTAATGGTTGATAATTTTTTATTGGCACCAAACTGGTTAGACTGGAAAAACAGGCACTTGTATGTCTTTTCTAAGAGCTTGGAACAATTAAAATATCAGCAGCTGATGAAGCTATATGATGGACTGGATATTGCCACTTTTGAACCAGATGTTAAGCCACTTCATGAATGTCTCGATAATTCTGTTGTTGTGTTTGATGACATTATACTGGATAATCAAAACAAGGTTAGAAATTTCTTTACACAGGGCCGACACAAAAACATTGATTGCTTCTACCTGGCACAGACTTTTTCAAAAATACCCAAGCAGCTGATCCGAGACAACAACAATTTTATATGTGTGTTTCATCAAGATCATACCAACCTCAAACACATACATGATGAATATGTAGGTGGGGACTTGAGCTACAATGATTTTTCCAAGTTCTGCAGTAGGTGCTGGAACCAAAACAGTTATGGGTTTGTCACAATTGATATGACAAGAAAACCCAATAGTGGCAAATATAGAAATAAAATCAACAATTTTCTAGACATTGAAACATATATAAATAACCATGAAAAGGCCAATTATTGATGATCTTAAATTAAAAGATTATCTTGTAAAAAGATTTAAGGGATGGAAATCACAGAACCGAGGAATTTATGAACAACACAAACAAACAGAACAGCCTATTATTGATGCTATTAGTGAATTAGGTAAAAATATCAAAACTGTTACAGAGCAAAATCAAAATATGATCACAGAGCTTGTACCTGTAGCTGCAAGGAACATATTAGATTATCCAATCACCCCACTTTCCAGTATTCATACACCTAGTCCTGTTGCTCCTCGAAGAATTGAAGCTACTCTGGATCCTATTGAATTGGGTCTTCTTGCTCAAAAATATTTAAGCACACCTAAAGACAACAAAGATGAGGTCTTTGGCTTATATGCTGACACAGAGCGTGTTGGTAGCATCATACATAGAATTGGCAATTTCAGAGTAACATTTATGGAAGATGATCTGATTGTATGTTCAGAATCTCATCTTGGAGAAAAATGTGGTTTTGTTAAATATCTCGGAACACCTGGATTGTGGGAACTGATGACTAGGAAGAGGCCTGGCAGCTATACAGATCACGATTATGAGCACTACAAGGAAATATTAATAAAATCAGATGCTCTATACCAGAACAATGATCCCACACAAAAAAGAGTCAAGTCTAGCAGTGGAGCAAAATATAACAACTTAATCAAGCCCATATGGTCACAAATTAAGACTGGCAGTGGAATCAAACAATACAACACCCTGCCTAAAGAATTTGTCTGGGTTGATGATGTCAGGAAACTTGTAGATAGGTTATTGGTGATAGCTGGGGAGGAAAATGCTGGCAACCACAATTTTTACAATGAAAAGGTTGGAATTATGGACATGATAAGCACAAAATTGTCTAATTTTATAGTGAATGACACTAAGGGGATTGGATATCTTATAAAAATTATTAATACTCTACCACCTAAATTTTGGAATATTTCTGAGGGTCGGGGGTTGGTTAATGACATTATAAACAAGCTGCCATTAGAACTACACATTCCAGGCTATCAGTATTGTGGTCCAGGCACAAAATTGGAACATAGATTAAACAGAGGTGATCCTGGTGTTAATCCCCTAGATGCTGCTTGTAGAGACCATGACATAAAATACAACACACATTCTGATCTTGACAAGAGACATGTTGCAGACAAGAAATTAGAAGAGGCTGCATTTGGTAGATTTGTAAGCAAAGATGCTTCTTTGAGTGAGAGAATAGCAGCATTGGGAACCACCATAGCTATGAACACCAAACAAAAACTGGGGTGGGGGCTGTGAATATGTATATAATAAACCTACAATGAAGGCCAAGGGTGTTATGTCTCAAATACCTTATGCAGGTCTTAAATCTCTTAAAACTATTGATAGTCTTTTAACCAAAAAGCAGCGCAAGAAAAAAAGCTCTTGTATTGCCAAGGGTCATGGAATGAAATTGTTGCTTAGTACCCCCCAATTAAAAAAATTACAACAATCCAGGAAAAAATCACATGTGGGGGGTTTTCATATTTACTATCCCGGCCATCTTAGCAGCACTTGGGGCTGTTGGGAGCTTGGCTGGGGGATCAGCTGCCATAGCAAAAACAGTAATAGATGCCAAGAAGAATAGGGCAGAATTAGATGAATTGAAGCGCCACAACCTGGCCATGGAGAAACAAGGCAAAGGTGTTAAGAGAGCCATGAATAAGTTTAAAAAAAACAAGAGCCGCTTACAAACCAAGATATTGAAGCTTTAATCAAGCCACTGGGCATCAAAAATTTTAGAGGTGTGTACATGTCTGACTCTTTACCAGAACAACCACTCAACAAAGAGTGTGGCATTGTTAATTTGGATAAGTACAAAAATCAGGGCACTCACTGGATCTGTTATCTTAAATATTTAAAAAATGAGGCATTTGTGTTTGATTCATTTGGAGGTGTTCCACCTGAAAATTTAATAAAATATCTAAATTCAGCTAATCTTTATTACAATAATGCCCGTGTTCAAAACTTCAAAGATGTTAATTGTGGATATTTGTGTTTATCTGTTCTCAGATATATGTCTCAAATAAATAAACCATCAATTGAAAATTTTCAAAAGGCCTTGTGGTATTTAAAACATCATGGGGGTATTCCATCTCACCAGCCAAAATTCAATATTGAAACTCAAATTGCATGATGACATAGTGTATCCCAAAACAATAGCTCTCAGAGCATTTTATGGCATGTACTTGATCCCTAATATTACTCACCACAACAACACAATTGCAGTAGGGGATCAAAAAATTGTCATCACTCCAGGGCAGTATAATCTGTCCACTCTAAATGCTCAATTACCCAGAGGTATAGTGTTAAGTCAAAATTCTGTCACTCACAGAGTAGAGATTGTATCTGCTACAGAAACAGTGGATCTGGGTACTATAGGAGAGCTGTTAGGTTTTGAGAACAACACAAAACTTGAACCGGCCATCAAACACACTGCTATTAATATACCCAAATTCTTAGCCATAGAGACTCTAAATATTCACTGTAATGTGGCCGAGGGTATGATCACCAAATCAAATGGCATAGGCTCTCACAAACAAACTGGCATCATTGCAACATTCAAACCTAATTCTGAATTTATGGAGCCAATCATCTACACTCCATCCCCAACATTATATTTTCCTGTGTGCCATAACAGAATAGATAATATTGAATTGATGGTCACTAATGAAAAAGAAGAATTAGTTGATTTTGCTGGAGCCACAACAACTGCAATCATAGAGATTAATATTTAAATAAAAATACATACAAAAAAAATGGAAAATATTGAGAGTTATGAGCTACAATCATTCCCCCCAAACAGGAGGACATTTGCAAATTTAAATCAACCCAACACAGAGATTGAGGTTGATCTTGATGTAGGGGATGGCTTTATACACCCCCACAGAGCAGATCTATACATCAAATTTGATGTTGTAAAGCTCGATGGAACAGATTATCCGGCAAATTCAAATATAAGATTGGTAGACAATTTTGTGCCGCATCTGTTCTCTGAAATTGAGATCAGAAATCATGGTGTTGTTATAAACAGAGTGGATTATCCCGGCATTACCTCCACAGCTTTGGCCACACTAAAATTATCCAAAACCGAGGCTTCTTACTACAAAATAGGTGGA
Source organism: Lepisma saccharinum (assembly GCF_977018435.1). NCBI lineage: Eukaryota > Metazoa > Arthropoda > Insecta > Zygentoma > Lepismatidae > Lepisma > Lepisma saccharinum. Next base: position 11,708,552 of record NC_139257.1, read on the forward strand.
TTTGAGGCTGGTGATAAAATATTATCCAAGAGCCACACAGTGCTGTTTCCTATGCGCCTGTTGCCAGGATTCTTCTCAGATTACAAAGATATTATGTGGAAGGGTGGTTTAAGAATCACATTTAGAAGAGCTGCCAATGATAATAATGCTTTGATGAGGTACAGTACATTAAACTCTACAGGGGAAGCTCTGCCTAATACCCTACCTGATGAAGGCAAATTCATTATTCAGACTATGGAGCTAAGAATCCCGATTGTTGAATATGAAGCCAGTTATGCTCTTAAATACAAAGCAGATATAATAAAAAATCCACAGATTCCTTTACAATTTTATACATATCAATGTGTACAGAAACCTGCCGCTGGTACTTATTATGAGTTTGATGCTACAAATTCATTCTCCAGTATACAATATGACATGCCGGATTTTGTGGTGGTACTGTTTCAGACTGGAAGACACAATAATCAGGAAAAAAATTCAAGTAGATTTGATAACTGCAACATCAAGAACATTTATCTTAAAAATGGCAGAAATGAGGTATTTCCTAGAGAAAATTATAATTTAGACATGTCCAAGGATGATTTCCTTAAATTATATGAAGCATTTACAGCATACAAAAGGGTCACTACTGGCAATACTGACATGTATTACACACCAGATGAATTCAAAGCACAGAGACCCATGTTTGTCATCAACACTTCAAAAAGGAAACAAGTTGTGGTTAATGACAGGACAAACATTAAAATTATCTGTGAATTCCACGATACACTCCCTGATGACACTATATGTAGTGTTATTCTCATAGGTGAAAAATCATATGTTTATGATGTAAGAAATGAGAGAGTCACAGAGCAATTCTAGAAGAATTACATTGTTTTAATATTAGATAAACAAATTGAACCTGGTATCCAATTGAACTTAAACCAGAAGTAAATATGTGTGTGGGTGTGGGTGTGGGTGTATCTTAGCTTAGATTTAAGTGTATCCAAAAAAAAATATCAAGAGGGGCATATTTTTAACAAATTTATGGACAACAATCTCACAGAAGTGCCTTTTATAAGTGTAGGCAAATCAATCTGAGGGTGCTCATCATTTGTACACTGTAGTTTCGGGCATTTTTACAAAAATCTTGGATTAGACGAGGTGCTACACTTGAGCAAAAAACTCATATGGGCATGTTGAGCTAGGTTTAAGTGTAGCCAAATCTGCTTGAGGGGGGCTCATCATTTGTACGCTATAAGTGCGCTGGTTGTATCCTCAATTACACTACTCATGTCACAAACAGAGGACAACAAGGACACAATTTTAAAAGTTTTCTTTTAATTTGAAAATTGAAGCCTGGAAGTGAAAATAATCCTACATAACCTAATGTGGCTTCGTTAATCTTGTACTTTAGTATAATACTACATTATCTTAGATTTTGACATAATTTGGAACTAATAGAATCCTATGTAAGGTGAAAATCTCTACATCATATGACTATAGAAAGTAAAGATTTCCACAAAAGAGCTCATTTCCCACTTGAACAGCCAGTTGAATTTAATTTATTCCTAAGCTTCCAGTTAGTTTGTAGGCTTATTAATACATTCACATTATGTTTACATTCTGTTAACCTTAGTTTTGCAATTTGAGTCTCAGAAGTCATGCCCAAGATAAGTTTATTTTCAATTATGCATATAGAACACAGTTTCATGCATTTACGAACATTATAAGATTGACCTATTGAATGGTAAAGTCATCATTTTTATCAGTCTATGAAACATGTTATGTTTAGTACATAGGAACTGCGTGCCAACAGAAATAGGAATGTGTAGCAGGCACTTTTATTTGCATGTCATGATAATGTTTCATAGATATAAGCCCTTAGCCATTCGGAAAAAAAAATAATTGTAAACTAATATTTAATCATTTACTGATTGGAAGTATTTGAAGAATAATATAAATATAAAAAGAGCTGATTCATGGAAGCCTGCATGTTTCTCAACTTATGTATCATTCACAAATGTATTAATAATCTAAACTATATGTGAGTTGTTAAATTTGATAATTTGATTAAGAGTTCATATTTCCTATGTTCCCTCATCTGAAGGTATACAATTCTAGGACAACGTCTCATAGGTGTAATTAGGTTTTATCCATTATACAAGATGTTGGATGCCCAAAAACTCATTGAAAATTCTTCTTTCTAGGCTATTGGTATCTACATGCAAGAAGTATCAATGAGGACAACCAGAGAACTAGGGGTTCTATTGTTAAGGTGGCATAGTGGCTGTTTATCCTGGAGTGGTCCCGTCAAAACAAGGTAAGTTGCAATCTGATGAAGGAACCTCCCAATAAGGAGAAAGAACAAACGGAATGTGTCACAAACTCCTTTACACAACATTTTATTTTATTATCCATTTTTCAAGTTAATAATTACACATGAAATACATGCCAGAACACAAAAATTTGTGTTCAGTATGAAACCTTGAATATCTTGAAATAATTGCATTCTGTTGAAAAACGAATATTAAATGTTGAATAAAAATGTGGCTTTTAAGATATATGAATTCCTGAATGTTGTCTAAGATCTTCCTTCCATACAAATGATTGGTTACATGTTAAACACTCAACTGGTCTCTCCTCAGTATGAATTCTTAAATGTCTTGCAAGATCTACATTCCGTATAAATGAATTGAACACACGTAGGGCCTATCTCCAGAATGAATTATGAAATGATTTGCAAGATATTCCTTCAGTGTAAATGATTTGTTACATGTTGAACACTTAAAGGGCTTTTCAACATTATGAATTTTTGAATGTGACTAGAGATAGTTCAACAGTCCAAATGACCTATTGCATGTTGGACACTGAAAGAGTTTCTCTCCAGTATGAATTCTTAATTGTTTCCTAAGAATTGATTTAAGTGCAAATCTTTCATTACACACTGAACATACAAAAGGCTTGTCTCCAGTATGAGTTCTGGAATGATTCTGAAGATCTTCCTTGCTTGCAACACTATGAGTTTCCCTTCGCTTTCTACGTCTTTGTTTCAATGCAAGAGGATTGAGACAGGTTGAACACACAAAGATATTTAACCACCATCAACTACTGTATATTCCGTGAGACATTTTATCTCCTTAAATGATTCCTTGCACATTGAGCACCCAAAAGATTTTGATCTAGAATGATTTTGCACGTGAACTGCAAGTTCACATTTATCATTAAACGAATTACTTCTATCATTACAAATGGCAAAACCTTCTGAGTTTGAAGATTTTGTAGAATCTCCTTCGCTTGTAGATTCTAGATTAGTTCCACTATTCTTTCTCGCAGAGCAGAATGTTGTCTCTATTGTCGAACTGCAAAAATAAATCATATTGGAAGTGATTTGGGTCTGAAGTTTTGATTTGAAACATAATAAGTCTATAATTTTGAATGTGTAGCATTATGCAAGAATGTTAATTGAAGAGCACATCTAATCAATATATATATACATACACAAGTGATAACCTGGAAAGAGACATATGTTATTAACACTTAAATAGGCATGTGGAGGTAAATTTGACACCCATGTCGATATATTTTATGCACAGACACTTGCTGGCTGGTCACACTGATACCTTACCAGTACTTTTCTCAAACAGTGTGATTGATGGGGCATTACCCCTACACCCCCTATACACCTTCATGGCGTGGTGCTAAGCACAGGGGAACATTTTACCTCCCCCCCCCAAGATGACTTCCTTCAATATGTAAGTAATTGAAGCAAGGGAAAATATCCCAAAGTTGCTGGGGTCAAATTTACCTCTGTGCACATGGTAACATGTGCGATCTTTTGTTGTCAATAATTTTTAAACATTTGCTTACTGTACTTTATGAGTGAAATTTTTTTGCATCTTTTCCTTGCTCAATGTTAAGTGAGGATGGACCTACTTCATCTGAAGCATTTGAAGATGAAGGATTGAGTCAATAATCAGATCATGATGAAACAGATCATGCAAAAGTGTCAGAAAATTATACTAATTATGTGACATGTTGTGATGAGAGAATTTCCTGAAAGAAGATTGTCATTATTTAACCCTTATCCGGGCAAGCTATTTTTGTAACGTGTCCGGGCAAGCAGTGTCTGTTGGACACTGCATTGTTTTAAGTAAATTTTGCCCTACTAATGCAAGATTTTTATATTTCTTCGCTGTGGAAACAACCGAGTGACATGATATTTAACCTACTCATCATTGTTATGTCCATACTTCTTGTATTCATCATTATCATCATCGTAATTGCATGTTGTATTTCTTGCAGCATAGTATATGAAACATGTTAGGCCAGAGGGTCGTGTGAGAAAATAGTTTTATTTGCTCATATATTTTTCATATTTTCTATTTTAGCATTAATAATATTTTTATGTGATGTCTTATTAAATCCTTTATTTTTGATGAAACATTTGTTAATACATATTCAAGTAGACTTCTTTACATATCAATTGTTCACTGTGACCGACAGACACTGCTTGCCCGTTTACATGAGTGAAATAGATTTTTTTTTTTACACCTGACCTTCTTTATCAAACAAAGTCAAATATTTTGAAATGAGACAAAAAAAGAGAAACAAAGAAAGTAAAAAATATCATGTTCGTGGAAGCATCGTTTGGAGTATGTGACAAAAAATATAAGCAACAGTGTCTGATAGACACTGGTTGCTCGGTTAAAGGTTAATGGGAATCAACAAGATAACTCGCTGCAAAAAAGGTTCCCACTCATGTCCAAAAGTTTGCACAAGAAGCATTAACATTTTTTTGGCATCCTGCACCATGTGCAGTTGCGAGAAATAACAAATCTGCTACCAAGACGTTTTATCTTTCATAAATGGCAATACTGTGAGAATCATTGTAGAAAATGCAAATAGGTACCTAGAAACAATATGGAGAGAGAATTTAAGAGAAAACAATGCCAAAGGGACCAAAGAAACAGAAGTTTAAAAAAAAATGTTTATGTGACATAATATATAATGTAGGAAACTAATACAATGTTCACATTTAGTTAGTTGTGTAGAATAAAAGTGATTGTGAAAATTGATATGCATTGGAACCTCAATGTTTTCAATGAAAAATGTTCTAAAAAGAGAAGTGTATATTTTTAAAACATTTGAACATTGCAAAATTTACACAAATAGTTGAATTTATAATCATATATTTACTACATATTTTTTGCATTTCCTATTACATGCTTTCCTCAATAATATTATTTGATATGACTATTGAAATGAAAGATTATGCACTGGTGAAAACACAATGTATGTCTATGATTTTTTTAAAATAATTTATACTTTTTTACATTCAAATACTATTTAGTTTTTGATTGATTGATTTGTTGTTTTAAGTCCACTTTATGCACAGTAAGACTAATCGGGACTGGGCCTACAGTTTAAAGTGTGATCCGAACCACTATGTGCCTCCACCAGGAATTGAAAGTTGTTGAAAACAGTCAATTTAATCACATAAAGGTTCTCTTTTATTGATATGAATCTTACTTTATTACAGATAATATTTTATGTTTGGGAGTTAAATTTACCCCACAGTGACTACTTAAGGTGACAGAAGAGGCACACCTCATTAAGGGTTAACGACAATTTATGACAGGATATTTGAGAACAAATGTGATACTACTTCACATGGTTTTAGACTTTCTTATAGCAATTTCTCAATGGAAATGACCAATTAGTAGGTATAACACAATTATTCGGTATTTCAAAATGCTACAAATCATGAAGAATGAAACAATACTTAAAGATAAAAATACGACTTGAATAACACTAACAATAACTTCAAGTACTGTGTAAATCTCTGTTACAGTTTTTGGAGTATAGTGGGTCAAAATTTGGCTTGTGCAACTATTGGAACACATTGTATGAGGCATTCCACATCTGGAGTACCCCATTATGCTTGCAAGGTGAAGAACCCAAAATTATAAATTTGTGTCTGATGTTTTAAAATTTATTTAAAACAATTGTCATGATGATAACCAAATCACGTTCATTATTTGCAGTAACGATATTAAAGATAATGGAAATATCCTAAACCTGCTATTCCTAGGCCTATTTAAGACTGATTGCTTAATATAAAGATATTTTAAGTCACTTTTCTTCCACTTTTGGCAAATTGCGACAATGAGGATGACTGATGATTTTAAAATTGAGGAAGCAACACTCACAAAGAACAATCATCTCCAGACCTGGATTCGAACCCGTGACCCCTGGTATCATGGCATGCTGTGGTACCACTCCATCATGAAGGTCTGCTCCTAGGCCTACCTGAATTGAAATTGGTTTATTTTGGGAATCTGCACACACAGCACAGTGCTACAAGTACAGACTTTTCACAAGAAAGTTATGTTTTCTTTGGTACAAAAATACAGAATCTTTTAGAAACATTCTCTTATCACAATGCACACAGTGGCATGCCCAAAGAGGGGTGGTTTTTGCACATCATAATGCCACTCTATAAAGAGTTTGGTAGAGCTTTGTTTTTAAGTTATCTTTATGCACAGGAAAGCTAATCAGGACTGGGGACTTGCAGTTTAAATTGGGATTCGACCATCTTGTACCTCAACTTTGCATCAAACCCAGGACCATTTGATTACAAGGAGGCAACGTTACCACTACGCTATACATCCAAGGAAGAAAATTAAAACTGTCCCACATCTTCTCAAGACAGGGACTGTTCCATTTGGAACAAAGAAAGGGAGGGAAAAGGGCTGTCCCACATTCTGATAGGGGAGGTAGTGTGATAATTTACATTGACATTTCCTAGCATTTTTTTTTTTGGGAAAAAGGACGAGGACCATATGTTGTTTCTTTTCCATTTCCATGTGTTAGTACATATATTCAGCTACAAGATGGCATACTTAGTTTATTTCTTGCTTGGTGCTGTCTTGAGATAATCCTAATTCTACAGTTGTGGATATCACAATTTTTTAGTATTTAAAGGTTATATCTCCTAACAGAATCAATATCCAAGTAATGTGCTATACCAGGTAGCTTGTTCTAATAATGAGCTTCAACGCCCAGTAAATAAATCTTTGGGGTATTGTTGCTTAAGATATTAAGAGCCGAAAAGAGAAAAAAAATGCATTTTGGACCCTCTTTGTTGCTGCATAATAATGGAAAGCAACAATGTCTCATCAAAACAATTGAATGTATATAAGCAAACAGTCTTATATTAACAGTACATAAAAAAAAAGTTTGGGATGTTATTGCTTTTTAAAGTTACAGCACTCCAAATGTAGTCACGTTTCACTATTCATGAAAAATGGAGATTATAACCTTTAACTTTAAAACTTTCACCAGGGTAGGGAAAATTATTTCAGGGTTTCAAATTTGTACAATATCCATTATCATTACCTACTTCAGCATATAAAAAAATTAAGCCAAACAAAAAATACGATTATCTCACTTTGCTCGAATTTCAAAATAATGGTTATTAACAACATATATTTATGTCATATAAATTCTTATTGTGTGTTAACATATTTTATGACAGCTGAGTAAAAAAAAATGTCTAGCCTAAAATCCTATGATTCACTGAATAACATTGAACTTGTGATGAGCATTGCACCAGAGAAAAATCAAGAAAACTGAGCAGAAGCATTTCTCGAGGAATGCATAAATACTTGCAGTGATTTAACATAATCTTACATTACATTATTACAACACTTGGCACTTGGTAAGTAACAAGAAAAAATGAACAGGAGAGGGTAGGACTTGAACCTACGATGTTTCATTCTTGATGGAAAACTATAACAGGCCGACTAACTAAACTGCTCCGTAAGATTATTAACAAGAAACTCTGTAAAACATATTCATCTCAGTGGAAACAAACTCGTGCCAGAGTTCTGAACAGTTTTTCACCACAGATCAAGGAAAAGACCCACGTTGTAGAATTCACAATTATAAGGAAATTGGTGGCAGCGACATGCATATCTACCAACAATCTCAAACTTTCATTCCCTTTAGTAACATACATAGTTGGTAATGTCAATGTATTTTCTTGCATTTGAAATAAAATGTAATGCTTTCAAGCAAGGTGTAGCCACTGTGGGAAACAAGTGGGCTATTGCCAACTAGGAAATGATGTAGCCAGTGCCAAATAGCCTACATGAGAGATTCTCTAATAACATACAAAAGCATTTCAACATATGGATGACAGAACTACAGGGTGGGCAAAGAGTAACTAGGCATTGAAAATTTGCTCTAGTTTTATAATATTTAAGCAATCTGAATAAAAATTTCTGTACATATACATTATAGAATAGGATTACATATGTGGATACAAATTTCAAAATACGATGATGTTTTGTTATATTTTCAGTAAGATGACTAACCACTTGACTGCTCAGGGGCAGGCAGGCTTCAGGGCAAGCTACGAGGCATGGAATTCAGTAATTGCTGTGCAAGCAAGCCTGTGGTCATAAGACAGTTCTCGTCTTTGGGCAGATAGTTGCATTTCTACCCTTCACTGTATGCCACAACCTTTGCACAGCAATCAATGAATTCCATGCCTCATAGCATGCTGCAATCTGCACATGCTCTTGGGCGGTCAAGTGGTTAGTCATCTTAGTGAAAATATAACAAAACATAATTGTATTATGAAATTTGTATGCACAAATGTAATCCTATTTCATAAAGCATAAAAGTTTCATTCAGATTGCAGAAACTACAGAGCAAATTTTCAATTTCTAATTACTTCTCGACCAAACTGTAAAACTACAAAGAGTCCTTAATTTCATGATAGCAAGATTTCTCATGAAACAATCTCCTCCAAAATAAGTTTTCTTGTGTTTTATTAATTAAAAGAACTTTACTGTTGATTAAAACACTTTTTGACATGTTTAAAACATAAATAACTTTGCTATATATTTATTTCGAACAAAAGTAAAGATTTGAAGATACTAACCTTGAGTTGTAGCTACAGAACATTAGCTTACAAGCTACTACATATAACATTTCCAAGGTTGGTTTTTACAAAATTGAGATGTTTGCAGTAGAAGCTAAAATGGAATGCTGAATCTCTGCACAATTATGTTTTTATTTGCTATATCATAGCAGCAGTTGTCACTTGCCTTTAATCTTACAATCTTGGGACACAACTTAGGGCCAGTGACAAAGTGTATCCCCCAGAATATAACGTTGAAGACTTTTAAACCAATAGATTTTGATGTCTCTTGTGATCTAACATTTGCTTCAAGGTACACAAAACACAATTGACAGAGACGTTTGGTCCAAAATGTGACCCACATAAGAAAAATGTACTGCAGAATATTTTCGCCATTTTTTTCTTCTGAAAACTTGGATCTACACACTCAAAAGTAAAAAAGTAGTGTAAATGCGAATGGCACAAAACAAAATATTACTAACCTCACAAAAATGTAAAGTTAATCAAACCTAACACACCTAATCTAACATAAAGCAAAATTATAATCATTACCAAGCATAACAACATGAATTTCTTTACTTTATTTAATCTAACACTTTTAAACAGTGAAACACAATCATCTGCAAGAGTGTATCTTTCAGTGATATGCTGAAGGATATTCAAGAATATTTGCCGGTGTCCATGTGACATATTCAAGAACATTTTCACATTTCTTTTAAACAAAATATTATTGTACATGCATGCATGAAACCAAAAAATACATGAAACTCCTAACATAATCGAATCTAACATCGCTAAGTAATGTGTAAGTACAAGGTGGTGCATATTGTATCTACCAATATCATTTGGGAACCTGTCAAAACACAGGTGGATATGCAGAGATGTATCCCATGCTTAAGCAGATGCAAGTCTGCCAATAGATTCCCCATGGAACATTGGCCAGTTCAGACACGAATCGAGGCAGCGGAGGCTGTCATCCGAATGTGTTCCATCCGGTAGACAAGGCAGGCAACACGACGATGGTCCAATGCGGTTGCTGTCAACCTGTGTCAGGGCATCGCAACATGATATGATGGATCAGACAATGCCTTCATCAATATCATACTATCATCACGCATCTTCATGATTAGCCAAAAGTGACAGAAATGTGACGTAAAATAAATAAACAACAACAGAAAGTGTTCACTCCATGCCTCTGCCCATACAAAAGAAGCAATTCTGATAATGACTAAATATTCAAGTTGAAGTAATTTTCACTCAGTTTCATTAATGTGAAATACTTCATGCACTCACCTTTCTGTCTCTGCAGATGGACATTCATCTTAAATTGTGAGTTCACTCTTCACATCTTCAGGCTCTACATTAACATTGTCACTCTCATCACTTTTGCATGCAACAGCACCAAACTGTGCAATGTCATCACTTGCAGCCAAATCTTTACTATCCTCCTGTAAAAATTCATTCATCCCAGCACCAGAGTTCAAGTATATGTGAAAGGCAACATCCCCTGGCTCTTCGACTTTCATTTGTTCCAACTTTGGTTCAGATTTAATAACTGATGATGATGATGTTGGCTGCCAAGTGCTTTTGGTTTACTCTTCATTTGGTTCACTCTTAATTGAACAACTCATGAGGTCAGGTTCAACATTCAGTAGGTTGGGCAAAGAGTGATCATGAAACCTCATCTGTGTTGATGAGGGTGAGACACTTGCACTCTGAAAAGACATTTTACACACAGGCATCAGATGGTGCTCAAATAGAAAACAAAAGGAAAGATACATATGTGTGTGTGTAACAAGTAAAAAAGGGAAATGCTCACAAGACAGTGGAATAACTCAAATTTTCGCAGCCGTGAGCCGCATCTCCAGCGGTAGAAAAAGATGATGGACATGGAAGCTGTGTAAAGTTGTAAAGTGATGGTTAAGGAGGGTTTGGTGGTGGAGATGGGTTGATTGGTAAAGTGACTGGGTAGCATTTTTCAGCCAGGTGTTGTGGTTGCACTCATGGCTGATATGTAGGCCCTCTCCCATCTTTTTCGTATTGAGCTGTTGTCGATCCTGAGGTTGAGAGCCTCCCCCCCCTCCCTTTGACATGTTGCATGTAAATGCATAGATAACATTGCCTAACCTTTTCTGTGTGTGTTTGTCCTGGTTTTTAGTACTCTTCCTGGAGTTTAGGAGTATGCTGAATCAGAAAATTGCATTGGTTAGACTGCATCAGCTCTAGTTTCTTATATAGAGATATGATATAATAGGCATAAAGGCATAAAATTTTAGCCCATTCTTTAAAAGGTTTCTCCTGCAGAATCTGGATATCATAACAAGCTTTCTTAATTGATTTGGCAATTTAGGTATTAAAATTGCCCACATTTCTTTTATGTATAATTGGCCCTTGCTTCACAACTATTCTCACTCATATCATTTCATTTCTGCAGATGGAACACCCTATAGAGGATAAGGCTACTTCAAGATGAAGCTGCTTGAATCATCCTAATGTTTGTTGCTATGTTTTTGGGGAATACACACTGGAAGCAAGTAAGAAACCTATTTCTGAGTTTCTATAAGGAGCATATGTAGCTTACATCAATGTCCAAGCTTGGAGATCAGGATAAGCCATGGACTCCTCACATTGCATGCAAAATCTGTGTGGAGCATTTGCGCCAGTGGACAAATGGGAAGAGAAGATGCCTGAAATTTGGAGTACCATTGAGTTGGTGTCCCCTGAATGCCAGGGAGAATGTGATTGCTATCTTGATGTTGAATGGGTGGGAGTTGGAGAAGTGTAGGTATTGCATGTGGTTCGTGGGTTAGGCATAAATATAATTTTTCAAATGACCTCTCTCATTGTGCACATCAAGGAAGGCAATTTGGTTGGTGCAGTGGGGCCAGGTTAACTTGAGGGAGCAGAAATGGTTCAGTTGGTCCAGGAAATTGGATAGGGATGGTTCTCCACGTGCTGAGAGCATGAAGATGTTGTATACAAAATGGAGGCAGAAGAGAGGTTTTAGGGCTTGGGTTCCCACGAATATGTGTTAGAATTTTCCATTGAAGACATAATCATGTCGGTCTTCAAAGGTGAAATTGTTGCATGTGTGGACAAGGTGGATCAGAAAGTTAGTGCTGGAGTCTGTTGCTCAGGAAGAACTCCATGGAGCAGAGGCCATGGGAGTGAGGTATGTTGGTGTAAAGGGACGTGACGTCGATGGTAGCAAGGTTTGGAGGCAATGGAGGAACGATGTTGATTTAATGGACAATGTGGTTGTTGCCACGGATGTAGGAGGCAGAGATTTTACTAGAGGCTGGAGGTGGAAGTCTCCAAAAGCTGAAATTCTTTTGGTAGGTGAGTTGTAGATGGACACAACGTAACTGCCAGGGTTGCCAGGTTTGTGAATTTTGGGCAGTAGGTAAATGGGGATTCACTTCAGCCAGGTAATAATTGCCTAGGTAGCTCAGCTGTATGGGACAAATATTGGGTGTGACAGAATCTTGCTAACATAACTCACACAAGCTAAGTACAGTTATCTTCATTTATTTCTCTTGTAGCCTGTGGAAATGTGGTCTGATAGTAATTTGCTTATGCCTGATTCTGAAATTTTCAAGCATATTTCTCTTAATTTTTGGAGTTGAGAAATATATTTATTATTGGCAGATTACTCCAGGACAGACGGGTCACAGGATCCATGTTGGGTTATGTTAAAATCAGCACATAGTCTTCTCACACAGATTCAGTTATCGGAATTTTCCATATCTCAAGACCATTGATTGCACATTACCTGCTTGCACAAATAACTTCAGACTGTGCTTGCATTTGAATGTGAATTCAAGTGCGTGAGCACTTAGGTTATTTTGCACCCGTCACATTATACGAGGTCCAGCCCCTTACCAGAACTAAAATAGCATAATTGCAGTGTCGTGTTACTAAAATATTAAAATATTCTGACTTTCCTTAAAAAGCTGAGGCTGTAAAGGGGCACTCAGCACACACAAGGACAAAAAACAGGACAACACACACAAAATTATACTAGCCATAGTGCCAGTTGCCAGAGCCTCGTTTGTCTGCAAATTGCAGTCCAGGGTGTACTATGTGGAAGTGAGGTTGACAATTGGGAGTACTGCATGGAAGGTCACCCCTTACATCCCTTCAGACTGTGTTAAGGGCAGTTAATTTAAACTCTAGTGAACAGCTAGTAAGTATATTGACACCGTGAATATTGCAATATGGACAGCTGGGCAGAATATTGCCAATAAGTGTGTAGCAGCAACTAATACACCATTTCTTCAAAGGTATACATGATATTTCAGTTCTGTCTTCCTTTGTATAAATACAAAGGCATGACATACTCAAATTACAAAACAATATATGACTTGTTAGTAGTACAAGTACAAGTACAAGTGTAAATTGGAAATAACGTTGTTTCCTCCCCATGATATGGGTCATTCCATATCGGTTCAACCAAACCATGGTACCCTTGATCTCAGATCTAGATGAAATTTGGCACATTTATTCCTTCCATGAAGGTGACACAGTACAATATTATGTTGTCTCTAACTTGTCTAGTTTCATTTTTATAGCCCATAAAAACTTTCAGTAATTTCTCATTCTTCAATTCCCAGAGCCTCCAAGCTTAGAAAAATAATTCCATCTCCCTTATAAATTACTCAATCTGTTTGAAAGTTTACAACAAGGTTAACTAAACAATAAGGATTCCAAAAAAATATATGGCAGCATATCACATTCATATTTTAGTGTACCAATAAATTGATGAAAGATTGTTATCTTATTATTTGCACCGAAAACAAGGTTTAATAAAATTTGATTTATCATTGAAAGGGAAAGGTGCAACAGCAACACAAGTAATAAAGTAAAATGAACTTGGAGACATGATCTAACTTAACCAGAAATAAAATCGATATCCTTTTCATTCCTTCTAAAAATATAAATATAAATCTAGCTTCAAAATATAAATAAAGAAAATTTATATAATGTTTTCATGGATGTTTGAAATGAGGGGTAACAGGGGTGGGGGGAATATTCCTTTCACTGGAAAATAAATGTGAACCTAAAATAATGTAATTGACACATTTAATTTTATTTCATTCACAGTCATTTGTTATATTACTGTACGGATATTGCAGGAAAATCATAACTTCACATTGAGGGAGGTTTTTCATAGGATGACACTATCATGTGAGAACATGCCTTTTTTAGCCCCCCTTTTCCCTTACAAAATAATCCTGCAGATATCCTTGAATTTTTTGTTCTCAATAATTATTTGATTGAAAGTGTACCCAAATTATTGCTTATGTTAGTTTATTGACATTTATTAGGAAAAAGGCCCATTTTGAAAAGTAATTAAATGCTACTCTAACTTTTTTATACATGAAATGAGTCAGTATATTTTCAATGAAACCTTGCAGGGTTGTAGAAATATGCCACTGCGGAGACAACAGATACATTTTTTTTTTTGAAAAGTTTTGATATTCTTCTTCCTCTTCTTTTAAGTTTCATTATTGGGAGGAATAATGTACAAATTTCCACTGAAGTGGTAAAGGTCCGTTGATCACTATTTCCCCCTACTCTTGAAGGTCTGGTCATAGGAGGCCTTTTTAATCTTCCATGATATTGCAAAGAATGAAATGCTCTTGATTTCAAGAGGAAAAATGCATATGGAAGAGCATGGCAACACAACTTACATAGAATACATGAATGTAATTGTGTGCAGAAAAAAATATAAGGAAAAGCATCAATTTATCCATGATTAATACACATGAAATGTAAATTCCATTAAATTATACAGTTACACCCCCTCTCACTTAATCTTGATAAAGGTGTAGAACCACTAAGGTTTCTTAGCATATTCTTATATGCGAGAAAATTTAATGATGTTTATAATTGAATTTTTGTAAGAGGTGCGCATCATTATTTTCCCATTTGCATAAATTATAATATACTGTGCTGTCATTCATTGTTAATAAGGTGTAGTAAACTTGTGAATGAAACAGTATGTAATTGAGAAATTTGTTGAAAAACTTTTATATCAACCTTCACAAAGATTAACCTTTGTCAGAAAAGTAATAGGATTGATTTTCTCTCAAACTATGATACTGAAACATGCAAAATGGATGTTATTTAGTCACCTTATAGGTGTTGTGAATATAAATGCCCTTGGAAGTGGTTCTGCATTTACAACACCTTTGGTGAGTTTGGCTTTAATGACTTCAAATTTCATCTTTGTATATAAGAATTGGTGTTGCTTGTATAAAATTATCAACACAATATCACTGTAAAATTCATGATATTACATTTTGATTTGATCAAGTTTTTTTCTCTTCACAAGTATAACTTTTTAAAAATAAAAGCTGAATAGTACTCAAGATATTCCATTAATCCAAAAAGATGGCTGTGTCATCATACGTGCAGAGAAGCATCCCAGAAGACAATTTCTCTGCTTGCTTCCGAAAACATATAAAATATTATCTATCATTCTTTTAACAAGACTAACCCCATATGCTAATAAAATTATAGGTGATTATCAATGTGGATTTAAACGTAACAGATCAACTACAGATCAAATTTTTCACATCAGACAGACACTTGAAAAAAAGTGGGAATATAATCAAAATGTCCATCAGCTATTCATTGATTTCAAAAAAGCATATGATTCGGTCAAAAGAGATAAATTATATAATATATTAGTAGAGTTTGGAATACCTAAGAAGCTTGTTAGTATGATAAAAATATGCACCAGTGAAACAGAAAGTAAAATTCGTGTGGGTATTAATATATCTGACAAATTTACAATTCATGATGGGTTAAAACAAGGAGATGCACTATCTCCATTGCTCTTTAATTTTGCCTTAGAATATGCTGTTAGGAAGGTAAAAGAAACTAAAGAAGGACTAAAATTAAATGGTATGACTCAGTTGTTAGCATATGCAGATGATGTAGACTTACTGGGGGATGATGTGAATACAATTAAAATAATGCTAAGATATTTTTCAAAACTGCTAAAGAGATAGGTTTGGAAGTTAACAAAGAGAAAACTAAATATATGCTTACATACTGAAACCAAGTGTTAGGTAATAATCAAAATCTAATTATTGATAACAACTAGTTTGAACCAGTTTCCAAATTCAAATACTTAGGAGTAATATTAACAAATGAAAATTATATTAAAGAGGAAATAAAAAGTAGGCTTAATTCAGGAAATGCATGTTACTTCTCTCTTCAAAAAAATTTTGTCTTCTCGTTTAATATCTAAGAAACTAAAAGTTAAAATATACAAAACAGTAATTTTGCCTGTAGTATTATATGGGTGTGAAACTTGGTCCCTTACATTGAAAGAGGAACATAAATTGAGAGTATTTGAAAATAAGATCCATAGGAAAATCTTTGGACCTAAAAGGGATGAGGAGACAGGTAAGTGGAGAAGGTTACATAATTTAGAACTACATAATTTGTAGTCATGTCCAGATATTATTAGAATGATTAAATCAAGAAGACTTAGGTGGGCAGGCCATGTGGCACGAATGGGAGAGGAAAGAGGAGTTTACAGGATTCTTGTTGGGAAACATGATGGTAAGAGACCTGTGGGAAGGCCAAGACGAAGATGGAGGGACAACGTTGAGAAGGACCTAAGGGAAATCGGTAGGGATGGAAAAGAGTATATAGTACTTGCTCAAGATAGGGAAAGATGGAAGGCCTGTGTTGCTGCAGCCATGAACCTTCGGGTTTAAGAAGGCTAGAGAGTTAGTTTAGTTAGCTTCTGAAACCTACAGAAATGCTCGCAGCTGACCATAGATATCAGAACGGATTACTTTGACAGGACCAGAGGATCATTAGTTGGCGAGTTCATTATATAATTACTTTACAAAATCAGTCCTGGAACTATTCTGGAAAAGGGTATATATTCCATAAGAAATCACTGCTTGTCCAATGAATGGAATAATTGCACACCTAGGGTGATCAGACGTCCTCTTTTATCCGGACATGTCCTCCTTTTTAGGTGTCTGTCCAGCGTTCAGGTGGATTTTGTAGAAATCTGTAAATGTCCTCCTTTATGGAAAGAGAAAATCATAGAAAATGTGCTGCATAGAGAATGCTTTCACACTTAATAATTATATTTTACATCTGAAGTATATCACTTTGGGCATGTTAAATATCCGAACAATGCTCACTGAGCATTTGAAGGGCTTAACCACAATCACTTTGCCCGAATGAGTCATTAGTATTAATCTAACTCATTGCAATCTCTCTGAGCGGGGAACGCATGAAGTTTGTCCAGTTTCTTTTCGAGTTATACATATGCGATGCAGAAAAGTGTAGTGAGAATTTTGATTATTAAGTAATATTTGCTTTTGTGAAATAACGAAGCGAAAGTGTAAATTCAACAATGATCTCGTAAGCAAATTTGTAGCTTTTAAGCATGGAAGAAATGAATATGAGGAAGAGCGTAAAGTTGTTGTCATTCTTCCCTGCTGTTGAAAGAGTGTTAGAAATATTCTCGACATTAAAATCATATTTCTAGTTCCAATCTAAACTACTTAAAATTTTAATTCAGTGTTTTGGAAGTAATTAAGCAAAGCTTTGCATTCACCTATGGGGATATTTCATTCTAAAATCCAAGAATTGGAAAAGAAGCAAAACTCAATTATAGACTGGAGGCACACAGTGGTTCGGATCACAGTTTAAACTGTAGGTCCAGTCCTGATTAGCCATTGTGTGCATAAAGTGAACTACATACCAAAACTCAATCTCAAATTATAGATATTCTTAGTTATTATTGTCGGCATAGGCATGTACACGAGGGGGGGGAAGGGGGATTTGTCCCCTAATCATGGACTTCCACAGATTTTTTTTCACTGCTGGACAAGCATGGTATTTTTTCATGGGGTATATTATCCCGATAATAGTGTTGCCCCCTCAAAAACCACCACTTGAATTTGAAATTATCGCATTAATGTAAATTACTATGACTGAAATCTAATTCTACGTATTAAATATATACTTTTAGGTTGGCATTCGATTTCTAAGGGTGAGATGTTGCCACCCTTGCTCCCCCTTTCAGACGTCCATTTCCCTACATTATTATACTTTCATCTAGAAATTTAGTGTAGAGGGATCTTATCGCCGGTATTAAACGACATTATACTGTTAAAGAAAATCAAGTGATTAAAGTTCAAAGGAACTACGGGGGAAGGGGGTGCAGTGGGCAACCACAGGGGAGCAATGGGCAATGAGCAACCTTGGACAGAAATCAATTCTAGGGGGCAAGGGGGCAAACATTGAGGTAAAAGAAAGCAAGGCCAGTAGAATCTGAGAGTAACAGGACAAAAGAATACTCAAGATGGAATTAGTTTTCACATCTTTTTGCATTATTTCTTCCAGATGGCCAAGAGCACCTGCGAGAGGGCATAAAAGGGTAATTGCCCCTCTTGACATAAAATTTTATAAAATAAAAATACAATTCGCAAAATTTTCTTGCTCGCTTCGCTTGCAATTTCTTCTATTGTTACAGTATTGTATAGTTCAGAGCCATAGTTAGGGGGCGGCGGGAGTTGGCCCTGGGTCCCGAATGATCTAAATGAGAAAAATGTAAATGCCATTGCACCCCATGACATTTCTTGTGCTTATTAAATCAATATTTTTTTCAGTTTGCAAAAATTTGGATATAATAAATTTTTTGCTAGCTTCGCTAGCAAATTTTATTGTTTCCTGAAATGCAGTGTAAATTACAATATAAATTATATAATTATATATAAATGTACCCAACAATGCCATGAAAGTAAACAGAGATGAAATGAGTTTTTTCCCCAACTGAACTTTTATCAAGGCTTTTTGCCCTGCCTAATCAGAGGGTCTGCGCACGCCTATGATTGGCAGGTGTTAAAGAATAGATTAAGGTAAGAGGAGATTATTGGAAAAGATCATCGAAGAAGTATCTGTGAACAAAGTGTCGGTAAGATAAGATTATTTTATTGAATTAAGAGTAATGACAAATGGGTTGCGATTTTTCTTTATTTTTTATTTTTTTTTGCGGTTTCCTCTTTCTAATGGCTTGGTCCTCTTTTTTTGAGTGTATGCATCTGGTCACCCTACGCACACCTTACTGAGCAGCTTTATTTTAACATACATATCAGAAATGGTGACAAGAAATTACTATTGTATCATATACAGTAGTATATCAAGGATAAATTGTGATAGTGTGTGAATTAATGTGAACAATTTGTAAAACAAGCATTGTAATTGTAGCTCAATTTTAATTACTTTATATTATAATCTGTTTCAGTTGGTACATTTGCAGCATGCAGCTTATTTCCTCCAGTAAAAACTCCATAACAACCATGATTTCATGCGACACGTGACACTTGTTGCACACATTCGCCACTCATCACTAACATTCAATCAAGTTACTGCACAAATATAACAATAAGCACAGTTACCCTTGCACCTTGTGTGTCATGAAGATACACAGTTGGATGCAGAAGAGTCATATGCTGGCCATATTTATCCCCCAAAGTACACATTTATTTGCATTTGGGTGAATCACAAAGCTACTTTATGCAGCAACAAAGCTGGAAAAATTCCGACATTAGATCATTTCTACTTGGACTCCTGTTTGGCAGCCAGACACTCTAACTGGACCGCTGTGGCTCGATTTGAGAAGAAATGCATGGGAAATACTGTGGCAACACATTTGTTGCAGAATACACACTTGATAAAGATTTTCATAGCATCTTACTATGTCCTGCACTTTTTGAATTTCCTTTGTGAAAAAAATTGTGGAATTTCAATTTTACATTTTTCCACAATTTATCTCCTTTCACTTTGGTGCCCTGAAAAATGCAAAATCGAGATTCCACTGCATATACAAAATGTTTTAAGAGCCACAGTGATAAGAAGAAACATTTGAATGATAAGAAATCCAATGCAAAATTCAAAGTCGTGTATTACATTGACAACATTGGAAATTCTAAAAATTCTAGTTATGTAAAAATGAAGAAGTTTCCAAATTCATAAAAGGTATTAGAGAAGTTCTGAGGTATCACCAAATAACAGTCTTTCCAAGAAATACATCTAAGAGAACATCACGTCTAACATTTTTCTATTTCTAATAACAGCAATTTCATAATTTCAACCATATTTTGGACTATTGGTAATACTAATGCCCTACGATTTGTTTTACATTGAATGAGAAATAATTGATGATGTCAGTCTTTCTCTCTGTAGCGAAGTTCCTCACCCTGGCATCTAAACACAGTCAAAAAGGTTTTGCATCACCTGAGAAGTGATGAAAATAGCGTCCGCAACATGCCAAAACGGACAAGAAACGATGAAGCAGAGCTCATTGTGCAAAGTAACGTGGTCGACGTGCAATACCGATCACCACAGACGACTACCGGAGTCGGAAAGCGCATGCGTGTGTTCGAGTGTAGCACCACGGTAGTCGGCAATGGTTAGTTAGGTAGACCTTGTGTCCAGTTAGCGAAGGCGAGCGAGTGCAGCTGTGTGCAAGGCATGCCTAGGCATACGATAGTGCAGTTTGATCGGGTCAGGATCATCACGCTACTGCAGACTGGCATGTCACAACGGGCTGTAGCTATGGCTGTTGGAGTGGCGCAAAGCGATGTCTGTAGGACCGGGAGGCGGTATATAGACAGAGATACAGTAGCAGATCATCAACGGACAGGTCGTCCACAGGTCACAACACCAGCACATGACCGCTATGTACGACTCTCAGCTTGGCGACAGAATACTATGACGGCGAGGAACATCACTCATACCCTCCAGGCAGCCTCTGGTGTGCGTGTGTCAAACCAAACTGTCCGTAACAGACTCCGAGAAAGTGGTTTACATTCCAGAAAACCTCTCCGGCGCCAGTACATATTGCCACGAAATCGGCGCGACCGTGTACATTGGGCCCGTGCACATCGAAATCGGGGACCCGGTCATTGGGCTCATGTGCTCTTCACCAATGAATGTAGGCTCTGTCTAAGGCAATTTTCACGAAGAGGACGGGTGTGGCGTGACCCTGGACTGCAGGAGCGGCTTCGTGGTGTCCAGTGGGTTCATCCACACCAAGGAGGAGGAATCATGGTGTGGGCAGGGATCATGCTCGGACATAGAACGCCCCTAATTCCAATTAGAGGAACACAAACAGCTGTTCGTTATGTCAGGGACATTCTCCAGACAACTGTGGAACAATTTCATCAGGAAATTGTTGACGAATTTGTCTTGGTGGATGACAAAGCCTGTCCACACCGCGCACAGATGGTACACGATTATCTGCAGGCGGCAAATATCTCTCGCATGCTCTGGCCAGTGCAAAGTCCCGACATGAATTGCATCGAACATGCATGGGCAATGCTAAAAAATGTCATTGCAAACCGTCCTGTGGCTCCCACCAATCTTCGTGATGTTCTTCTTGCGGCACAGGATGAATGGGATCGCTTACCGCAAGATCACCTTGATCGTCTCATCCTCAGTATGCTACAGCGTGTTCAGGACCTTCTTGAGGCCAGGGGAGGACACATCAGGTGGTAGGCAATGTTTCTGGTGGATCCGCTATGATGAACAGTGTTCTTGTGACAGTTCTTTGTTTTCTCGCCTCCATCATGAATTGTGCCATTTTCGTTTTAAACAAATTTCTGAGAAAATTGTACGTTTTTTGTTCCCTTTTCATTCAACATGTCTTGTTCTTCATCATTTCTTTTGCATTCCCACTGTCACTGTCAATAAACCTTGTGCTTCATATATCTTTTGTCATTTTCCATCCTGATGCAAAACTTTTTTGACTGTGTTTATTACAAAGGGACCTAACTGGTTCATTACATCCAGTAGTTGACAACTAATTTAAAACCCTAACTGGTTCATTACATCCAGTAGTTGACAACTAATTTAAAACCCTAACTGGTTCATTACATCCAGTAGTTGACAACTAATTTAAAACCCTAACTGGTTCATTACATCCAGTAGTTGACAACTAATTTAAAATTTCATGTCATCCACATGAAAAATCAGCTCCAATTCTTTGCCCAATACATAGCCCTTGTGTTACATTGAATTCAGAAATCTGATTTAGTCCAGAATCATGTATACTGCAAAATACTGTAGATCACAACAACACACAAATTATTCCCTGAGCTCTGATAACCACTTGTAGATTAAATATGTATTTACTCATTTATTTGTGGAAAATTGTAATGGCAAGCAAATGAGACGATACAATATTGAATGGAATTATTTCAACGACTTCCTTTTATGCTTTATGACAGTATTTTCTTCTTAAAAAGAAGTTTGATTTAAACATACAGTAGGTGCTATATGTTTCATCTCTCACAGTATGTGAATATGAATATCAATTGAATAAGATTTATAAATAAACAATATTAATAAGATTAACACCACCACCAAGTTTGTGGAACACAAAGGTGGTTTCTCTTAGGAGAATATACCTGAGAACCTCACATGTACAGTCAACGGCAAAGATAATGGTAGGCAAACTGTTTACCTTATTTTAATTACTTTTTTATTCTACATCCTGTGTTGTTTTAAGGAATGAAACTCTGTTGGTTCGAAGCAGGCATTGTTCTCTAGTTACTGACGTCATTAGTTTAATTCATTCCCATCACAATGTGTAATACAGACAGATTTTAAAATGGTGGTGGACAATTCGCAGTTGAGTGTACATTTCCTTAGGGATTACAGGTCTGCACTTATACATGTCATTCTGCTCGTAAGAATAATGAAACACATATCCTTTAAATCAAGAAACATTAACATTTATTACAATTAAAAAAACAAAAACACTACAACCAATTGTACATAAAACGTGATAAAAATATATTCCTCTTCCAAAGATATATTTCTTGAGTTGTGCCAGGAGTATGGTTTGGTGTGAGTGCAATTCTCCATGAATCCAATACTGAAATAAAAACTTTAAATTCCAAACCACATAAATACATTACATATTTTTTCTTAAAAAACATCAACTATGTACAAACATACACACTTGAAGGTTCTATACAGTATATTATCTATTAAATGAATCAGTATGTACACTCATTTGAGTTGAAGTCCAGCTTCGTGTCTGGTAGTACAGCTGAAGTAAGTGTTCGGAAAGCAGCAGTGTTGCTTACTATGAATCATTTTAACCACATGCAGGGAATTTTGTGTCTCTCAGACTCAACGAAAAGGGCTAACGAAAAATTTCTGAATATATTTTTTAAAAAAATGCACTTTTGACGTTGGTGGCAAAGTGGTTATCACAATGCTTTAGAATGCGAGGGCTCCGGGTTCGAATTTGGCCTGAACATGGGTGTTCTCTTTTAGTATCTCTTCATCATCGCAAGTAGCCGAAAATGGAAGAATAGCAACACTAAATAACAAAAAGAAAAAAAAAACGCAAATAGAAAGAGCGAGATGGAAATAATGCTGTTGAAATTCCTGAAAATGATGCAAGAAAAAGAAAAGAAATTTCTTTCGAAAATAGTGTTATCCTAGTCCAGGTGAAGGCTTGAAGAATAAAAACTCCTTTCTCGTACACATTAGCAAACAGAATCGCAAAGTTAGAACTGAATATGCGATGGGAAAAATAATAGAAATCTGAAAGAAAAAGGAGTTTATGTCACAACCAAAAGGGCAAAAGGGCACCCCCCCCCCCCCACCGATCAGTCATCCAGGCTATTAAAAATAAGTCAATGGTTGTCCTCTCATTTAACTTTCAGAGTAAATGGATTTTTTGTAAAATAAAAATTGTCGGTCTTTACGTTTTTGACACATGCATGCACGTTGGTTTCGTAATGGAGCACAAAAATAGAATGATGACTCTCGTAAAATTCTTACCGACTGAATGAATGCCTCCGTAGATTCCAGGATAATGACTATTCATTTTGAAATAAATAGTTTAAAATAATATATGTGCCATTGGTTAATTAGATTCGTCGTCACATAGCAGAATCCGCTATGTTGACGGAAGGTGGATCATGATGGTCATTTAGGGTTGGAAACACTAGCCTTCCACAAAAGCACAACTTCCCAACGTCTTCATTAATTTTCATGCACAAGCTTCACTTGTATTCTGTCAGCAATGTGCACAGCATATAAAGCGTATTGCATTCAAATGAATGTAATTAGAGAGAACCGACATCAAAAGTTTCGAGCTGGACAGGAGAAGATGCAAAATCATGGAGAAATTACCCAAATAACTTAGTTTCCTCACTGTGGCTTGTGGCCATGTCGGTTAAAGGTCAGCTTTGTAAGCTAAAAACCTAGGTTCGAATCCCCTCATGGTCACTTTTTTTACCAACTTGTGGCACATTGATTATTTCATTGTCTTTGTATTTCAGTGTTTTAAAAGTGGAATGCGAGCCACTATGTGCCTTGGCCGAGCATGTCTAGAGATTTTTGAGTTTAAAGCGTGTTTTATTTTCTTCATCGTGTTGCAGCTAAAACTCTGTGCTTACAATAATCAATACTAAAAATGCATTGTGAAATACAACTGAAGATGAAACATTAATTATTCTTTGGAAGATGAGTCACTAAAATTAACGAAAAAATTGAGTTACATAGAAATATTGTTTCTTCATCAATATGCGTGTTTGTTTGGCATTGAAGTCACTTTATGATTGATTTGTTGCTTTAAGCCCACTTTATGCACAACAGGATAATCAGAACTGGACCTACAGCTTAAAATGGGATCCGAACCACATTTTCCTCTACCAGCAATAGAACCCAGTACATTATCTATGTGACCTTCTCCTTGCGTAAACGTACACACAAACATAATAATAACACTCCTTGGCACGACAGCCCTGCAAGGGCCTTGGTCTATCTCCCGACTGCCAGTCTGCCTCCCACAATCCCACCTAGAGGTGTGGAGTTCTTCAACCAGTAATGGGGTGACGTGGGGTCAGCACGTCGAACACCTAGACACACAAACATACTATAGGAGAGAGTTTCCGAAATTGGACCAGTTGGTACTATTTTGCTTCTGCATCAAAAACAAGACACAGAAAAATTTGAATTTAAAATTTTGGGTGCGTCAGCACTAAGGCTATTTTGCACCCGTCACATTATAGGGGATCCAGCCCCTTTTCGTTTCACAGAACAACTCTAACATTGCAGTACTAAAATCATAAAATATTAAAATCTTCTGACTTTCGTTAAAAGCTGAGGCTGAAAAGGAGCACTCAGCACAAATAAGGACAAAACACAGGACAACACAAAAAAATTATACTGGCCATAGGGCCAGTCGCCAGAGCCTCGTTAGTCTGCAGTCCAGGGTGTACTACGTGGAAGTGAGGTTGATATTTGGAGCACCCCTTACACCCCAAGACACAGAAAAAGAAAGAAATTGTAGGTATGAGAAGCACAAACTATTAGCTTTCACTTCATATATGTATTCCAACAAAAAATGCAGGAACCAATATAATAGGGTACATAAACGAAAGTACTGACCTCGGTCCATTATAGGCAACAGGTTTCCTAACTTGGGCCACAGGTTGCTTAGGTTGGACTGCTTACAAAAGGCATGTATGTATTATGTAGACACCTGCAGCAGTCGCTGCACACACCATTGTGGTATTTACCCCAAGTTTGCCACTTGTAACAGCACCTACCTGTGATTTTCCTTTCTTTGCTACAATTTTTTGTGGAAGTTTCTAGACTGTGGTGAAACCTGACTCATCCACGTTGAATATTCGATCAGCTGTACAACCAAACAAACCATACCTTCTACTACACTAGATCAAGCCATAGTCCCCATTATTGTATGATGCTATAGCCATTTGCAATTCCATTTCTGTCCACAGCCCATACTTTCCCCGGTCCAATTTGGGAAACACATGCTGATCCAACTTAGGCAATCATACCCCGTTAATAAAAATATGACGCTACACGAACATACACAACTAAACCATATGTAGTTAGTGGTTAATGTTTGGAACTTTTATAATATACTACAGGACATTTGATTACTTGCCCCTAGTCTACACTAGGGATGGCCAAACGGATCCGGATCCGAAAAATCTGGATCCATTTGGATCCGGATCCAAAAGTCATGGATCTGGATCCGGATCCGGATCTGAAAGTTTCGGATCTGGATACGGATCCGAAAGTTCCGGATCCGCGGATCCGGGTCTGAAAGTTTCGGATCTGGATCCGGATCCGAAATTTCCTGATCTGGATCCGGATCCGAAAGTTCCTGATCTGGATCCTGATCCGAGATTTCCGGATCCGGATCCGGATCTGAGAGTTTCATATCTCAATCTCATTATAATATTACCACACCTTAAAAGGTATTATGATCTTCGATTACAAAGAAATTTTTCGTTAGTGCTACAAGAATTTTTTTTCAAGTGTTGTTCCTAAAATACTTTGCTACGCATCGGCTAACACACTCATGCACACATGTCAGAGGTGATTTTGTAAATGCCATTGAAACGAATATGTATTCATTCGAATGTATTGGAAATGAAAACACACATAAATGTGAGACATTCCATTCCAGGATGAAACCTTTAACACATATAACAAGATAGAAATGTTATACAAAAATTATACAATTGTTCTACAGTTACAGTTCTAAAAATTAAAATAAAACATTATAATATATGCAGTGTTAAATAATTACAAAGTGTAAGACTAACAAGGGAGGTTATCTAAGTATCCCCTCCGATTTCCATGAAACTTGGCAGTATAGTGGGGCCCAAAGGAAGAATTACGTGTTTTTTTGTTTCAGCTAAAAAAACTGTTTTAGGGGGCAAAACCCCTTCAAATGTCAGAATGAAGACAAATTGAAGTGAGGATCTGACCCCTGTGTCCCCCTCCGATTTCCATAAAACTTGGCAGGTGTATAGTGGGGCCCAATGGAAGAAATGCGTGTTTTTTTTTGTTTCAGTTAAAAAACGGTTTTACGGGGCAAAACCCCCTCAAATGTCAAGATGAGGACAAATTGGAGTGAGGATCGGACCCCTGTGTCCCCCTCCGATTTCCATGATACTTGGCAGGTGTGTGTATAAACGGGCCCAAATGAAGAAATACGTGTTTTTTTTGTTTCGGCTAAAAAACTGTTTTAGGGGGCAACCCCCCTCAAATGTCAATATGAGGACAAATTTAAGTGGGCATTTAAGTTATGTGCCCCCTCCGATTTCCATGAAACTTGGCAGGTGTATGGTGGGGCCTAATAGAAGAAATACGTTTTTTTATTTTGTTTCAGCTAAAAAACGGTTTTACAGGGCGAAACCCACTCAATTGTCAAGATGAGGACAAATTGAAGTGGGGATCTGACCCCTGTGTCCCCCTCCGATTTCCATGACACTTGGCAGGTGTGTGTATAAACGGGCCCAAATGAAGAAATACGTGTTTTTTTGTTTCGGCAAAAAATTTGTTCTAGGTGGCAACCTCCTCTCAAATGTCAAGATGAGGACAAATTGAAGTGGGTATCTGACCCCTGTGTTCCCCTCCGATTTCCATGAAACGTGGCAGGTGTATAGAGGGGCCCAAAAGAAGAATTACGTGTTTTTTTGTTTCAGCTAAAACTGTTTTAGGGGGCAAAATCCCCTCAAATGTCAAGATGAGGACAAATTGAAGTAAGGATCTGACCCCTGTGTCCCCCTCCGATTCTCATGAAATTTGACAGGTGTATAGAGAGGCCCTAACCCCCTGTTTCTTCCTATGCCATATTTACGTGGTTTCGGGGTCAGATCCCCACTTCAATTTCTCCTCATCTTAACATTTGAGGGGGGGAATGAAAACACACATAAATGTGAGACATTCCATTCCAGGATGAAACCTTTAACACATATAACAAGATAGAAATGTTATACAAAAATTATACAATTGTTCTACAGTTACAGTTCTACGAATTAAAATAAAAAAGTTCTGGATCTGGATTTCGGATCTGCTAGGATCCGGATCTGGCCATCCCTACTATACACCTGCCACGTTTCATGGAAATCGGAGGGGAACACAGGGGTCAGATACCCACTTCAATTTGTCCTCATCTTGACATTTGAGAGGTGGTTGCCCCCTAGAACAATTTTTTTGCCGAAACAAAAAAACACCTATTTCTTCATTTGGGCCCTGCAAGTTTCATGGAAATCGGAGGGGGAGACTTAGACCTCCCTTGTAAGTGTATTAATTAATTACAAATCGCGCACGCATGCACACACACACTATATATATATATATATATATATATATATATATATATATATATATATATATATATATATGTATATATATATATATGTGTGTGTGTGTGTGTGTGTGTGTGTGTGTGTGTGTATGTATATTATATATATACGTATATTAGCATGTAACAATATGTTTTATAAGCACATTCTTACTTTCCAAAGAAGCGCATGTGGGATGGCAAAACGGATCTGGATCCGAAAATTCCGGATCTGGATCCAAAAGTACCGGATCCGAATCAGAAAGTTCCGGATCCGGATCCGAAAGTTCCGGATCCAGATCCGAAAATTCTGGATCCGGATCCGAAAGTTCCGGATCCGGATCTGAAAATTCCGGATCCGGATCCTTAAGATCCGGATTTCGGATCCGCCGGGATCCGGATCTGGCCATCCCTAGTCTACACAAGAGCTTAAGATCCGAAGCACAATAATTGCAACACAAACAATGGAGAGACAATAACAGCACTCCACTTCGTCAAACGTCTCTAGTTGACTGATCATTCAGTCATTTGTGCATGGCACTGATGCCAACCAGTAGTGCCAACTCACCTGTTTCAAATACTTGTCTATAGGTAAAAACAAAGGAGGTCCAACTTAGGCAGTGATCCAATTTTGTAAACTTTTCCCTATGTAGGTAGATATATAGAGACAAGTAAGTGTCTGGGTGCACATTCGATTCTATATCACAATTTTTTGTACGGAAGTTGTTGCCTTCCCCTCTGGTTGTAGGGGGGATTGTTACAAGTATACAAAGCTGTCTTGTAACTAAAATAACCAATTAAAATGTAATTTGTATTTGTCAGCCTGCAGAAGCACTTGAAGCATATATTCTCTTTGATTATTAAAAGGAAATGCAGCTCTAAAATTATGTCATTATAATTAAGGTATTTCAACTCAAATGGAGATTTGCTTTATTACTGTAAAAGAAGAAGGCGAAGAGAGAAGAAGACATGTAAATTTCATGAACTAAAATTATAAATGCAACCTCTCTATATATAATTACTTCACTGTCCAAAATTTACACTGTGTTCATAACTATTCATGTAATGTGACATTGTAAGATCCCATTTCGAATTGAATTTGCACATTTTTGGTTTTAAGCAACTATAGCGGGAGGCTGTTTTTCTGTGGCACAGTGATATGCATATTATGTCAGCTGCATTACTTTAATTAACACTATTTTAAATAGTGAAAGGGGAAAGCCATTTCTTAACTGTTGCAAACGTTTGGTCACGCAATCAGACAATCGAAAATTACACACATATGAAAACGTCTACTCAGGTTAGGCATTTCATTCTACGGCATGAAAAAAATAACTGATCCTACCAGGGTTCGAACTTACGAACGGAGATTATCTGTTCCTTTCACAAAAGTGAAGCACCACGACGAATGCACTCTATGCAGACAACGTTGCTCGCAGTTCGATGCCTGCTTTGCAAGGCTGGCAGATGCACATGCATCACATGGTTTGTGTTTATCGAGGGTTCTAAGGCCTTGGCCGAGCAAAACCACTTGACGTGATCTTAAATAGTGGGTCTTTGGCAGAGAAAAAACATTGATGTATTATATTTGACAGGGCTTTCTTCGGTTCTCGTCTCCAACTATTTAAATCTTTGAAATACATTAATACACACTGATTTTCAGTATATTTATTTTCCCATGCTTTTCATTCATGTCACGGTTTCAAAGGTGCATCGCTCTTATATCTGGCGCAGGAACTGCCTTAATGGCAGCGACTGCCTGTTACAGCATTTCCCTTCAAAGGAACTCATGGTCAATTAACCAATTAAACCTTTTTTAATGTATAAAACAGTGTTTAATCAAGAGAAAAAACATGTTTAAACAAAAAAGTCTAAAACATGCCAAGAGGATTTAGTTTCTAATTATAAGGGTTGATAAGGAATCTGCTAAACATCCAAGGGAACACTTTGTTCCTAGTTATAAAGTAAACAATTGACTACTTTTTAAATAGCTGTTTATGGGTGCGTTCCAAAAGTCGCACGAGTATTATGCATTAAACGAGTTATGGGAACTGGTCGTTCTGTAAGTGTTTTAATGGCAGGGTTGACAAAAATTGTGTTTTTTGAAAGAAACAAAAACAGGTTTTTTGTTTTAAATGTTTTAAACAAGAACAGAAAAAAACATGTTTTAATCAAATAAAACAATTAAAACATAAAGCCAAGAAGACTTTTCTTCTAAGAATAATTATTAATAAGGAATCTTAATCATCCAGGATGGACTGAGTTCCTGATATAAAGTAACGCTTGACTAACTTCTTAAAATACACATTTATGTTAGTCTTAAGTAGGCTGTTCGAGAAGCTTCAAATGAAGTGATACATTGTTTACATCCCACTTGGACAACATTGCAACTGCACTCGTGACCTAGAGCTTGCCTCTGATTGGTTATGTTACGTGAAATGCTAAAGAAATAGATCCTATTCGAGAAAAATGTCATGGAATATGCCATAGCATCAAAATACTATAAGATTTCTTTACTTTAGATGGTAAAATTAGATAGTAGCAGAAATGTTAAGAAATATTTCAAGGAAAATGCTTTCTTGTAAAGTGGGTCTTAATATCCAAACTGTAGCCTACACAATTAGTGTTACCAGAAGTCCTCGTTTTCCTGGAAAAGTCCTACATCATTAGCTTTATGCCAGGCATCAAGGAGGAATTTATAAAAGATCATAAATGTTCTACATTTTGAGCATCACATAATTTGAATTCAGAAAATGTGTGTTTTGGTCGGGCAAATTTAAATCATGGAAAGTACAAATCTATGAACTATGCTTCTATACTCAATAGTGAAATTAATTTTGATTGAAACATTGGAATCGCTGAAACTTTGAGATGAAGCGAAAAATTGGACAGAATATCACTTCAATTGAGAAACACAAAGCCATGAAGGAGGAACAGACTCCACCCTCCTTCCCCATGCTATTGTATGGTGAGACTGTTCAGGTCTCAAACTCATCATGTCCTACTGTTTACAAATTATATTAACTGCTGAATATTTGTTTGTTGCTCCAAGTTATAATACAAAGTTGAGGAAGTATTTTATTTAATACAACACAATGGACTGTAGAGACAAATACATTTTTGTTGATTCTGTAAAAGGTGCCGTACTGGTTCAACTTAATTTCAAAGAGTTTGTTCAGTTTCACAAGTATTTTATGACCAAACCTGAAATTCTGAGAAAAATTGGCTCCTCTGAGAAATACAACTAAAAACAGATGTAGTAGGAACTGTGTGGCTTAGTATTGAATTCAAATTCGTGAATTTTTTTAGTAAGGCAAGAAAAAAATGTTCTTAAAAAAATGAAATGTGTCAATTCTACATTGTTAGTGAACATGTTCTAGAAATGCATATTACTTACTACAATTGATATGTCCTACATTTTGACTACAAAAAAAATAAGGAGTTGTAAACCAATGTTGAATCATTTACTAATTGGAAGTTTTGACATATAATGTAAATTTAAAAACAGCTGATTCATGGAAATCTACATGTTACTCAACATATGTTTGCTGGTTGGTAGATTTGGTGTTTTAAGTAAGGCTAAACGGAACTGGACCTACAGTTTAAAGTGGAATCCGAACCACTATGGTTATCAAACCCACTCAACTTATGTTACATTCACGAAAAGTTTTAATAATTTAAACTAAATTCTAAGATGTCACATAGGTGTAATTAGTTTCTATCCATTATGCTAGATGGTGGGAGCCTAAAAAACTTGTTGAAAATTCCTTTTTCTAGGAAATTGGTACCTACACGCTGAAGTATCAATGAGGACAGCCCGATAATTAGGGTCTCCATGCATAAGGTGGCATAGTGGCTGTTGATATTGGAGTGGACCCGGCAAAACAAGGTAAGTTGGAGTATGATGAAAGGACCTCTTGGTAAGTTGAAAGAACTAACGGATTGTGACACAAAATTCATTACACCATAAAATCTTTTAAAAAATTATCATATAAATTATTTATTTCACATTAAATTCATGTCAGAACAAAAAATATGAAACATTGAATATCTTGAAATAATTGGATACTGTTTTAAATAAATGGGGCTTTTAAGTTGTATGAATTCCTGAATGTCGTCCAAGATCTCCCTTCCATACAAATGATTTGTTACATGTTGCACACACATAGGGCTTCTCTCCAGTATGATTTATTAAATGATTTTTAAGTTCTTACTTCCCTACAAATGATTTGTTACATGTTGCACACACATAGGGCTTCTCTCCAGTAAGATTTATTAAATGATTTTTAAGTTCTCCCTTCCGTACAAATGATTTGTTACATGTTGCACACACATAGGGCTTCTCTCCAGTATGAATTATTAAATGATTTTTAAGATCTCCCTTCCATACAAATGATTTGTTTCATGTTGCATAGGGCTTCTCTCCAGTATGAATTATTAAATGATTTTTAAGACCTTCCTTCCTTGCAAATGATTTGTTACATGTTGAGCACACACAGGGCTTCTCTCCAGTATGAATTATTAAATGATTTTTAAGTTCTACTTTCCGCACAAATGATTTGTTACATGTTGCACACACATAGGGCTTTTCTCCAGTATGAATTATTAAATGATTTTTAAGTTCTACCTTCAACACAAATGATTTGTTACAAGTTGCACACACATAGGGCTTTTCTCCAGTATGAATTATTAAATGATTTTTAAGTTCTCCCTTCCGTACAAATGATTTGTTACATGTTGCACACACATAGGGCTTCTCTCCAGTATGAATTATTAAATGATTTTTAAGACCTTCCTTCCTTGCAAATGATTTATTACATGTTGAGCACACATAGGGCTTCTCTCCTGTATGAATTAATAAATGCTTTTCAAGATGTTCCTTCTGTGTACATGATTTGTTGCATGTCGAACATACATACGGCTTCTCTCCAGTATGAATTATTAAATGCTTTTCAAGATGTTTCTTCTGTGTAAATGATTTATTGCATGTTGAACATATATAGGGCTTCTCTCCAGTATGAATAATTAAATGTTTTCTAAGATTGTCCTTCTGTGTAAATGATTTGTTGCATGTTGAACATATATAGGGCTTCTCTCCAGTATGAATAATTAAATGTTTTCTAAGATTGTACTTCTGTGTAAATGATTTGTTGCATGTTGAACATATATAGTGCTTCTCTCCAGTATGGATTCTTAAATGATTTTTAAGATTTTCCTTCTGTGTAAATGATTTGTTGCATGTTGAGCACACATGGGGCTTCTCTCCTATATGAATTATTAAATGTTTTCTAAGATTTTCCTTCTGTGTAAATGATTTGTTGCATGTTGAACACACATAGGGCTTCTCTCCAGCGTGAATTAATAAATGATTTTTAAGATGTTCCTTCCGTCTAAATGATTTGTTGCAAGTTGAACACTCATAGGGCTTATCTCCAGTATGAATTATTAAATGCTTTTCAAGATGCTCCTTCCGTGTAAATGATTTGTTGCAAGTTGAACATTCATAGGGCTTGTCTCCAGTATGATTTCTAAAATGTCTTTGAAGGTGTGACTTCTGATCGAATGATTTCTTACATGTTGAACACACAAAGTGTTTTTCAACACTATGAATTCTTGAATGTACTTTAAGATAGTTCAACATATTGACTTATTGCATATTGGACACCGATACAGTTTCTCTCCACTATGAAGACTAGAATGTTTTGAAAGAACTTCCTTGCGTGAAAATTGTTACACGTTGAGTACATATAGGGATTCGCTCCAGTATGAATTCTTAAATGTTTCCTAAGACTTGACTTCACTGTAAATGCATTATTACACACTGAGCATGCAAAGGGTTTCCAGTATGAATTCTTAAATGTTTTACAAGAAATGACTTTCAGTGCAAATGCATCATTACACACTGAACATACAAAAGGCTTGTCTCCAGTATGAGTTCTGGAATGTTTTCCAGGATCCTCTTTGCTCACAACACTATGAGTTTTCCAATGCTTTCTAAGATTTTGTTTCAATGCAAAAGGATTGATACAGGTTGAACACGGAAAGGACTTTCCACCACTATGAACTCTTGTACATTCCGTGAGACATTTTACCTCCTTAAATGATTCCTTGCACATTGAGCATTCAAAAGATTTTGTTCTAGTATGATTTTGCACATGAACCGCAAGTTCACATTTATCATTAAACAAATTACTTTCATCATTCCAAATGGCAAAACCTTTTGAGTTTGAAGATTTTGTAGATTCTCCTTCCTCTGCAGTATCTAGAGTAGTTCCACTATTCTCTGTTGCAGAGCAGAATGTTTTCGCTGGTGTCGAGCTGCAAGAAAGAAATCCTATTGGAAGTGATTTGGGTCTGAAATTTTGAGTTGGTCTCCTTAAAATATAAATGTATATCGTTGTACAAATATTTTTATTGAAAAGCACATATAATCAATGTATACAGGCTGAGTCACCTAAAATTACAACTGGAAAAATCTCGTGAACAACAAATAAATAATGAAAAACTACTTTTGCAGATATAAAGGTATGCAAGGGACTCGTCAAATTAGTAGACACAATATGTATGATTTACAAAACAAACTTATGCTTTTTTAAAAAATGGAAACCCCATATTGTTTTAAGAACAATTGTAAGTTGATAAAAAAAAATATCCAAGTCCATATATGGAAATCTATAATATTGATGTCGATATTAATATTTGATATGTTGATATTCAATATCGACATTCCATATCCGATTCACTGATATTCGACATGTCAATATAGATATTATCAATATGGGCGCCAAAACGGATACTGAATTTGCAACACTAGCAGCAAAAGACAAGTCTTTGACAATTGCAAGGAATGGCTTGTTCTCCATCGCAAGTAACGACCCTCAAAACACCCCCTCCCCGTTCGCCAGCCAACATTCCAAGGTGCCGACAGACCTGAAGTAAGTGCTTTTGTGACTGTACCTTACCCTGCCGGACGTCTGGCTCAGGGATGGGAAAGGCAACATTCGCATATGCCACTGGAACGTCCGATCACTCAACAACAAATTCACATATCAAAATTTGACGTTATCACATTGAGCGAAATGTGGCTGCAGTCGTCCCTCTCTATATAGCATCCCTAATTTCAATCTGTTTTGAAATGACTGATACCCTAGCAGGTGGCACTGCTATCTTCGTTAGGAACAGCTTTCTTGCCTCTCACTTAGCCTCAGTTAATGAACGTGACCTTGAAGGGCTTTGGGCGAGAGTCTCGTGTTCTAAAACAAATAAAAGTGTTATTGTTGGCTGTGGATATAGACCTCCTAGTGGTTCGGTTAGAAGAGCATGCAAAATCTTGTAAACAACAATCACAAGCTTACCACCAAGCCAACTATCCGTACTACTAGGAGACGTGAACGTAAATCTATTGAAAGATGACCAAGACACAAATACATTATTAGAAACTTTATCAGCTTTAGGACACAAATAACTCATTACTCTGCATACAAGAATTACGTAGACATCCGAATCGTTTCCTTGAACCCTCACTTGCACACAGTTACACAAACTGTCTGTGAGCACATGAGTGACCATGTTCTCGTTTACACCACACTCAAAATTAATATAACATGCACGCCAAGAAGCTAATTACTACCCGTAAAATTCATAAAATATATGAAACTGATTTTTTCACCTTCGCATTCTCTCTTCTGTTCTACGCAAGTACATCTCCTGACTTAACCATGGACAAAAAAGTAAGTCACCTGCAGTCTCTCATTTTGACTGCACCCGAATAATTTGCTCCCTTGAAAACTCTCACCGTGAGAGAAAGCAAGAAGCCCTGGATTACTCCTCAAATTATTAAATTAGTATCACAGAAGAACCAGTTGTTCAAGAAAGCCGTGAACCGTTCCTGCGACTATATGTAGGAGCAATACAAATTTTTAGGAATCATTGCACAACAATTACTAGGCAGGCAAAAGTAAATTACTACAGAGATATGGTGAACCAGACCACTAGCAATAACAGCTGCAAATGGAAGGTTATCAATGAGATCACGGGTAGAGAATCAAAAACCACAATTAATCACTTGCAAGTCGACAATTCAGGTGTAAATATACTAAGAGAAGACCCCAATTCAACTATTGTCTTGCAAATTGAAGAATTCATATTCTTGCCAACATAATAAACATGTCCTTCAAACGTTGCCAGTTTCCAACAAGCTGGAAGCACTCCATAATAACACCAATCCACAAATCTGGATCTCCTACCTTAGGGTCTAAGTGTAGGCCTATTTCTCTTACCCCTACTTTGAGAAGAGTTTTAGAGAGGGTAATAGACAGGTAATTGACTACCTTCCTGGAAACAAATAATCTTATGTCTGATTGACAATTTGAATTCAGAAAGGGTGCGTCCTCGGAATTATTGTTACTTAGTTTAGTTAATGAATGATGCGAGCACTGGACCGAAAAAAGAGTCCCCTGGTTGGATTAATTTCCCTGGACGTATGCAAAGCATTAGATACTGTTGACCACAAGTTGTTACTACAAAAATTAAAGGATAGATTTGGGTGCCATAGCAAAATAATTCTTTAAATAGGAAGTTTTCTCATGAATAGAAAAATCTCAACGAAAGTAAGATGTTCACTTTCCACTCAGCAGTCAGTGGCCTCTGGCATTCCACAAGGCTCTATAACTAACTCTCTAGCCTTCTTAAAACCGAAGGTTCATGGCTGCAGCAACACAGGCCTTTAATCTGTCCCTATCTTGAGCAAGATCTATATACTCTTTTCCATCCCTACTGACTTACTTCAGTTCCATCTCAACGTTGTCCCTCCATCTTCGTCTTGGCCATCCTACAGGTCTCTTACCATCATGTTTCCCAACAAGAATCCTGTAAACTCCTCTTTCCTCTCCCATTCGTGCCACATGGCCTGCCCACCTAAGTCTTCTTGATTTAATCATTCTAATAATATCTGGACATGACTACAAATTATGTAGTTCTAAATTATGTAACCTTCTCCACTTACCTGTCTCCTCATCCCTTTTAGGTCCAAAGATTTTCCTATGGATCTTATTTTCAAATACTCTCAATTTATGTTCCTCTTTCAATGTAAGGGACCAAGTTTCACACCCATATAATACTACAGGCAAAATTACTGTTTTGTATATTTTAACTTTTAGTTTCTTAGATATTAAACGAGAAGACAAAATTTTTTTGAAGAGAGAAGTAACATGCATTTCCTGAATTAAGCCTACTTTTTATTTCCTCTTTAATATAATTTTCATTTGTTAATATTACTCCTAAGTATTTGAATTTGGAAACTGGTTCAAACTAGTTGTTATCAATAATTAGATTTTGATTATTACCTAACACTTGGTTTCAGTATGTAAGCATATATTTAGTTTTCTCTTTGTTAACTTCCAAACGTATCTCTTTAGCAGTTTTGAAAAATATCTTAGCATTATTTTAATTGTATTCACATCATCCCCCAGTAAGTCTACATCATCTGCATATGCTAACAACTGTGTCATACCATTTAATTTTAGTCCTTCTTTAGTTTCTTTTACCTACCTAACAGCATATTCTAAGGCAACATTAAAGAGCAATGGAAATAATGCATCTCCTTGTTTTAACTCATCATGAATTGTAAATTTGTCAGACACATTAATACCCACACAAATTTTACTTTCTGTTTCATTGGTGCATACTTTTATCATACTAAAAAGCTTCTTAAGTATTCCAAATGCAACAAATATATTATATAATTTATCTCTTTTGACAGAATCATATGCTTTTTTGAAATCAATGAATAGCTGATTGACATTTTGATTATATTCCCACTTTTTTCAAGTGTGTGTCTGATGTGAAAAATTTGATCTGTAGTTGATCTGTTACATTTAAATACACATTGATAATCACCTATAATTTCATTAGCATATGGGGTTAGTCTTGTTAAAAGAATGTTAGATAATATTTTATATGTTGTTGAGAGTAGAGAAATTCGACAGTAATTATTGCAGTTCATTTTATCACCTTTTTTAAACACAGGAACAATTATGGATTCTTTCGACTGTTGAAGGATTTCTTCTTTATTCCATATTAAACAAATTAATTTATGAATTTGACATATTAATGAATTTCCACCATATTTAATTAACTCAACTGGTATTAAATCAATGCCAGGTGCTTTGTTATTCTTTAGCCTTTTAATAGCATCTTTAACTTCAGTTAAGTTAGGTTCTGGAACAAAAGGTTCTGCTGTGTGGACTTCATTTACTTCTGATTTATCTGCTACATGGACATTTAAAAGGTCATTAAAGTAGTTCTTCCATCTATTTAGAATATCGCTTGGGTCAGCTAGAAAATCACCGTCCTTCTCTTTTATCAAGTTTACTTTAGGTTGCCACCCCTTTCTAAATTCATTTACAGCTTTATATAAATCTCCGATATTTTTATTTTTGCTGTTTGTTTCAATTTCGTTAATTTTACTTTTCAAGTAATCTCTTTTTTTACTTCTAAACATGCGGTTAACTTCTCGCTTTATTCTATTATAATTGTTTAGATTTGTATCATCAGAGTTATTTAACCACCTAAGTCTAGCCTGAATTCTTATTTCTATTAGATTATGACATTCAATATCAAACCATGGCTTACTTTTTCTTGGTTTATGGTGTCCAATACTGTCTCTATCTGCTAATTCTATTGGATTACATATGTGTTCCCAATTCTTATTTACGCCTGTCTCATTTATATTTTCATCATCATTTAAATCCTGCAAAATATCAAATCTATTTGACAGTTTAATTTGGTAATCTTTCTTAATTCTTTCATCAGCAAACTTTCCTGTATCAAATTTTAGAACTTTTAGATTTTGTTTCTTATGATTTATCACTGCGAGTCTTTCTCTTAATGCAGCAATTATTAGATAATGGTCACTGGCACAGTCAGCACCTCTATGTGTACGAACGCCAATTATACTAGTATGCCTTCTCTTTCAATGAGAATATGATCTACCTGATTATGAGTTTTACCGTCTTGGGAAGACCAGGTATATTTATGGATATATTTATGTTTAAATGTGGTACTTTTCACAATTAAATTCTTTGAGGTTGCAAAAGTAATCAATCTTATCCCATTATCATTACTTAATTCATGAAGACTTTCTTTACCAATCGTGGGTTTAAATGTTTCTTCTTTGCCAATCTGTGCATTACAGTCACCTAAGAGAATTTTCATATCATACTGAGAAAATTTATCAAATACCTGTTCTAACTCTGTATAAATGTCATCTTTAGTATTATCATCTTTATCTTCCGTTGGTGCATGTATGTTTATTAAAATAATTTTACACCACCTACCCTGTAAAACTGCATATGATATCCTATCATTAATAAATTCTACTGTTTTAAGAGCTGAGATAATTCTATTATTTATGAAAAAGCCTGTTCCAAATTTATGATTTTCAGTACCACCATAGAAAAAAGTATAATTTTTAGATTTACAATTCCCTTCTCCTGGCCACCTAATTTCCTGGACAGCTACTACATCTAATTTATACTTAACTATCTCATTAACTGTACACTGAAATGCCCCTGGCCGGTAAAGACTCAGAACATTCCAGGTGCCTAATTTAATATCCTTATTCCTAATGTAGATCTTATCCTTAGTCCAGGGACCTCCCAAAGTAGTCCCCACCCGGAGATGCTAATGGGGGACTATTTTACCTTGGGAACATCTATGGCCTTATATTGCCATGTCTTTTTACAGTGCAGATTTGTCAGCTCTACGCCTAACCCCCAATATGGATGCAGGAACTACTACACAAGACGAACACAAACACATTAGACAGCACAACTACTACACAAGACACACACAAACACATCGCAACTATAACACAATATAAACACAAACACACCACAACTACTGCACAATATAAACACAAACACACTACACACCACAACTACTACACAACACAAACAAACAAATTAGATAGCACAACTACTACACAAAACAGACACACATACTTGACAGCACAACTACAGTACAAGACAGGCTCTATACCTGGCCAAAATTATTCAGCCTATTTATTGATGATATCACACTAATAAATTGAGATTTATCGATTACTCTGTACGCAGATGATGATTGCCTTCTAGTGCATGTTGGAGAAACATACCAGGATGTAAAGGAGAAAATGGAAAACTCATTCCCCAAAGTTCTAAATTGGTATAACAACAAGAACCTGAAGCTTAATGTTGCAAAGACAAATGCCATGGTGCTTCACACTGGTAAGGGAATCCCAGCTAACACAACAGTTATTAACCATAATGACACCAGAGTACCTTTGAGCAATCATTTAAAGCATCTCGAATCATTATCGACCCAGAGCTAAATTTTAACCTCCAAATAAATAACTATATTCGTAAAATCTATCACCATATTTACATATTTCCAAAACTTCGTAAATATCTCAACAGAAATCTTAGTAGACATTTATACCTTACCTTTATTCCTCCCGTATTCGAGTAAGGTGCTAGTCTTATTTCTGGTGGTAACATAACTCATCTGAAGAAACTTGAATCTATCCAAAACAATTGCTTAAGAACCATTCACATGCACCCCCAACAAAATAATTCCCAACAATTGGGCAAGTTTTACAACATACCCACAGTAACTTCGAGAATACATTGCATCTACCTGAATAAGGTATTCCATAGTATTCATAACAAATCATCTCAATTGCATAATAGGTTTAAGCTCCACTCTGAGTTCAGCACCCGAAATGCCAGATCTTCCTTACATAGAGACCTAGTAATCCCCAAACCTAACAAACGCAGATTTGGTCAGAAGTCCTTCTCGTAACCTAGCAGCGGCAACCTGGAATTCACTACCGACAAAGGTCAAACTCAGTACCAGCAAAGCTCAGTTTTGTCATCTTCTACGTTCACATGCCTATAAATTATAACTCTCAGTAATATTATTTTCAGTGCTTAACCCCCCCCCCCCTACATATGATTTATATTTTCATCCCTATCCATTTCAAACAGTAATTCCATACACACTCATATCCAAACCCACACACCTTCTTTTTTAAAAATAATACTCAAACTTTCCCTATTTCATTGTTACTATGTAACACTACATGCTCATG
The DNA here is from genome assembly GCF_977018435.1 of Lepisma saccharinum. NCBI lineage: Eukaryota > Metazoa > Arthropoda > Insecta > Zygentoma > Lepismatidae > Lepisma > Lepisma saccharinum. Next base: position 11,749,766 of record NC_139257.1, read on the forward strand.
TAAATTCATGTCATCTTCCTTAGATGTAGCATTTGTATATATATTTCTTTTTACAACATAGGGCTTCAAGTCATTACTTGTATTAATATTGTTCTAAATGAAATGTTGTATGGCTTAATTATAACCCTATTGAGATAATAAATAATAATATCGATATTTTCGACATTGATATTATTTATATCTACTCATCGGCATTTTAAAAATATCGACTCTACATCGATATATCACATTGCCCTACTTCTGAGATGTTTCTTTCAAGCATCACCTTCAATTTACAATAACTTGAGAACTACTTGACGTATTACAATGTTACAAAGGCCATTTTTAATGCTTTTTTTTTCCTACTTTCAATAGCACTAAAATAATATGTGGTTTCCATTAAAAAAAACGAAAGTTTCTGCTGAAAATTGTACTTCCTTACGTATTTGAACGTATTGTGTCTACTAATTTCATGAGCCTCTCGCATACTTTTATATCTGCAAAAGTAGTTTTCCAATATTCATTTTTGTTCACGAAATATTTGCTGTGGCAATCTTAGGTGACTCATCCATATACCAGTAATAACCTGGAAGAAGATATGCATTATTAAAGACAACTTAGGACAGGATGTATCAGAGAAAGTGCGCTACTACCTAGAGTTGTAAGTGGTTGGGAAAAAACTGCTTTTTTTCCGCAGCTTTTTTCGTTGGGCTTCTTTCGTTTTTTACCCCAAAATGTTCCAAATCTATGAAAATACATTACTTTACTGCACTTTCTTGTTCCACAGCTTTCATTTATCTCTCTACTATGAAAAACATGCATATCTAAATTTAAAGAACAACTTTCAACTTGGAATTCACAGCTAGACATGAGCAGTAGTTGCAAAAATTCTGGCTTCTTTGAATGCAAGGTTTTAAAAAAGTGTTAACTTCATATTTCAGTAGGCTTATCAAATATATCTACATAGTATATACACACCCACATAACTTATAGTTTTGTATATATTTCGTAAATGAAATCTAATAATATACATATATAATTTTCAATGTTTATATCTGGCATACGAATATGTGCATAAAGCAAAAAGAAAAGACAAAGAAAATATTGATATATCTTTTAACACACTTATCAATTGTCCCCTCAGTAATACCATTTTTTAAAGCTATATTTAAAGTAAAAAATTATAGTATCAAACCCCTTTACGTTTGTATTTAGCATAAAATATGTGTATTCTGGCTTTCAAGTGTATCATGTATAATTTGATGTAAAAGCTGCTAAATCTGCAAATGAAGCAAACCTTGATTAGTGGTTCTCAACCATTATGAGGCCAAAGAGTGGTAAATTCATTTTATAAAGTTAATGCCCTGCTCTTTCCCCTTTGTATTTCCTTTACCTTTGTATGTCAATATGCACCCTTCAAATTAAATATTAATAAAATAAATTATGCCACATGATATATGTCTAGGCTTGTTGACAAATATAAAACTACTGGGTCACAGCCTGGCAGTTGGGAAAAAGTGCCCTAGTACACCACGGCCCTAAAACTGAGGCAGAAACTGAAATACATTCACCAAAAATAAAGTACATTATTATTATTTAATCTGGTTCTGACAGTAAAATCTTGTTTAAGTGCACTTTATGCTTAGATATTCTCATTCTGGTTGGACCTACAGCTTAAAATGGGATTTGAGCCATTGTGCTCTTCTGAGCTTTTTGTACAAAAGTTACAAACGTCTGAAGTCTTGGTTGTGTGACTTTTCAAACACCCTGCAGAAAAAATGGCCAATATGTGTTTTTGTCTGCCACATCATGTAAAATTATTTAGCTAGTTCCAAAATATGACATTACGAACCTCTAAACCCTTAAATGGGTGGAGTTGGTGTTTAAGTCCACTTTATGCACATTAAAGCTAATCGGAACTGGACCTACAGTTTAAAGTGGGATCCAAACCACTATGTGCCACCACCGGGTATCAAACCTGGGACCCCTAGATTACAAGGCGAGGAAGCTACCCCTACGCCATCAGGGAGGACTCTAAACCCTTAAATGACGCTACAAGTAAAATATAAGTAGATTAAGTGCAATTGGTAAAGAGCCAAAATTTCCTGTTTTTTTTCTTCAGAAAGGCTGACTTTTTATCGAAAAAAAACCCAGTGCATTCAAAAAAGCTGCCTTTTTTTTGCAACTAGACTACTACATCATGTGGTTTTAAACTTTCCTATACCAATTTCACAATGGAAATCATTGATTAGTAGTTAACCCAATTATTTGACATTTCAAAATGCTTAAATTATGAAGAATGAAACTTTATTTCAAATACTACTTGTGTAACACTAACAATACCTTCAAGTACTATAGAATATCTTATAGAGTGATTCAATAGCTGAACAGCCCAAACTTTAATTGACTGTATCGTGAAAACTCTAAGGGAGATTTACACAGGGATTACAGCATAATGAACCCTCATCTACTGAAATATTTTTCAATGTTTAATATTATTGGTTTACACCATACAGAAAATTCTGTAAATTAATAACATTGATTGATTATAATTATTTAACTTGGCTTTTGCCCGACCCTGTGGCCGAGTGGTTAGCACATCGCGCTGCAACGCCAAGGGTCCCAGGTTCGAATCCTGGTCGGGCTTGGTTGTTTGTGAATGTCCATTCATCAATTTCATCATTTCATCACTCATCCCCATCTTCGCAAATTAGCCAAGAGGCACAAAACACGAAGTAAAATAAACTCAATCAATCAATCAATTAACTTGGCTTTTCTACCACTTTTGGCTAATCGCGAAGATGAGGATGAGTGATGATATTATGAAATTGATGAATGGACACTAAAAAATACCCATGCCCAGGCTGGAATTCAAACCAAGGATTCTTGGAATCGATGTAGTGCACGTGCTAACCACTCCATCATGGAGGCAAGCATAAATTACTAACAGGCAGAAGTCAGCAATAATGTTTCCCAGAAATACACATTTCAGTGAGATATATTTACAAATAAATTTTGAAAGGGTCATAATTACATGTCTGATGAGATGTTACTATGTCATTTGTGACCACTATCAGTCATGACCATTAGCACCTATCTCCATGGGATATCCACAATGTACAGATCATTCCAAATGATTGTAGCATGTTGGACATAGAAAGTGTTTATCTCGACTATGATATCTAGGATGGGAGATCCTCCTGGATATACAGATAATTTCCTGTCCTGTGCATCTAGAGGATCTCTCATTCTGGATATCTATAGGATATTCAGTATTATGTCTACATGCTATTAAAAAAAATATGTAAACGCGTTGATACCAGTGGAAATATTCATTGATAGTGTCTAGCCTCAATTTAGTTATGTTAGTACTCAAATTCTGTGATCTAGTATTAATTCGTAACTCGCAAACATTGCACAAAGCAATTGCCCTGTACATAGGTTATTATTTGACCAAGCTAGTCATGCATACGCACAAGGCCAGGAGAATGTTCCTGAAGTTGAATTGAATTGAATTGAAAAGTCTTTTTATTTACTACAGAGCAAGATTCAGCCTTGGGCTCACCTGCCTCACCCAAAAAGCATAGTTGGTTGTATTGAGGGCATAGTTGCAGTCAGGGTTGGCAAAATTTGTTGTTCTTTATTTTTGGTAAAAAAAGTTGTTTTTTTTGTTTTAGACATTTTTTTAACATTTTAAACACTGTTTTAATCAAGATCCGAAAAAACACGTTTTAAACAAATAAAACATTTAAAACATAATGCCAAGAAGACTTATTTTCTAAGAAAAATGATTAATAAGGAATCTGTTAATAATGCGAGGAAGGAATATGTTCCTAGTTATGAAGTAAACATTTGACTAACTTCTTAAAATACTTATTTCTGTTAATCTTAAATCTCACATGAAGGCTATTCAAGAATCTTCAACTAATGCAGTTACCAGGCCCAATTCTATTCACATGGTAGCTACTCTCACAGGACTTTTCTGTTTTCTGAAATACATTTCTTTGTGAATGCAACAAAATATTGAGATTAACAACTATGTCCAGTGTATTAAGTGAGGAACAAATCTCTTTAATCCATATAATATTCAATTTAAAAAATGTTTGAAACACTTGTAAAACAAATGTAGTCAAGTCCTTTAAATACAAAACGTAGGTATTTGTCACTGCATGTTTCTTTGTTAACTGGATATATATATTTTTTCAGCCACTGAACAGATTTCTGTGCACAGTAAACAAAATAACACTGAATGAAAACAAAGACAAATTTAACTAAACCTGCACAGACTATCAAACATCGAGTATCAATACGTGTTTTGAACAAGTCTAAAAAACATGTTGAAAGCACTTTGTCTTTATCGTTTTGAACATTTGTGGAAAAAAAGCTGTGTTTATTAAATGCTTAAAGCAAGTTGATGTAAAAAAATTTGTGTCAAACATGCCAACCTCAATGCAGTGTGCTTGCTCCTGGTAGTGAAGAATATGAATTTGTTGTGTCCATCTGCATATTTGTGTGTGTGTGTAGTGTGTGTGAGAGAGAGAGAATTGCTTGTTATTATCCAATGAGTAGACAAGGCCTTCGATATACATAAATCTAGTCCAGGAATGTTCTTTTCATATCCAAAGTACGCATGAAAAATATCAGGATAACTTCCAGATTAAGTGCAGTTTTAGCCCAGATAAATCCTTGCACAAAATTAAATAGAAACATGCAGATAATGCCCCAATCACGGGAACCAATTGACATTGATATCCGAAATGTGTCCAAAAGTCATGCATACAATGTCCAAAGCATATCCAATAATGGCACACAGAATGTCTAAAAATGACCCACAGAATCCCTAAAACAAGCAGAAACCATCCATAGAATGTCCAAACATGACCTTCCTGGATATCGCTTAGTTGGACTTAAGGATATTCAGAGGATATTCAATGGATGTTTACTGGACATTCCTGGATAACTAGAATTTTGGCACAAATATCCTGAAGATATACATTAGATATCTTCTGGATATTTGCATGCTGCATGGGGAGCAGCATTTGATGGCTTTGGGGTTTTGATGATTAAGCATGTTAAGTGAAAAAGTGCAATTTTAAGGCAATAATTCCTTAGCTGGCAACAATAGCAGGCCAAACTTTTGTCAACAGATGCAGGCATTGTAAGGTCTTCATTGTTTTTTTATATTGGCCCTGCAATGGGATGAAAGGATGCAATTAGGTTAAACTTTAGGAGGAAATCAAGACAAAAGACGTATGTGACAACATGTTACTTATGTCCCCACATTTTGGAAAATAATTTTAAAAAATTAGGAAATTGGGTACATGCTCCTGTCGCCTAATTGACACAATCAAGAAATAACGATCCCGTCTCATAGTAGGAACATGTAAATACAATTCACCAAAAGTTAACCAACACTTAAATAAAAAGGGGGCAGCAATGAGAGAAGAAAAGCGTTGTGGTTGGAATAAAGTTTCCTAAATTTCTGCATATCTTTCCAAAATATGCATCTATTACATTACTACTTTAATGATCTAATTGAGACATTAATACCAAAACTGTAATTAAAAAAGGCATGCATTTGGATTAAAAGGAATATACAGTAGTAGACACATCATAATTTGATTTCATGGGCATGTTCCAAAAGTTGCATGACTGCACTATTAGCACGTGAAGCAGTTATGACAACTGGCCATTCCAGAAGTGCTTTCCCATATTTCAGACGAGAAAGAACTTCAAAATACATACGAGCTCTGAGGCAAGTTAGTTTCGTTAAAATCATCTGCTTGTTGTAGAAAGGCAGGAAAACATGTGCTGAACCAAACAAACACAGACCAAAAGCCTCTGCAAGCTGCAGAAAGTGCTGGGCTGTTAGGATGATGAGCATGGGTGAAATGTGTGCTGTATAAGTGTGTAATTAGAAAGAAAAGTAAATTATTCAGTATGCTAGTTCTTTCAGCAAGTATCACAATTTCTATTCTACTTCTATTTCTTGTAGAAAGAGATTGTAGATTACCAAAGATAGATGCCAAAGCAGGAAATTTTGTGGCAAAATGTACATAGCACAGGCATTGTTTATCTAATTCTTCAAATCTCGTAGGAAAATTGCCAACAGCATGCACAATAAACAACAATAATTTTCGATGATTTTTGTAGGTAGTATTGTAGACACACATAGCAGGTTCTCGGCCAGAGCAAAGAATCTGAAACTTGTGGACAGGAGCTAGTGCTTGAAATCTGAGTGTACAAAGATGTGCAGTTTATATATTATTTGTGTAGTGGCATGGTCATTTGCATGATTATTTTTTTTTTTAGGGAGGGGCAAATAAGGCATATTTCCCTTCCCCACATAATAGTGTAGTCTCTTGAAAAAAAAACTTTTTCAGACTGAAAATATAAGGTTCCTGCAACACCCTTCCAAATATTAACAAAATTACTGTGGCTGACACTAAATGTAATATGTGTAATACAAAGTATATGTTAACATCAATTTCCCACGGAGGAGGGGGAGTTGCTAATATAGCAGCCTTCCTATTGTCTGCCATTCTTAAATATTCCAAACAAAACCCACATTCACCAGGTTCAGGAGGCCACTTACATTTTTTAGATTTGTGTTTGGTTGTGACTTTTGGAATGTACCCCAGAAGAAGTATTTTAGCTGGAATGTGGCAACAAAACAGAGTTGCCAGGTGCACTGAATTTTTAAATTAAGTTGAATTCCCGTGCAAAATTATGAATTGTGACTTTCTTGTAAATATATGAAAAAAAAGTTAGGCACATGCTGCTAGCATCTGTTGACAAAATTTTGCCCTGTGTACAATAAGTTATCCTCCACATGCAGAACACATCACAAGGAGTTGGCAATGATGTCATGACATGATAAATAGTGTAACATAAAAACACTCATTACATTGCTACAACACATCTCTGGGTACCAGGGTTGGCATGATTAAAACAAAAGTGTTTTAAACAACTTGTTTTAACATTTAAAACACACGACTTTGTTTTTTCTACAAATGTTTAAAACAAAGTGTTTTGAACCTTGTTTTTTTCAGTCTGGTTTTTGAGACATTTTGATACTTGATACTTGAAAGTTTGTGGTTATTTGCATGTTTTATAACTTAACTTTTCATTCAATCCATGTCATTTTGTTTATTGTGTATAGAAATCTGTTCAATGGCTGAAACTGTACATTGAATTAACAAAGAAACATATTGTCATGAATACCCCTCGGCGACGTTCAAAACACCTGGCTGTTTTTCTACAAGTGTTTAAAACATTTTTAAAATTGAATACTATGTGGATGAATCAGTTTTGTTTCTCACTTAACATACTGCACATAGTTGTTAATGTTAATATTTAGTTGCATTAAAATGTTGTATTAAAAAAAACAGTAGCTACCATGTGGACTGAAGACAAAAGACAAGATACCTGAAAGTGTGGGGCGTTACCCCCACACTCCCTATACGCCTCCATGGCATAATGCTATGAACAGGGGAGCACTTTACATTTTTATGATCAAAGTATTATGGTACTCCGTTTTATCAATGTGAAAATACTTCATGCACTCACCTTTCTGTCTCTGCAGACATTCATCTTCAATTGTGAGTTCACTCTTGACAACTTCTTTACATCTTCAAGCTCTACATTAACATTGACACTGTCATCAATTGTGCATGCAAGAGCACCAAACTGTGCACTCGCATCCAAATCTTTAATATCCTCCTGTAAAAATTCATTCATCCCAGCACTAGACTTCAAGTATATGTGAAAGGCAACATCCCCTGGCTCTTCGACTTTCATTTGTTCCAACTTTGGTTCAGATTTAATAACTGATGATGAAGATGCTTGCTGGCAAGTGTTTTTGGTAGACTCTTCATTTGGTTCACTCTTGATTGAACAACTCACGAGGTCAGGTTCTTCCTTCAGTAGGTTGGGCAGAGAGCCATCGTGAAACTTCATCTGTGTTGATGAGGGTGAGGCACTTGCAATCTGAAAAGACATTTTACACACGAACATAAGATTGTGCTCAAATAGAAGACAAAAACAAGATACCTGTGAGTGTGTAACAAAGTAAAAAGGGAAAGGGAAATACTCACAACACACTGGAAACATTCAAATTGCCGCAGCTGCATCTCCAGTGGTAGAAAAAGATGGTGTGTAAAGTTGTAAAGTGATGGTTAGGGAGGGTTTTGCGGTGGTGATGGGTTAATTGGGAAAGTTACTGGGTGGTCTTTTTCAGGCCAGGGGTTGGTTGTATTCATGGCTGATATGTAGGCAATCTCCCATCTTTTTTTTTTGTACCGAGGTGTTGGCAGATTGGGGTAAAGAGTGGGTGATCTCTACTAAGAAGCAATCAATCAAAGGAATATTTTGATGGTTGGTAGTGAAGGAAATGATTAAATCCAGGTTGTGGTTGGAGGAGGAGTGGTTGTTGATCCTGCGATAGAGGGCCTTTGATGCCCCCCAAGATATTGCATGTGAAGGTATAGATAACACTGCTCAACTTTTTGTTTGTATGTGTGTCTTGGTTTTTAGACCTGTTCCTGGGGTTCTTGAGGGCTGATTCAGAAAATTGCATCTGATAGATTGCACCAGTTCCAATTTCATAGGTACAGATATGATACGATATATAGGAATGCATAAAATTTTAGTCCATTCTTTAAAAAATCTCTGCAAAATAGGGATATCATATCAAGCTTTGCTAATTGATTAGGCAATTTATGTATTTAAATTAGGTATTTTTTTATGTATAATTTTCTTTCCTTTCACAACTATTCCCACTCATATCATTTCATTTCTGCAAATCAAACTCAATCGAGGATATGGCTACTTCAAGATGGAGCTGCTTGAATCATCACGACATATTTTGCTATATTTGTGGGGAGTACACACTGAAAGCAATTAGGAAACCTATTTCAAAAATATCATATGTAGCTAATTTCGGTGTGAAGCTTGGAGATCAGGATAAGCCATGGGCTGCTGAAGCTGTATGAAAATCTTGTACAGAAGAGCATTTGTGCCAGTGGAAAAATTGAAAGATAAGCTTCCTGAAATTTGGAGTACCAATGGTTTTGAGGGAATCAAAAAAAGCATTTCAAAGACTTATTTTTGTACTGTTATCACAGGCATAAATCGACATAATCATGACAAGTGGTCTTACCCTGAGCTACCTTCAGCCAGGAGACCTCTTCCACACTACCCATTCCATCCTTCCGTGAACTACAACATCTCTCAGAGGATGAGTCTTGCATGTCTGATATTGCACAAAGTAAAGAAAGTGTGGGCAGTGTGACTCATTTACAAACAACTTCACATAATGAACGTTCTGACCAGAATAAATTGAGTGATCTGATCAAGGACTTAAATCTATCCAAGTAGTGTTTAGAATTGCTTGCCTCCAGATTAGAGGAAAAGAAAGTAGTTTAGCCAGGAACAAGAATTACATTTTATCAGACGATAAAAATGGATTTGCTGTCATTCTTTACCGAACACAAGAACTTAGTATTCTGCAATGACATCAGAAACCTTCTGAAGAAAATTGGTCTTTCAGAATGTAACCCAAGTGAGCAGAGTCTTTTCATTGACAGTTCAAAACATAGTTTGAAATGAGTTCTTTTAAATAACGGCAACTCTTCTGTTCCAATTGGTCACTCCACCAGGATGAAAGAAGAGTACAAGGTCATCTCTTTAGTCTTGGAAGAGATACAGTACCAAGAACATCAATGGGTGATTTGTGTAGACTTGAAGTTATGTTTGCTTGTTATATTCTTGGAATAGTACAGCCAAACCTCAACATTGGGCAATAAAAGATTGACCTTCGAGGGAGTTTATGGTGGTTGGAGGACAAAATGTAATCAATGAATATTTGGTTGCATGAGATAAAATCATACTGTCACCACTACACATAAAGCTAGGCCTGATGAAATAATCTGTAAAGGTTTTGAAGAAAGGTGCATTGAATACATAGCACATAATTTACCTGGACTTACCATGTTGAAACTCAAAGCAGGCGTTTTCGATGGTCCACAGATAAGACAACTTAAAACTTACACCCATCAATGAATGAAATAAATCATGTCTGTTCTTCATTTGTTTATGTTGTGAAAAACTGCAACAAGAAGGTAGACAACTACACACAATTAATAGAGGATATGCTCTTTCAACAGGCTTGGCAGTAACATGAATGTTAACCTCCATTATCTGCACAGTCACAGATCGCTTTCCAGAGAACCTTGGACTTGAGGAAAGAATAAGGTGAAAGGTATCGCCAGGACATAAAAAAATGGAAACTAGATACCAAGGAAGATGGAATGCACAGATTATGGCAGACTATTGTTGGAATCATATGCAGGATTTTCCTGGCACATCCCACTCTAGGAAGTCTTACAGAAGGAGCTTCTTGCGTGTCGAATGATTCGGAAATTTGTATCATAAATCTATGCTTCTGTTATGAAATAAAAAGGTTTTAAATGTTTCCTTCATACTTAAAATACATTAATTTAAACACTACATTAACATATCCTGATTATTTATGAATGAGGGCCATTTTATGAATAATGGACACTATTATTTTTCTAATATGTTCATTGTATGTTAGCCAGTGTCTATTTACATTCCTTCAGTGTAGTCTCCTGGCTTCTCAATAACCGTATCTCAATGTCTCAGAAGATTTGATGTGCCAGTTAGGTAACCACTGTTGTTCAGTCTGCAGATGAATGGGGAACATAGCAAACTCTTCCAGGGAGGTTAACCTTGTACACGCATGGGCTCTTTCAACTTGTGGAAGAAATCAAAGTCTGGTGGACTCATGTCTGGATTGTATGTCTGGTGACTCAATACTTTCTACTCACAATTGCTCAGCAAATTGCTCACAACCTTGCTAAGGTGCGGGCATGCAAAATGAGTGACTCATCCCGAATAACCCAGGTCCTATCTTCTGTGCATTTTTCTGTGTAATTTATGAATCCAGACATGATAAAATGCTGCTATGACTAGTTTCACATGAAACTTATCAGTCATTATGATTTCTTTGTGATCATAGGCAAAGGCAATAATTTGCTTCACCCTTAGCTTGTGTTTGTTGAACTTCTTGGTTGTGGGGATGATGGGAATGTCCACTGTTTGCTTATCACAAACTTCAAACAAAGAACTGAGTTTCTGGCGGTTGTTTGCCATGTAAACATTCAATTTTCTTTGGTCTTAAACCATCATAATACCCAAGGTGCCTGCAGATGCCTCTGCGAACACTCGTCACTTCCAATTGGGATTGACTACTGTCAGAAAAAAGATTATATTTACTCGGGTTTGGACTCCAATGAAAATTCAACTACATAAAAAAAAAGTTACATCAAAATTTAACTCATTCAATTCTGAATTAATATATGCTTATTATTTTTTGTTTCAAGTATGTCTTCTATTCTTTATCGTCATGAGAAGAGAAAAGTGATTTTTTTTTTTTTTAGTTTTGCAAATGATCGCCCTCTTTCAAATTCTATAAATAAGAAATGGGTTGTCTGATCCTAATGAAATCCTAGTACAGTGCTGGCAGAAATGTTTAAAACACAATTCTTAAAATATGTTTCTCTTTGGATTGGGTAACCCTACAAATGCAATATTGGTCTTGTTTGAAGCTCCCTGCAACAATTTTTAAAATTCATCATCATTGTCAATCACATTTCAAAACCGATTCTACACAGCTTGTTTTATTCTACAGGCTAAAGATGTATGTTGAACGTGGCAACACCACACACATCGATGTCTGTTGAACCTTTGAAAATCTGGGTAGTCACTGCGAGTCAGTGTGTATGGTGTTGACATGTTCCACATACATCTTTGCTCTCTTGAATAAAAATCTGCATAAAATCAGTTTCGCAATGTGAATTAACAATGACAATAGATTTTAAAAACAGATTCAAAGGGCTTCAAAACAAGACCAATATTGTATTTTTAGGACTATCCAGTACTAACAAAAATTTGTTTCGCAGAATTTATAAGAATGGTTATTTCACAATTTTTTAAGAAATTTGAAAATTAAGAATTGTATTTAAAGCCATTCTGACTGCACCATACTAAAATTTCATCACGTTTGATCAACTCTATTTATTTATTGAATGTCAAAGGGAGCGATCTTTTACAAAAACAAAAAGCAGCAGCTGTTTATATTTTGTTCTCATGATAAAAAATAGAAGGCATACTAAAAAAATGGTTAGTATAAATTTACAAAGAATTAATAAGCTAAATTTTTACGTAGGTTTACTGGTTAAATTTTAATTGGAGTCCAAACTCTAGTATCTATAACTTTCAATTTGACAGCAAGGAAGTGATGAACACACAAGCTGTTTCCAGAAGCCTTCAACTCCAAGTGGCATAATGTTTACTCTGACTGTATAAACCATTCCGCAGTATTGCCAGTTTGTGCAATATTTATGATTTGACCCTTGTATTTTTTATAGGCGAGGAGAGTGAAAAGTGGTATGAGGAATATGTTCTGTATCTCAAAACCTAGAGCTGATAGTGGAAAAATGGTGCAATTTTTGGAATCAGCAGATCAACTATACCCAGAAACAGGTCTATCATTTGAGGCAGCAAAATCAGTGTTGGGCAGTGTAAGGTTTTAAATGTAGAGGGTAAATTTGCCAGTAGAGGTGTGAGAAGTGATGGCAATGGGGCAGGTTTTGGCATGTTGAATGCTTGTATTTTTGAATGGGGAGATATTGGTTGTGTGGTGAAGGTGGTGCTGTTGATGAAGATATTTTGGAGGTTGGAGTGTATTTCTTGGAAAACAGTGTCAGGAAAGATGTTTCTGGTTTAAGGATCCCTGTGAAGAATGGGAAGCAGGGAGCTTAGGGTGTGTCTCTCTTGTTGAGATGGGGGTGATATTGGGTGTGACAAGTACAGGGGAGTTGGTGGCAAGTTTCTTGGTGGGGGTGTATAATGCAGTTCCGGATATTTGTTTGGTGATGAGGGTGGAGGGATACCAATGTTTGACCAGGGCTTGGTGTAGGTGCAGGTTGTATTTCTGTCAGGAGGTATGTGAAGTGTTGTCCCCTGAAGGCCAGAAAGAATGTGATTCCTTCCTTGGTGTGGAATGGGTGGGAGTTGGAGAAGTTTAGGTATTGTATGTGGTTCATGGGTTTGGCATGAACAGATGTCTTCAAATTACTTTTGACCTTTCTGAATGTGTACATCAAGGTATGCGATTTGGATGGTGCAGTGGGTCCAGGTGAATTTCGGGGATCAAAAGTGGTTCAGTTGGTCCAGGAAAGTGGATATGGATGGTTCTCCATTTATCCACATCATGAAGATGTCTATAAAAAGGAAGCAGAGGAGGGGTTCTATGGGTTGGGTCTGGAAGAACATATGTTAGAGTTTTCCCATGAACACGTAATCATGTTGGGCTTCAAATGGTAAAATTGTTGCATGTGAGGACAAGGTGGGATAGGTGGATCTGAAAGTTAGTTCTGGGGTTGTGGTGCTTTCAGTCTGCTGCTGAGGAACTACATGGAGCAGAGGCAGTGGTGTGTTGGTGTAAAGGGAAGATGGTAGCTAGGATGGTGTCTGGGGGCAATGGAGGAAGGATGTTGAGTTACTGGAAGAAGTGGTTGATGCCACTAAGTTAGGAGGGCAGAGATTTCACTAGGGACTGGTGGTGGAAGTCCATAAAGGCTGAAGTTCTTCTGGTGGGTGGACACGATGTATCTGCCAGCATTGCCAGGTTTGTGAATTTTGGGCAGTAAGTGAAGGTAGGTGAGTCAGGGTTGTGTAATTACATGTAAAAAAAAAGTTTCTACATGACACGTAATTTACGCATAAAATACATAAAAAACTAGAATCAAACATAAAAATTGTTTTGCAATGCTTGTTGTTAGGTATGACAGTTGGCAATGGTAGAAAACATTAAAAAAAAGGTTTAATAACTTTCCTTCCGAATTTGTATGTGCTCTCATATTGGAATATCACAAATTGCCATATTCACATCATAATTTTCCTATAGGATGCAAGTGTACAATATGCATGAAAAAGGAATTTGCAGCTGTTACTAAAATTTTGAAATCCAATTCAAATAAATTGTTGTTATTCTCTATGATATATCATAAATACAAGTACTAGTGCAAAACATATATATCAACAGGTTTCTCTATTTTCAAAAATGTGGAAAAAAAAACAGTTCAATTTTCAAATATCTGCTAGTGAGGGTGAGGGCGTGAGATAGCTACATAAACAATCTTCAGAAAATAATGACTTTTGTGCTGAAATATGTAAGATTTGATTTGCTTTATTTTACTTCGCTAAAATAGCCTTCTACATCCAAAATGCATTCTTGAGTACATTAGACAGGTGTGTTGACAAAAGTTCCGATTGCTTAATTCCAAAATTATGAGACTGCAGAGGCATTTTTTTACATATTTCAATTTATAATTATGTCTGTTAACACATACTTCACAGTGTTAGTGAACACTTACTTTGTATTTTCTGGAGTATGCCATGTACTTTACGTGTGTGGGGTGCAAAAGGGTATGTGGTCTCTAAATGCTTTCATTGTTAGGTTAGTTAGGTTACGTTTAGGGCTCTTAGAATTTAAATAACACCCTGTATACTTTTAACACGTTAACTGCAACATCGGTCATAATGACCAAAACCAGTGATTTGAACGCTACATTTTAAAAGTAGCTTTGTTCCACCTACAGCTTCTCTTCCAAAATGTAGGTTCACTACAGCTACAGCTACATTTGCAAAAAACTAGTTCGCTATGCTACTTACTACTTCGATATTTTTGCATTACTTCTGCATAAAAATCTTAAAACAAACACATGGATATTCAAAGAAGCCCCTAGTCTGATAGTTGTACTTACTGAAAAATAGATTCTCTTATTTCTTATCATGATTCCAGTCATTCAATAATTCTGATAGCAGTGTTACTTCAGTTACTGATTTTTACTATAGTTTTTGAGAATAACGTAGCTATGTAAATGGCATATCAATTCAAATTTCATATGTGAGTATTGCAATTAGGGTGTTACCCAAATTAATTACAACTAAAGTTCAAATCACCAACCCTGAGACCTTCTGTAAACAAAACCACGTGCATGCAGAAAGCATTGCAAACTCATAGAAGTAAAATAATCCACATGAAAACCCAGCGTTGTTACAGGATTAATTATGTAAAGTAAAACAATGGCCAATTTGTAGTATGGGATACGCTGTCACAAATGACGTCTCACTTTAAACCCAATGCTCTTTCTTTTGTACTTATTGCTTCACATTTATGGTTAACTCCTTGCACCAGTAATCATATCCCATAAATTTGGCTTCTTTCTTGCATGCGAATTGAATATATTTTACTTGCATTTTTTTAGACAAAATGATATAACATGGTAATGTATATTTCTAAGGTTTGATATAGATAGGTATGTATTTGAAATTTGTTTTTAGATTTTATGTAAATTGTATCTTATGTAAATACTATATATAATGGGTATAAACAGCCTTATGCAATGCTGTAAGTCCAGTAAATATATTGATGATGATGATGATCAAAACAACACAAAGAAAGTTCGTAAATTTATTGCGGTTGGAAACTTTGACAAGCATCCTAATAACGATTTTTGTTCCGCCAAATATAGTGCACTTCATAAAATAACTTGGTGACATGGCAAGGCAAAATAAGTGTGAACATTTTGTAGGAATATGCATTGTAACTTTCAATGAGCTTAATAGATTTGTGTACATAATGATATTTTATAACATTGGTTATTTTCTAAA
The DNA here is from genome assembly GCF_977018435.1 of Lepisma saccharinum. Classification (NCBI taxonomy): domain Eukaryota; kingdom Metazoa; phylum Arthropoda; class Insecta; order Zygentoma; family Lepismatidae; genus Lepisma; species Lepisma saccharinum. Next base: position 11,765,507 of record NC_139257.1, read on the forward strand.
AATAATCATGTGAACAGCAAGGAAGTAGTGCCACTTTCAACATGGCGAGTTCTATGCTTGCAGGAAGGTCTCCATGTTCTACGAGCTTGTTTTCAAAGCACCAGCAAGAACAGCCTTTGAAAAGGGACGAGATACAGATTCTACTCAATATTTATGTAACGTTCTGTCAGTGGTATCCTGAGAAACCGGTAATCAGCTGACACAGAGTGAAACATCGAATCAGTGAGACGGCTTGTTTACAGAAGGACTCAGGGTTGGTGATTTACACTATATACACAAATACAATTTCGTATGATTATTTATGTTTATGTATCAACATATTTTTCTTCAACATAAATATTTCATTTTTAATAGACTAATGGGTCATTCTACGTCAAATCATCCAGGCTATGTCACCTATCACCTCCAATTTTGATGAAATTCGGTATATTTATAGAACTTTTGTTGCTAATTACAAAAATGACAACTTTTTTGAGTTTGAACAAGGGGTTCAGAAATTACAGGTTATTAAAAATCTCTGTGTACGCCACGTGCGGCTCCATTTTGAATAACACGGTTATAAATTATAGTATCTTCTCTCAGGTTTGCCGTAGAAATTTCAAGTTTGATTTCTTTTGCTCAGGATAGTGTAAGCTTTTATTTAAATAAGGTTTCAGATCAGTGTATCAATAATCATGTATTTTATGTATAGTTTCATGTATTTTTTTAAAAAACTAACTAACTCTCTAGCCTTCTTAAACCCGAAGGTTCATGGCTGCAGCAACACAGGCCTTCCATCTTTCCCTATCTTGAGCAAGTTCTATATACTCTTTTCCATCCCTACTGACTTACTTCAGTTCCATCTCAACGTTGTCCCTCCATCTTCGTCTTGGCCTTCCTACAGGTCTCTTACCATCATGTTTCCCAACAAGAATCCTGTAAACTCCTCTTTCCTCTCCCATTCGTGCCACATGGCCTGCCCACCTAAGTCTTCTTGATTTAATAATTCTAATAATATCTGGACATGAATACAAATTATGTAGTTCTAAATTATGTAACCTTCTCCACTCACCTGTCTCCTCATCCCTTTTAGGTCCAAATATTTTCCGAGGGATCTTATTTTCAAATACTCTCAATTTATGTTCCTCTTTCAATGTAAGGGACCAAGTTTCACATCCATATAATACTACAGGCAAAATTACTGTTTTGTATATTTTAACTTTTAGTTTCTTAGATATTAAACGAGAAGACAAAAGTTTATGAAGAGAGAAGTAACATGCATTTCCTGAATGAAGTCTACTTTTTATTTCCTCTTTAATATAATTTTCATTTGTTAATATTACTCCTAAGTATTTGAATTTGGAAACTGGTTCAAACGAGTTGTTATCAATAATTAGATTTTGATTATTACCTAACACTTGGTTTCGGCCTGTAAGCATATATTTAGTTTTCTCTTTGTTAACTTCCAAACCCATCTCTTTAGCAGTTTTGAAAAATATTTTAGCATTTTTTTTAATTGTATTCATATCATCCCCCAGTAAGTCTACATCATCTGCATATGCTAACAACTGGGTCACACCATTTAATTTTAGTCCTTCTTTAGTTTCTTTTACCTTCCTAACAGCATATTCTAAGGCAAAATTAAAGAGCAATGGAGATAATGCATCTCCTTGTTTTAACCCATCATGAATTGTAAATTTGTCAGACATATTACTACCCACACGAATTTTACTTTCTGTTTCACTGGTGCATATTTTTATCATACTAACAAGCTTCTTAGGTATTCCAAACTCTACTAATATATTATATAATTTATCTCTTTTGACCGAATCATATGCTTTTTTGAAATCAATGAATAGCTGATGGACATTTTGATTATATTCCCATTTTTTTTCAAGTGTCTGTCTGATGTGAAAAATTTGATCTGTAGTTGATCTGTTACGTTTTAATCCACATTGATAATCACCTATAATTTCATTAGCATATGGGGTTAGTCTTGTTAAAAGAATGTTAGATAATATTTTATATGTTGTTGAGAGTAGAGAAATTCCACGGTAATTATTGCAGTTCATTTTATCACCTTTTTTAAACACAGGAACAATTATGGATTCTTTCCACTGTTGAGGGATTTCTTCTTTATTCCAAATTAAACAAATTAATTTATGAATTTGACATATTAATGAATTTCCACCATATTTAATTAACTCAGCTGGTATTAAATCAATGCCAGGTGCTTTGTTATCCTTTAGCCTTTTAATAGCATCTTTAACTTCAGTCAAGTTAGGTTCTGGAACTAAAGGTTCTGCTGTGTGTACTTCATTCACTTCTGATTTATCTCCTACATGGACATTTAAAAGGTCATTAAAGTAGTTCTTCCATCTATTTAGAATATCGCTTGGGTCAGCTAGAAAATCACCGTCTTTATCTTTTATCAAGTTTACTTTAGGTTGCCACCCCTTTCTAAACTCATTTACACCTTTATATAAATCTCTGATATTTTTATTTTTGCTGTTTGTTTCAATTTCGTTAATTTTGCTTTTAAAGTAATCTCTTTTTTTACTTCTAAACGTGCGGTTAACTTCTCGCTTTATTCTATTATAATTGTTTAGATTTATATCATCTGAGTTATTTAACCACCTAAGTCTAGCCTCATTTCTTATTTCTATTAGATTATGACATTCATTATCAAACCATGGCTTACTTTTTCTCGGTTTATGGTATCCTATACTTTCCTTAGCTGCTGATTCTATTGCATTACGTATGTGCTCCCAATTCTTATTTACGTCTGTTTCATTTATATTTTCATCATCATTTAAATCCTGCAAAACATCAAATCTATTTGACAGTTTAATTTGGTAATCTTTCTTAATTATTTCATCAGTAAACTTTCCTGTATCAAATTTTAGAACTTTTAGATTTTGTTGCTTATGATTTATCACTGAGAGTCTCTATCTTAATTTAGCAATTACTAAATAATGGTCACTGGCACAGTCAGCACCTCTATGTGTACGAACGTCAATTATACTAGTATGCCTTCTCTTATGAATGAGAATATGATCTATCTGATTATGAGTTTTACCATCTGGAGAAGACCAGGTATATTTATGGATATCTTTATGTTTAAAAGTGGTACTTTTCACAATTAAATTCTTTGAGGTTGCAAAAGTAATCAATCTTATACCATTATCATTACTTAATTCATGAAGACTTTCTTTACCAATAGTGGGTTTAAATGTCTCTTCTTTGCCAATCTGTGCATTACAGTCACCTAAGAGAATTTTCATATCATACTGAGAAAATTTATCAAAGACCTGTTCTAACTCTGTATAAAAATCATCTTTAGTATTATCATCTTTATCTTCCGTTGGTGCATGTATGTTTATTAAAATAATTTTACACCACCTATCCTGTAAAATTGCATATAATATCCTATCATTAATAAATTCTACTGTTTTAAGAGCCGAGATAATTCTATTATTTATGAAAAAGCCTGTTCCAAAATTATGATTTTCAGTACCACCATAGAAAAAAGTATAATTTTTAGTTTTACAGTTCCCTTCTCCTGGCCACCTAACTTCCTGGACAGCTACTACATCTAATTTATACTTAACTATCTCATTAACTATACACTGAAATGCCCCAGGCCGGTAAAGGCTCAGAACATTCCAGGTGCCTAATTTAATATCCTTAATCCTAATGTAGATCTTATCCTTAGTCCAGGGACCTCCCAAAGTAGTCCCCACCCGGAGATCCGAACGGGGGACTATTTTACCTCCGGAATATTTTACCTTGGGAACATCCATGGCCTTATATTGCTGTTTCTTGACATGTCTTTTTACAGTGCAGAGTTGTCAGCTCTACGCCTAACCCCCAATATGAATGGAGGAACTACTACATAAGACAAACACAAACACATTAGACAGCACAATTACTACACAAGACAGACACAAACACATTAGACAGCACAACTACTACACAAGACACACACAAACACATCACAACTATAACACAATATAAACACAAACACACCACAACTACTACACAATATAAACATAAACAAACTACACACCACAACTACTACACAAGACAAACACATAAGAATATTTTTATATAAATAATGGCCCTATAAAACTATCAAAATGTGTTTTTTAAAAATCATAAGAACATGAACTTGATAGATTGAGTTGGTGCTTTAAGTCCACTTTATGCACAGTAAGCATGATAGGGACTGGAACTACAGTCCAAAGTGGGATTCGAACCACTATATGCCTCCACCAGGTATCGAACATGGGATTCCTTCATCGTAAGGCAACAATGCGACCACTGCACCATCGGGGAGGCACAAGAAGAACATGAATTAAAAGCACCAAATATAATAATTCACTGTGCCAATGTCACAGTGAATTATTGTAAAAAAAATGGAAAATATAGGATGAATCAAAGGAAAGCGGGGGAATCCGTAAAAAATTCGCGGAACTGACACCCTGGGTTAATTTTCAGGTACCAGGGCATAAGCGCATAGCTCCGAAAGTAGTTTGACTACTTTTATCCGTATATATAAAATAATAATCGTTCTATGTAACCATATCTTGTATACTGTTTAGGAAAATAAAATTCTTTGTTTAATCCTGTTTGTCAGACTATTATACTACTATTATAAGTAGTAGCGTACATAAAACTTCATTGATACTGTCATTCAAAGCAGTATGATCCCAATAGAATCCTTGTTTTCTAGTAAGTTCGGCAGGAATATGTAACCCTCGATTATGCTAAACAAATATATATTTTTGTTTAGCTAGAGCAAGGCCCCAGGAGGATGCAAGAAGCCTTTCCTGCAAAAGTGTATGTTTTACGAAGCGAAGAAACGTGACAAAACCACCACATATGGAAGGCAAACCTGCATTAAGTTTATATCGCATGTTTACAGAGCCGTGCCTCCTGAAGTTATAAAAATCCCAACTTCAATGATTCTTTTAGACATGCTATAGTTGAAAAAATATGTTTAGATGCACACAAAGTGCATCATTATCAGATTATGCATATAACGTGTTATTGGAATCAACATATTTGTGTTAATTGGGTGCCTCCCCGATGGCTTAGTAATAACGTCGAGGTCCCGCAATGAAGGGTACCCGCGTCGACACTCAATGGAGGCACAAAGTGGATCGGATCGCACTTTAAACTGTTGGTCGGCTCGCGATTTAGCCTATTTGCGAATCAAGTGGACTTAAAAAAAAATATATCAACCTTAAGAATATTAGAATAAACTAATTCACCCGCAGGTAAGTCAAATTTCACATATCCTTCTTCATCCTCGTTCATAGACTTCCTGCAATACTCTTGTGTTGCATCCCTCGAAAATGTGAAGTTATTATTTCCCCGTACTGCGTTATTTCTTTTCATAACAGTAAGGCTAAATTATCGTTTTATCTGAACTTTTAAAAAATGTGCAAAATACGTCTCTATCTATAAACAACCACCCTTTCCCATGTATGTGTAAAATAATCCCACTCTGTCTCAGAAAACCTCTTCCTAAGATCAAATGAAGGAAACAACTCTCAAGTCTCAACAATTATAATTTTTTGCTCAAATTTCCTATCATTTATACAAACAGTAGCACATATCACGTCCTTTGGTGCAACACTGTCAACAGCTAATGTTACTTTCCTCGTCCTAATAAATTTACTTCCAACCAGTGACGGCACCAGGGAAATTTGACTGGAGGGGGGGGGGGAAGCCTGGCAACAAAATATTGTAAGGGGGCAGTCACATTAAAACGCCCGAAAACACTACACATATATATACTTATATAATAATTATTATAATAATAATAATTAATATTATTATAATTATTATTATTATATTCATGTATGGTGTTTTGTGTGTGTCTTTTATTTAGAGTGGACGTTTACTGCTTAAATTTACTTCTTGATTACGAGTTTATATCCACATGATTCATTTTAATAAAGACATTAATTCTTTTTTATTGGTAAGTTGCGTTGTCTCTAGTGGCCTATTTCAGTATTGAAAGACATTCACAATTTTATAATTCATCGTCTTTCTTGAGATGAAACTACTGATATAAATATTTTAGTTATAAGATAATAATATAAATGATGAAAATAATGCTTCTAAGAGTTTAATTTTCTTGCAAAATAAACGTGACCTTGGAAGAAGTGAATCTTCTTAAGTATTAGAAACAATGTGAGGCACTTACCCTGTAGGAGAATTCTGCTCTATGTGCTTTGGAGAACACATTGCGCACCTTTGGTACGTTCAGGACTTGACATTTCTTCTCAATGGCAAGAACAGCCAAATGAGGCAGTTTGCATCCAGCATCCTGTTTCGAGAAAGCCTTTTCAAAGATTTTCAGGACAACCATTTTCGTAACGCTGAAGAGTTTTGAGCAAAATTTGTGTTTCACCTTTCAGCGAAATGTTATCACAGGATAAAAAATCAGACGAAGGTTACAGTTATCTCATAATTCAAGAAATATTCTGACCCTGGCAATACTTACTCTTACTCTACCACTCCAACGTATGTCTGTGCTACCCAATTACAGGCATCTATGGAGTTCGTGGGAAGAAGTTCTTCGATTTTGATATGTACGAGAAAGAGCGAACCTGCATCTAATCATTGAAGAGTGGCAAATCCTAATAAGCGTTCTTTTACCTGCCCGCGATATGTTTTGAATCGAATTTTAAGTGTAATTTGCATTTTAAGGTTCACGTTCAATACATTTCCAAATAATATCCCCTCATTAGCTTCAAGAGTATCGAAGAAATTCCGTTTGTTAAGGTTTGCCTCAGACTCATGATCTCGAAATTCAAGTCCCTGAATAGTAAGAAACCTCGATGAATCCACAACAACTGACATGTAGTGTCGGTTTTTCTCCGATCACCTTTGGTCCTGGGTTCGATACCCAGTGCAGGCACTTTAAACTATTAGTCCAATCCCGATTGGCTTTTCTGTGCATAAAGTGGACTTAAAACACCAAATCAACCAACCAACCAAATCTTGAATCAACTTTGATTGTCTTTTAATAATTAGCGTTGTCACTAACGACCACGATTAGAATAATTTGCCAGTACTACAGATGATGTCTTGTGGTCCTGAAAATATTCGTGATGTTTTAAAATCATCCACATTCAACACTTTTCCCAAGTTCTTAAGACTGGGTACAACTTAGGTTAATCTCGGCTATTACAGGACATAAATGAATGAGAAATCACCTATGTCCGGGTCGACGCTCGAATCTTGAACGAAAGTCACATACACATAGCTCTATATATATACACTAAACAAATTAATATTTGTTAATCAAGTTGGTATTATAAGCAGGAAAGTGATATCATGCAGAATACACCACTTTGAAAAGGTGAAAATCGTCATACTCTTATAAATGAACTCTCTTAGTATTCGATATTTAATTAACTTCAGTTGGGGGCCCCGGGTGGGGGGGGCGAAGTATCTGACATGGGGCGTCCCCCTGTCCCTCTGGCGTCGTCACTGCTTCCAACCCTCTAATAACTTCGCTGCTGATAGCCTCACCTTCGAAATGGAAGCTTGTGTGTCGGCGAATAATACAAATAACTTGTGTTCACTGTCCCTCTTTCATTCAGAGTCTGCCGTTTTCCTTTTCAGCTTTTCCTGCAAAACTTCCTGTCAGCAAGTAAACCAAATTACAGAATTTTTATTGCCCCTCCCTTGCATCAACTTTCATTCCTACTTTAGGCCTGGATTTATGGCACGTACCCGCTACTGCAGGTCAACCTCGCCCTATGTTTGGTGTTTGCCCCCTGAAGCAACGGTGTCCATTGTTCAAAGCGAAACCTTTGTCAATGGGGAACGGCGAAAAATAGTCTCGGAATACACCCTGGTCGTAAACAATCTCCTGCCACCCTGACATTGCTGTCAGCTTCCCTCTGAAGTTCGATAAAACTACTTTGTGAAATGTGTTTAATAACGAGTGAAAATGTAGACAGTAGATACTACATGTATTTTGCACATAAACTTGAAGGCTTAATTTACAGAATAAAAAAAACAGCTACAACGTTCCTTCATCTGATTTAAAGAAAGGCTAATCGGGACTGGACCCACAGTTTAAAGTGGGGTCCAAATCACAATGTGCCCCCACCGGGCATCGAACCTTGGACCCCTTGACCACAAGGCGACGATGCTACCACTGTACCATCGGGGAGTCCCCATAGAACAAAGTTTCCTTCTACGACGATTATACAGAACTTAGTGCACTTCCTTCATTTAAAATCTATTCTATATCAGCCTCAGTATTTCGTTATTACAATCCAAGGAATAGTATTCTCTTTAAATAAGAAATAAAAAAAAACATTAGAAATAATCTTCAAACGGACGTAAAAAAATCGAATCCAACCACCTGTAGAATGCCTGAGGGAAACAACAAGAATTTTCTCAACAAAGACATATCCGAAGTTTCCATAATATTCTAATAATTTCGCAACCCGTGCAAATAATCATGTGGTAAAATCTTGTCGTGGTTCCCTGTAAACACTAAAATCACCAAATTACTTCTTTCCATATTTCCCGTATTTTCTCCTCCTCTTTAGCTCTCAGCTGTTCGGAGTGGGATAATGCAAGATTATTTGTCCCTAATTATCTCCTTCTCTTAGTCTTGCTTATATCTTGGACTCCTTAATAACTTTCCCAACAACTCGTTATCAATTTGTACTGCCATGTTTCCTACAATGCTTTTCCTACTTCCTAATAACAATCACTTCTGTACACCCTTTGATGTAAAAATTAAATAATAAAAATAAACCATATCCGTCGGTCCGTTTATCTTTCCAACCTATAGAGCTGAGACTATTTTTACAAGAAAAACCTCGGACGCAGACATTCCACGATCTTTTGGCCCCTCCTTCCACCTTCTCTACCTGCCCTTTTACTTGATGTTATTCAGAATTGTATTAGTATCTGGAGTACTATCGTAACAAAGTTATTAACCTGGAATAATTTTTTTTAAAAAAATGGGGAGTAACGCTGTGTTTCGAAAGAGTATAGGAAATAAGTTTAGGTATTCATTCATGCCTCTCTCTAGAATAGTCTTCTTATTTTGACTTAATACATGCTTATCAACGTTTCTAATTGAAATACTTTATTCCAAGCAAACAAGTATTTGAAACAGATTAAAAATTTTGCTTTTATTTTTCGAGACATTCGAGACGAGACGAGACTTTTCAAAAGCCGTCCCGTCTCGTGTCTCGTCTCGAAAACGAGACGAGAAAGGCATTCCGTCTCGAATTTCAAAAGGCTTGTCCCGTCCCGTTGAGCAACACCATTTTCAATGTGTAATAAATTGTTAATACTTCTTAATAGTACATATTGTAGCATTCATATAAACTTCCCCTATACATGTTGTTGCCGCAAGGGGGTATAGCAGAGTATGACGGCGTCTTTGTGTCCTTTTTCCTTGAATTTCACTTTTTCAGTGCTTTTCTGTCCTCCTTTCTTTTTTGGCCCGATTACCCCAACAGTAAAATGTCAAGTCAGTCAAACAAAAAATCCAATCTTTCACCACACGCCAAAAAAAACATGGAAATATATTTCACTTGCACAAATTGATTTTTGAATAAATATTATGAAGCAAAAGTATTAACATTTAAATTTTTTCAAAAAAAAAAAAAAAAAAACTTTTGGGCGACCTGATTACCATTTACAATTTCCTTCTGTTTAAATTTTTAAAAGGTAGAAAATTCCAGAAGCGTCTTCTCCAATGTATTTTGCACTATTTGATGTTCATGTCAATATTCTATTATTATTATTATTGATTTTATACACACGTCATTTCACTATGGGCCGCGGTAACTCAGTTGAAGAATATCTGGCTGAGACCCGGGTTCGAATCCCGGGGCAGGTGATCTGGATGAGGAATTTTTCCAGTCATTTCCCTGCTTCTGCGTGGCTCTGAGGCTCACTCAGCCTCGTATGACCTGGTGGCAACCCTGGGGGGTAAAGGCGGCCGGGTGTGATGTTGATCAGGTCATCCCAAATATGGCCGAGATAAAAAATATGTGGAGCTCTACCTCCACCTCACCCCATATGCCTTTACGGGATGTGTGCACACGCACAGGGGTACCTTTTACCTTTACTTACGTCATTTCACTAGTCGTGAATATTGTCACTGTAGTTGTAAGAGTTAAGAGTAAAAAAAAGACAATACCCTGCTAATAAAAGTAAAGCGTTCTGTTAAGTGAAATTTTCCAATTCGAGCCCTAAAAAAATTACCCCTTTGCCTCAATTTTTTTCAGAAAATTTCCCCTCTCTTCGCTACCACATCAAACCGTTACAAATTTTCCCAGTTTTTCCCTCTTGCACATCAAACTACTTCACAATTTCCCTCCAATTACAATCACCAAGCCGAGAATCCTTTTTCAAGGACAGTCGGTATCCTTGGGCGAAAAATAACACACAACTGCGCCTCGCAGCGCAATGAATGCAAGTTCATTTACAAGACCACAGTTTACAAACCTCCCCCTTCTTTTGTTATGCGACAACAGCGTAATACAGAAAGGTAATTAAAACGTTCATTAAGAAGACTTCCTGCGCTTTACTCAAGCATGGACCGGCGAGCACGATATTGCTATACATTTACATGGAAGGCCGGTTGAATGCGACTGAAACGACCAGAGACGTAACGTCTTGGTTTTTATGGCATCACTTTCGCACAACAGCGGGTTCAACGTCACAATAAGGACTGCACTTTTATCGAGAAGTGAAAGGAGAAGTGGAAACGTGTGCTCATTCGATCTAATGTTATGCCGTAATTATTGTATAGATTCAAATCAGTCCGATAGGTTTTTGTTTTGCTGGCATTACACAATTCCCCTTGACCGTCAAGGCCGCCGAAACTGCCACGATTTTTGATGCGTTCCGTCTTAGTATTTACAAAACCTATATTTCTATTTTGAGGCATTATATTCCCTGAAATAAATAGTTGAAAGGTAAACTGGTTCCTGCATTTTACACTCAAGTTCTTTCGATTTTCTTATTCTGTTTGAATCACTTAACTAAATTTTATTTCCGTTATCTATCTATATACATGGTGTACCAAAAGTCCTATCCCCCCTTTAAATTGTAGACAAACCTGTAAAGGGCCTCCCCCATGGCGCAGTGGTAGCGTCATTGCCTTGTAATCAAGGGGTCCCGGGTTCGATACCCGGTGGAGGCACAAGTGGTTCGGATCCCACTTTAAACTGTAGGTCCAGTCCCGATTAGCCTTACTGTGCATAAAGTGGACTCATGTATTTTTTTAGAAAAATAAATGACTAACTTCAAAAGTGAATTTCGTGCAATGCCCCCCCTTCAATTTCACCCAAGTTTTATATACAGGTAGCTCAGAGTGGGTACTGATGCTTGATGGAAAAATTGGGATGGGCGGTTCAGAGACAGGGTGATAAAAAAATCATTTGCATTAAAAGTTAATCTTATTAAAAATTCTTATGTATTTAGCACAAAGTCTGAAGTACAATATGTTTTGAGGTATAATATTCAAAATTTCTGTTCACTATGTGTGAAGGTAAGCATAGGCGTAACCTTGTGGGGCAAAGGGAATACCCTATCCAAAATTTATAGATTAATTAAAACCTACAAATAATAATTGCAGTTGAACCCCGATTTTAAGCTCCTCAATTTTACATTTTCCTGAATTTTACATTCAATCTTGGTGGTCCGAACATAGCAAATTGCTAAGGAATTTTCCTCGGTTTTATATTTTCTCGCATTTAAGATATTTCAGCTTGGTCCCCTAAACAATTTAAAATCGAGGTTCCACTGTATCTAAGTTAGTTTCAACTGTCTTCAATTTTTTAAAAAAATATAATCATCATCTCTTCACGGAGATATGTAGTATGAAGTAAGAATTAATAATACACATTTGTGCTGATTGAAGTTTTTCCAAATGGAGCTTTTCTTCCCACATAGCACAGAAAATCTCCTTGTGATTGTATCACTTAGAAGACTTGTATAGACATCAACAGTATCAAGTAACAAGTGCAGCAATGAAGTACCAATTCCATAGAAATAGTATTAATAACCCACAGCTCTACAGCACCTTGACGGGCCTTGGCTTACCTACCGACTGATGGTCTCCTTCCCACACTGTTCCGCCATCACCTGTTATAGCATGTAGGTCTCAGACCAGTGTTGGGGTGACGGGTGATCAGCCGACGAACCCCCAGCCGTTATTGTAGGTCTTCTTGACCAGGTTACGCTCACTCACTCGGAGCTTCCCAATTTCCTACGATGGTGGGTTGCCACCGGCCCTATACGTAGGCTGAATCAATTCCGACCAGAGCCGGATTCGAACCTACGCCGTCCCGCAGCGAACGATCTCAAGACGAGTGAACGCCTTAACCCGCTCGACTACGGAGGAGGACAGAAATAGTATTAGAGGCATAAATTTCTTATTAATCATGTAAGGTGAAATGGCAACAACCCGCAGTACAATTTGTCAGCAATTGCAATGTACTATACAACAGCACCAGGAAGATTAAGTATGCACTGTTTTGAACTTAAGCTATTCACAGTGTACGGTTAAGTTACTTTTTACAAGTAACAGTTTCAGTTACTCATTTAAAAAGTAACTCAGTTACAGTTACTGTACTTTAAAAGTAACTGTGATTTACTTCACAGTTACTGTGAAAGAGACTTACAGTTAATGATCACTGATTTGTGTAAAAATTACAAATTGCGTTTCTAGTATATAATATGTCTTCATATACTTACATTAATACTGCAAATAAATGATGAAACACAGAGTCAACTTTGCTTGCTTTACAATTTTAATTAAGAAATCATTTGTATGCTGACCATGGTATTTTGAATATGGTGTCATTGATTCCACTTCCACCTATTTCTTTCTCTTCCATTCCAAGTTCAACAAGATCCAAAGATCCACTCCTTCGACAATGACTTTTTCCTAGCTCGACAGTCCACCTAAAACACTGAAGTTTTCACATACAAGTAGATATGAATTGAGGTAAAGCGTGGATGAAGTTAGCATGCAACAAAGCATAGCTTCCTTGCCAGGCCAGCAATTCCAAGAAAATCCTTTTACGTAGCATCCAGAGAAGGTAGAGAAGTTACAGATATATATTTTTTTACAGTTGGGAACAGAAAATGTGAACGGCACAATTTATAGTGCATGAAATTTTGGCAATGCATAGAATACAATAGAGTAAGTATTTTTCGGTACTATCTTCATGGGCGTAACTTGGGAACAATCTTTGGGTTTAGAGAATTATAAAGTTTTCCGTCCCATAAAAATAGTGTCAAAGATTATTTGCTAAATACATTTGAAAAATCACAATAATTACTCTTTTTTGTTTGTTCCTCAAATGCCAGGAGGTTCACAAAATATATTTAACTTGTAGGTTTTAATTAATCTAGAAATTTTGGATAGGGCAAATGATTCCCTTTACCCCACAAGGTTACGCCTATGCTTATCTTCACACATAGTGAACAGAAATTTTGAATATTATACCTCAAAACATATTGTACTTCAGACTTTGTGCTAAATAAAAAAGCATTCTTAATAAGACTAACTTTTAATGCAAATGATTTTTTATCACCCTGTCTCTGAACCGCCCATCCCAATTTTTCCATCAAGCATCAGTACCCACTCTGAGCTACCTGTATATAAAACTTGGGTGAAATTGAAGGGGGGGCATTGCACGAAATTCACTCTTGAAGTTAGTCATTTATTTTTCTAAAAAAATACATGAAACTATACATAAAATACATGATTATTGATACACTGATCTAAAACCTTATTTAAATGAAAGTTTACACTATCCTGAGCAAAAGAAATCAAACTTGAAGTTTCTACGGCAAACCTGAGAGAAGATACTATAATTTATAACCTAATCCGTGTCATTCAAAGTGGAGCCTCATGTGGCGTACACAGACATTTTTAAAAACCCGTAATTTCTGAATCCCTTGACCAATATGAAAAAAGTTGTCATTTTTGTAATTAGCGTCAAAAGTTCTAAAAATATACCGAATTTCATCAAAATCGGAGATGGTGGGTGACATTTTCACAACATTCTGGATGATTTGATGTGGAATGACCCTAATATGAAAAATATATTTCATTGATTCTTTCAAGGATGATAATTGTCATGAACATGCTAGATACCCAGTTTTCTGAAAATAATTATGACTGATATCCATCATAAAGGTAAAGGTAAAAAGGTAAAGTGCTCCCCTGTGCTTAGCACCACGCCATGAAGGCGTATAGGGGGTGTGGGGGTAACGCCCCACACTTTCTTGATCCGGTCGTGAGTGGGGGTGATGTGATCAGCATCATGCCCCTGACCGCCTTCACACCCCCCCCCCCCCAAGGTACCCATGTTATTCGACGCTGGATGGGCGCCGGGGCCGCTTCCAACGTTAGAAAAGTTCCCGGATTTGAAGGACATAATAATTCTTCAAAAATTGATATTTCCACTAAACAACAAATTTAAAACTACACCATAGAAACATTACCCCTGCTTATTCTCACATTTCTGTCCATTCAATTTAAGGTAAAAAGTAAAAAACAAGACATCCAAAGTTGCAAGGTTAGCGCAACCCTCAAAACTTGGTCCATCATGTTGATATATTACTGGTTCCTAGCTGCTTTATCATCTGCTCCTCAAGTGCCCATTTTACTATGTGTACGGAGGGACAACATGTGGGGCAGTTTTATCATTTGTGCAGATTTAAATAATGAAATAATGAAAGAAAGAACAATAATTGGAGGGTAATGATCATTTTTCTTATTAAACAGGCGGAGGCACATGGTGGTTCAGATCCAGTCTCAATTAGCTTCTGTCTGCAGAAAGTTGACTCAAAACAAAAACTAGGAAAGATGGGATCCTCCTGCTCCTCCATTCCCCTCACTGCTCATCATTCACTATTCTTCCTCACTCTCACAATTAGCTACAAGTGGCACAAAGCGACTGTAGATAAGAGAATTACTAAATAAACCATTCACCCTCATTGTCATGAAAAGCAAAAGTTACAGAAAATTGACGTAAAAGTAGGAAAAACCAAATTTGGAAACTGTATATTACCTAAAGAAAATTATCATTTCTGCAGGAAAGTCAATAACTCATATGTACTTTTTACAATCTCATAAAATATATAGAGGAAACTGATGTGTAAACCAGAGCATATTGCAATTTTGAAATTTGTGAACAAATATTATGATGATAATTGTAATTTTAGAAAGTATATGTATATCATAAATTTCTTGCTGGTGAGATCCTATATACTGACAATAATCAATGCTGTTAATATACTGATTCATTGATTGCTTTCTCATTGTAGTGGAAAATTAATGACCTGTTTTCACACTGCATTTTTTTTTATTTATTTATTTTATTTTACTTCGTGTTTTGTGCCACTTGGCTAATTTGCGAAGATGGGGACGAGTGATGAAATGAAGAAATTGATGAATGGACATTCACAAACAACCATACCCGAGCTGGATTCAAACCCAGGACCCTTGGCATCACAGCGCAATGTGCTAACCGCTCAGCCACAGGGTCAGGCACACTGCAAGTTGTGTTTTACACAGCAAATAAGGGCATTTTGCTCTTTTCCACCATGGACATCCACAGGATTTGTTTGGGGGTGGTGCACACTAGCATTTATTTTAGGGATCTCGCAAACGAGGCATGTCTCTCCCCAAAATAGTGATGCAACTCAATAAAATGGAGCTGTTAGCTGGAATATATTCATATATGTCAGTTAGTTATTTGGATATTATAATTATTCAGATACTAATGAAATAAATTACATTGATATCTACAATCTGTGATATCAAGATGTTTATACTCTAGAATATCCTAATTTCCATGCAATAGACTTTGTCTTTATGAACCTCAAGCAAAAGTATTTTTCTTTTGTTCACTGTTGTGACATTCAAAATTTACCTCAAAATGCTGAGAAGAAATGTAGCTGTAGAGAATTTTTCGCTACAACTACAATTTTCAAAATGTAGCACTGATTCAAGAAGCATGCTAGTACTGACCACTGGCCAAAACGGGCACACATACAAATTACATCATGTTGGACATTGCAACCACATGTTGCTTGACTTTGTTGTTCCTAGGGTGGCATTGGTAATAAGTATAACACGGATCTGCATAAGACATGACCGACAAGGTGTGGGAGTCAAGTGCACATTAAGTGCATTGGCTGTTCTATTTTTTACATGATAAGAAGCGAAACTTTCAAATTTGTTAAACAATAAACCCTTTGGCGCAGGAGGTAAAATTGGTGAAATCACCCCAGCAGAGAACGTGTTAAACAACTGATCACGTAATATCTGGTCTCTAGCACAGAATCCTATTCGGTAACATTATAGTATAGGAGTGACGGATTTCTTCAAATTTACAGGAGAAATTACTTACGGAAATCATTTTCTGTAGCTTTGTGGAAGTTCGTGAATGTAGTTTTGATCCATTTTAATGTGAATACATGTTTTTTTCTGCGAAAATCTCTGTTTGACACGCTGCTTCTGCTGCCGCCATTTGCTTTCTGCACGAGAGTACAATGTTCCGTGTGTGCCGCCATTTGCTTCCTGCACAAGAGTACAATGTTCCGTGTGTTAAGATGATGCAACCCCTAGTTGTTCACTAGAACATGACTTGTCGAGTTTTTTTTCTTTTTAACTATGCTTGCCTAACCTAACCTTACGGAAAATGGTTTTTGGGGCTAACGTGAATGGTTTTTGGGGCTAACGTCAATGGTTTGTGACGTATTAGCATAATTTCAAATCCGGGCACGAAAGTAGGTATTTTCCGGTGAACGAGGTTGCAGCACTGCATAAATCGACAAAACACTCGCACAACGCACCCTGAACCAGTACGAGATCGCCTGCCATAATGTGTTACAGAATCGAAATAACAAGTAACAGTAAGTACTCGGAAATGTAAGAAATAGACATTATCTTAGTTAGAAATGCATTATTTCACCTTAGGAAATATTCCGCATTCCAAAATCGTACGTTAGCAATGTAAAAAAAGTGCGA
Organism: Lepisma saccharinum; assembly: GCF_977018435.1. Lineage (NCBI taxonomy): Eukaryota > Metazoa > Arthropoda > Insecta > Zygentoma > Lepismatidae > Lepisma > Lepisma saccharinum. Next base: position 11,782,542 of record NC_139257.1, read on the forward strand.
AATATATGATTTATAGGTGTCACCCCCATACTATAATAGTACCTCCTATTCGACAATTGGATACAAATCCACGAAAACCAGTGTCCCTGTAAGGGTTCCGATTGTTTTATGATTTCTCCTAGCACAAAGATTAATTAATTATCATAGAATTTTGGAAATCATTGTCACACGAAATTTTAACTCTCCTTAAAATAATGAGCACTGTTTGGACTAGAAAAAAAGTTCTTTATGTTGAAAAAAAAAACAACTTGAAAAATTACCTTACACACTGTACTTCTCATGGACAAGATATTCCCCGTCGACAATGACAGTAAATATTGTAGAAGCGTGGGAATGAATGTAGAAGTAAATCGGAACCTTAGTAGAATACATTTAGGGACTTAATGCATTTAATTTAATGCTAAGGGAACCAAACCTAACCTGCCTAACCTACCCAAAAAAAAGCATACATCGAACAAAACCTTAAGTAATCGCTAAACTCCACAGTATGTGTTAACAGACGTACATCGAAATCGAACCATGTAAACCGGTACTAATTTACTATCCTTCGGACACATTTATTTATATTTACAGAAGAAACTACTTACCGTAATAAGTTCCTGTAGCATTGTCGAACATCGGGAAGGTGTATTGTGTGATGTGGGAATGTTTTATAGCTGAAATTCATGTTGTTCGTTGAAAATGAATTCTGCGACGAAGATAGCGTTTGGGGCGTACATGTTCGTATACCATCAAGTTCGTACACCTTCATACACCATCACCTTCATACACCGTCGTGACTATCATGACGTGTCGTGATTGTGTTTTGTTGGTATCCAGTGTTTCCAACTGTCTGTGTTTGCGACGAGAGTTAGAACTGTGAATCGAGGGTTTGGATAATGACGTGTGGTGGGTGTGTTGTGAAATTAAATTGGTGCCGGGTGTTGAGGATCCGGTGGAGTTTTTGGTTGCACACGGGGTGGTGAAGAGAGGAAAGGAATGTGCAAAGTGTGGGAGCGAATGTAAGCTACTCGTGAGGAAGAATGGGATGTGGGAACATGTATAATGGAAAGGTAAGAAAGAGAATATATGTTTTGGTAAAAATTTGGTGTGTTTTTATGAGGATGTAGAAATTGGAAATAATTGCGAATCATTGGCGCTAGCCCCACGAACCATTGGCGCTAGCCCCACGAACCATTGGTGCATGGATAGGTTAGTAGGGCCACGCAAAGGTTTCAATAGTGAAAAAGATAGCCCCACGAACCATTGGCGCTAGCCCCACGAACCATTGGCGCATGGATAGGTTAGTAGGGCCACGCAAAGGTTTCAATAGTTAAAAATATAGCCCCACGAACCATTGGCGCTAGCCCCACAAACCATTGGCACGTGGATAGGTTAGTAGGGCCACGCAAAGGTTTCAATAGTGAAAAAGATAGCCCCACGAACCATTGGCGCTAGCCCCACGAACGATTGGTGCGTGGATAGGTTAGTTCAGTTAGGTTGGGATCCATAGTTAAAATTTGGTGTCAGAACGCGAAAAATAAAGTTAAAAAGAAATACATCTGATTAAGTTTGTCGACGGGCATTTCTTGGGTTCCGAAGGTTGAAACACTGCATAACAATTGAAAATCGAGAAAAAACAAGGCCGATGCGTCATTCCTACGCGTTATTATTTACGAAGGTGTCCGCGCCATGTTGTGTGTGAGGCAAACGGAAAGGTAGGAGGAAGAAGTAGTCGTAAGGTGAAAAATTGCTCTTACTTTCATCAAAACAACGTCAATACACGTTCAGGAATGTTCCGCGAAGCAAATACGTAAGTTCGAATGTCAAAAATTTGGCAAAAGAGAAGCCGGAATTATGTAGGAAGGTGTACTCGCGATATTGTGTCTCAGGCAAGGAAAAACACCTACCAGAAAGACCTTCTGGTAATGTGAAAAATTGCAATTAATTTCATCAAAACAACGTTAATACACCTTCAGGAATGTTCCGCGAAGCAGATACATAAGTATGAATGTCAAAGATTGACGAAACCAAAAAAATAGAGGTGTCCGAAGGATAGTAAATTTTTACCGGTAAATATGTGATATCGCCCGGACGGATTTCTTCAAATTTACAGGAGAAAGTACTTACTGAAATGAGTTTCTTTAGCATTCTGGACGTTCTTGGAGGTATTTTCTTTCACGGGAAACTAAAAACTTCGTATTTGAATGCTGCCGAACAAGAATTAATCACTTTTTACGTAAGAAACTTGCATTGCCTGCCATATTATGCCATTGTTCCCATTGTGTACATGCAGGTGGCGAGAGTGTAGAAAGTCACACGGTCTCGTCAGTGTTTCCAAACGTGCATTTTTTACGAGATTTTTTTTTTAACTATGCTTACCTGACCTAACCCAACTTAACCTTGCCATAAATGTTTTTTGGGGCTATCCGTCAGTGGTTTGTGATGACATAATGAACACGAAAGTAGGTGTTTTTCGGTTAAGAAGGTTGAAACACTGCATACCCACTCCAAAACGACAAAATACAAGCACGGCGCGATGATCCATGACGAGTGCATGCCATATTGTCTGTTACCCAAGCGGAACAAGGAAGACAAATAATCACTCGTAATATGAAAAGTTGACACTATTTTATGGAAAAAGGCATAACTTCACCTCAAAGAATGTTCCGCAATGCAGAAAAGTGGTAAAATTAAGGAAATAAATGAGTTAAAGGTGTCCGGGCGTTATTGCATATTTGCGAATATTACTTACAATTGGTGGCAGTTAAGTATATTTCGTCGAATATCTTTGTAGTATTTCCTCTTCATAGGCTTCCATTTCTAAACCTCCTTCCTCAGCGTCTCCATAACGTTCAGTAATTTCCCCTACTTTGTCGGTGTTTAAGTCCGTGTTAAGAACGCCTGACAAAACAAAAGCAGACTGGTCGGCCGGATGGCGAAATTTCTTTTTCCACATATCCCAGGACCCGCACCGGAAGTGATAATGAAATCCAGATTCCGGGGCCTCACAAAATCAGAGATGCCAACCCAGAAAAAGAAATAGCTTTAGAAAGAAGCTACGGACATATGCGAATATGCCGTTTTCTTTAAACAAAAATGAGAGTTGTTAGTTAGCAACATTGCGACTGAAAGGCACAAGCAGATTAGGGCGGATTAGGGGCACAAGCAAGCAAACACAAATACAAACTTCGTGGCAAAGATGTCGCATTTGCTTCTGGAAATTTTTCTCTGCGACATTTGTGCAAAAACCCTACAAATAAATATAAAGAGTCATTGAATGCACATGCCAAATGAGCTCATAAATGTACAACAAATTAAGGTAATATTACAAGTCAGTGGATTGCTGCAGCCTGAAATGACACCAGTATAAAGTGCTTGGAAATTTGGAGGAAGTTATTCACGTAAGAAAGATTTGGTGAATTCGATTCTTTGGAAGGGAAATTGTTTCATGAAACTCACGATCTTGTTGCCGAAAGTCTGGGCTTCGAACCCTAGCCAAGGCAAGGGCAGTTTTACCGTTCTATGCTTAGAGAAACTCATTTCCGTAAGTAGTTTCTTCTGTAAAAATGAAGAAATGTGTCTCCGATGTATGAAACTGTGTTTCGGTAAATGTATGTTATATCGGAGACACATTAAAATCGGATATTTTGTGTTTCGGATGGTTCGTACTTACCAATTATGTATTGGGGAACATAGTTAAAGGTGCCATTATGCTTTTTACACAAAAATAACATAGATTTTTCACATTACGAGTAATTCTTTTGGTTCCTTTCTTCCGTTGCGGAACATACAATGTGCCACGCACAGCTGTGGATCATTGCGCGTCGTGCTTGTGTTTTGTCAATTTGGAGTGGGTATGCAGTGTTTCAACCTTCTTAACCGAAAAATGCCTACTTTCGTGTTCATTATGTCATCCAAACCATTGACGGATAGCCCCAAAAATCGTTCATGATAGCCCCACGAACCATTGATGGATAGCCCCAAAAACCATTCACGATAGCCCCACAGACCATTTCCGGCAAGGTTAGGTTAGGTAAGCATAGTTAAAAAAAATTCTCATAAAAAAAGGCACCTTTGGAAACACTGGCAAGACCGCGTGACTTTCGACGCTTGCGCCATCTGCAGGTACATAATGGAAACAACAGCATAATGTTGTCGCTTTGCACAAAATGCAAGTTTATTATATCAAAAGTGCTTGTTTCTTGTTGTGCAGCATTCTACGTTGAGAAAATACCTCCATAAACTTTCCAAATGGTACAGAAACTCATTTCCGTAAGTAGTTTCTTCTGTAAAAATGAAGAAATGTGTCTCCGATATAACAGACATTTACCAAATTTTCTTTGAAAGAAACAAGAAATTCGTATCCAGGTTGGGGGAAAAAGTGACATGGTGGCACACATTTCTGCACAAATCTAGTTAAAGCAAAAAGTGCCTACGTTGATAGGTAGTTAGGGTTAGTTCTCTTAGCCCAAAGAATAATTTTTCATTGTATTTATGCTAATGGAACCTAACCTTGCAAGCATTCCTCGTCTGACATTGGAAGACAAGGTAGCAAAACTCTTGTGCGGAGAGGAAGACCCCAAAACAAATGACAGCAACTGTGTGTAAACAATATGGACATGGAGAAATGCATTGCTTTTAGTAGTAGGAAAAACTTTTTTTATGCATAGTAATATAATAGTAATCGGAAAAGTACCACCGGAAAATGGATGTAGAAGGTACGTACTTTCAGGGGATATAAATTTTGTTTGTCTATTTAGAGGAAAAAAGCAGCCCATGTACTGCAGTGAGACCGTTCTATTTCATCTCATCGTTTCAATATCCTCTACAGCAAGGAAAAAAATATAAAAAAGATGAAAATCATTCAAAATTTAAATGTATTTAAAATTAACAAAATTTAACAGTATTGGTACTACTTTACTATACCTGAGACACCTGGAAATCATTTCTTTCGCACTTTTTTACATTGCTAACGTACTATTCTGCATTCCGGAACACTTATTTAGGTGAAATAATTGAATTTGTTAGGAAAGTAATGTATATTTCTTACATTTACGAGTACTTACTGTTCTTGTTTATTTCCACACACAACATGGCGATAGCTTACCGTTGATCGTTCCTTGAGCCAGAAAAACCATTGACGTTAGCCCAAATTTCACGATAGCCCCACAAACCATCACGGGGACGAGGTATGCCTACTAGGTTAGGTTAGGCCTGTTAGGTTTGGTTCCATTAGCACTCCTTTCGTTCAATTTAGCATATACGGACAATACGAGAGCGTATTTTGCTCTCATGCAGGAAGCAAATGGCGGCAGCAGCAATAGCGCGTCGTTAATAGATTTTCGTACAAAACCACATGCATTCGCATTAAAATGAATCAAAATTACATTCCCGAACATCTACAACGCTACAGAAAATGATTTTCGTAAGTACTTTCTCCTGTAAATTTGAATAAATCTGTCTCAGGTATAGTAAAGTGTTACCACAGTATTAAATGTGTGTGTTGTAAAACTAGTTTTTCTATGTATCTTCTAAAACATTTCTTGAGGTGTTAATTGACTGCTACTGACATCATCTTCTACTACACACTTGACTACTAAAACAATTTTGATGATACAGATATATACATTATACAAAATGAATGCACAATATTCAATCATAGTGCCTACCATGTATTCCAGCCCTTCCTTCCCAAAACCTGTGAGCTGTTGACCTTTGACGCAGATGTGGAAGGAATGTGGATTATGACATCAAGGTCAAATTCACAGATTTCTGTCTAAACGGGAGGCTGCAACAGGGGCAGTGAAGGCACAGATAAAGTAGCTCCCCTATGAAAGAAATTTCTAAAATCTAGAGATGGAGAAAGTGAAGCCCATAACTAGATACAGAGTGGCCAAAAGTGGGAAAACATGTCATCAAAAATTTAAAATGTTTTCATCTTTTGGGAATTATGTATAGAATAAATTTGACCATATGACAAGATTCACAAAGCTTCAAACTATACATTTCATATCTTCCAAAATCAATATCAATTTTTTTATGATACAAAATTACATCTACAGTACAAAAATGTCTTAAGGTGACCATAACCGTTGCCGGAAAGAGTTTACAATACCGGACCACTCTCCAATTTCTATGAAATGTTGCCTACTCACTAATTGTGAACTCCTAAACATGAATCTGCATGTAATAATTGGCGGTCAAGTATGGAAATCGAGGAAAAAACTAAATAAACTATGTTTTCTTAACGTAACGTAACCCTACCATAAGAACAATAGCTCCACGGAAGATGCCATTTTCCCAACATGAAGAAATCAACAGGCAAGACAAGGTATAGTTCTCGTAGTTAAAATATTAATTTTTCTTTGTGTTTATGCTAATGGAACCTAACCTAACCTCATAGGCATTCCTCGTTACGTCAGCAAGATTGTTGTGCATAAAGGAACACCATGAATGAAATGCGAAAGAAAGATAGTTCCGAATTGCTGTGTAGGGACAATCACCGTGGTAAATCGCAATGTTATTTTACAATTTCTAGACATAAATGTACAATATTAACAAGTGACTGCCAAATATGAACTACAGTTACGTCATCAGGACACCGAAATTAGTAAGTAGGCGAAATTTTATAGAAATTGGAGAGTGGTCCGGTATTGTAAACTCATGCCCCGGTGCCTCCACCCTAATCACTTTCTTATAAATGAACACACAACATTTCAAATGACCATGCTTATTATTAGTTAATATTGTTTCATGCATACATGTGTGTATGTGATCAGGGGGTCTGGAACTCCATACCCCCCAAATTTGGAAAATACTATGGTTGATTCATAATACTTCCCGATGAGACACGATGTAGCAGGTATAGAAGAATTCTTTCTGTGTGCATGGTTTGTGGATTCTGAGAATAATATCCACTAAAAGTTTACAAGTTCCACACTGGGTGGTGATATGTCAGCTGAAAATCTGACATCAGTTCTTTTTTAACAATGTCACAAACTTGGTCTTGACATGGAAAAAAATCACAGGTCAAGGTTATGATGTGAGTGACAGGTGTGTTCAATCGTGAATAAATCAACAATACCCAAAAGGCATGTGTGCCCACTGTGCCAGTCATACTGTAAATGTATCCCTATCTTCAGCCATGTCGAACTCCACCGTGAGTAACTGTTCTGGTACAGTAAGTAAAGTTGTTTTCTTTCCGTCAGAATAATACATGCAGTGGTGAATTCCTAAAAACAATATATTGCATTACTACCAGGCAGTAAGAAACACTATTTAAATACAGAGAAACTAATACTCACTTTATCCGCAAAACTGTTTTTTCTTCTTCGTTCTATTAAACACTATTTGTTAGTGTGTGAAACATGATTTTAAGCAAAACATGATTCACTTCGTATGTAGTAAATTTTATTATTAATAATAATAATAGATATGCTGTCATCATTAAATACTTGATGTAGGGTGGGGGGGAGGCATGCCATTGGGAATGGGCACCCCTGGCTGGATCCCCCCTAAGATTCTATTTCTGGATATGCCCCTGTATATGATTATAGACATTCGCGTACACTTGAAAAATTACAAAGCCTTCAATAACAGAAGGTAAATATCCACAAGTAGAGATGAAGCAAACACTGTCTGGTACTGTGGGGAATAGTTGCTGTGCAAGATAAATTAATCAGATTGGGTGTACTGTGATTAAGTCCATTAAGATGAGACTGAGGGAGATTTCCAAGCCATAGCACCATTGCAGGCTACATTTCATTGGTGAAATCATCAAGTTACAAGTGTCTCCCATCACTTGTCAGTTTGGTGTCACTTCGAAATGATGAAATGGTGTGAATTCTCCCTAAGATCTCTCAAAAATGTGGATTATTATTCAGAACAAACTCAAGGGAACCTATGTTATCATTTTAACACAATAACTTTATGTGGATACACTGTCTGAGAAACGAATAAGAGTCTTGAAGGATGCAAATCTCTCGCACAATGTATTAGTTTTATTGCTACATGAATTTAAACCATGTGTATGGACCCACTAAGTTAAAATGCATATTAGTAAAAACAATTAAAACAAATATTCGTGATGAGGCCATGTTCGATTTGATGGTAAACAGTATTACAGAATAATACAAGGTCTCCAAATTTTTGTTTTCAGGCCTCTTTGGATCTGAACCACTGAGTAATGTATCTCCATTGCAAATTGAGTGTGGGATCCTTTAACATATTGACTGTCAAGCTCCTGAGCTAATGATATTGCTTGGGGCCAAACTACTTCCTGATATTTGCTTATATGATCAAGAGGCTTGTATCTAACATCGACAATACCCACTAAGAGTTTGAGTTTAAGCCCACTTTATTCACAGTAAGGCTAATCGCGACTGAATCTACTGTTTAATGTGAAATTTGAACCAGTATGTACCTCCACTGGGTATCAAACCTGGGACACCTTGATTACAAGATGGTTACCACTACACCATCAGGGAGGCCCTGCCAATATGATAAATATGCATGTAGTGAAGGCCAGAAAAAATTGTTGGCAATGAAGCCTGCAGGTGTAACTTGCAGTTTGGTGTAATATTTGCATTAAACTAGCACCTGAAGTTGAAAATTGTATCTGGGGCAGGGTGTCTATCAGTTAGGAATGTGAAGGAAGTCAAGCAAGTAGGCCAAGAAAGTCAAGAAAAAGTCACAAAATTATGCTTGTGGTCAAGAATTGTTGCTAATTTTTTTTTACAGTATAGTGAATGTACATTGTACTGGGATTTGATAAATTGTATTGAGTTGTGGTAACGATTTGTTCACTCTGTTTCTCAAGAATTACATTCTTCTATGTGTGAAGTTTTGTAAAACTATTAAAGTAATGTGGCCATTCCCCATCCAGGATGAAGTCTGAAGCATTAAGTTTTACATGTATTAATAATTAAAGCAAGTCTAAATCTCTTTTTAAAGTAGAGCTTCAATTTTCATCTTAACTGGCCTTGCGGTAGGGGTTTTTCATTGAATAAAAATATATATTTTCTTTACTACACCTAATTAGAGGACAATTAAATAAATGTTAAGAAAAAAATGAGGGTCAAGAAAATGTAAAGTCATGGAAAAGTCAAGAATTTTGGATGTTATTGTGGTAAACACCCTGTGGGAGATGCTCTTATGGTTTGACATGGTGACAATGGGACTGTTGAAGGATGCTTTGGGAAAATTTTGCTAGCTGGGGGATACCATGTTTACTACTGAAGTCAATAATGATTGGCACTGTGCCTAACAAGAAAAGATACACATTGTTTTCCAAACCTAGTGGATTCACAAACAATGGAGGAAGCTCAAAACAAAGAAATCAAGGACACAAACTGAATAATCAATCACATCATTTGTTCATTCCACGAAACTTCTGGTCAAGCAATAGAGGATCGGTCAAGAATTATGGTGTCGATACTTGTAATTAAATAAATTCTTCCAATCAGCTAGTTTACTTCTGCATAGCAAATAGAAACCTGTCTAAATAGAAACCAGACATCATCCATCAGTACTCATCACATTCCTGCTGCAGCCTCCGACGAGGTATGGTTCGGTTTGTTTTGGATTAGTGTTCTGTTTTTACTGTCAGATTATGAACTCGCTACACTCATCCTTTTGCCAGATACAGCATTTAAAGAAATCAATATATATTTTATTTGCATTTACTAATGAAAAGTTTGAGATAGACACTGTCTCCCATCTCTATTGACACTCCACTACTGCAAGTATTTATTATCTGATGTGATGGTTCTTCTATTACCATGAGATTTTAATGCACTGATTACATTTCTTACAACTGCAAGCATGTACAATTCTTGTAGAATTTTTGAAGTGGAAACAGGAACTGAATAGAACCAAGTATTTCAACAGATCAGGACAAAAAACATTTCAGGATGGATGCATAAAACAGTGGTATGTTCGTCAACTAGCAATCGAACGTGTAAACTGTCCAGCAAGAATTGAAGCCACAGTAAATGAAGAAACTGGGCACATAACTGTATTTTATCATCATACTCATGTTGTTCATGCAAAGAACCACAAACCCTTCGTAAGCATGGCTATTTCAACTGAATTTCAACAAAATTTTAGTGTTCCCCCTTCCTTATATGGAAAATAGGAATTATGGTTGTGCATAAATAAGTCTAAGGATTGGGTTTAGAAAGTTGAGAAGATATTGTGACAGAAGTCTACTTACAGTGCATGAGTCATCTAAAGAAAGATGGTAGTTGTCGTCCTCAGAAGAATGTCTTGACACAAAATTTTAGATCGAGTATACCAAAAAAATACTCGTACCAGGTGTTGTTAAACAGCTTCTTTGCACAGAATTTTAGTATAATACCTTTGAAACATTAAAATAGCAAAAAATATTTTGCCTCCTGTAACGTTCTTTAATGAGATTCGACTATTTCTTTGCAGGGTCAAGCTGAAGAGAGTGAGTGTGTGTGTCACACACACACACACATGTGTGTGGCATCTGGTTAATTATGGGATCGAGTCATGCCGGGACGTAGCTCAATTAAATAAACATAAGATTTTAGTTTGGGTCACCCTTGACCACCTCTACCCTGAATGGTGTGGACTAAGGATGTTGGGAGCCTTAGTCGGTTGAATGATACTCACCACTTGCGTGATGATTTGGCCCTCGGCTATTGGCGTCGGCGACAGTTGGGCAGAGATGGGTGCACTGGAGATGGCGGGAGATGCTGGAGACTGCTGGCTTAGATGTTGACAGCGATAGGAGGCGGCAGGAGTTTTGGTGGCTTATCGCTGGACCGCTACTTCTCCGGACTTGGGCTGGCTTCTTGGCTTCTGGCTCTCTGTAGTCCAGACTGCTGCAATCGTACCGCACGCTTGTTGCGACCTCGTGATGATGTGATCTTGTCAATCAGCGTCGATGGTGTCTATTTACCATCTCCAGGTTTATTTTTATACTTCAGAATTCCTTTGAGATGTGGTGGACTTTGCACCTGAAGATATTCACCAGGGGTATCCCTTGATGCTGGTGGAAAGTTATAGTGGAGGTGCAATCACTGCTGGTAAGGGCCATTGCCTTGCTGACTGCGCAGAGCCGAGTGGAAATTTCTTATTACTAGACTCTGCATCCAGTAGAAATTGGGGTGAATGAGCTTTCAACCAATGAGTTTCAGAGCTATGCTTTAACAAATGGAGATTTCAATTTTTATGCTCCCAATTCCTTCATCTCTCTCTCTCTCACCACACACACACAGAGAGAGAGAGAGAGAGAGATGTATACACGTATGTATAAATGAAACAAGATGAAGAACTCCAAATAAAAAAGATGTGATATTATACCCAATTCATAACATGAAGAACTGTTCAAAAGAGAAAATATTATTGGCATGTGTTACTTTCTTCTCATTACACATTGAGTGTCTGGGAAGGTGTTGAAAACAGAATGTTATAATACGGTGGCGCTTAATTGAACCTAATGACATGGAGAAAAATCTGACATGATGGGAAGAAATTTGTCATATCCTCCATCAGCATTCAAAATACTTCCAGAATAGCCTATTGGTTTGTAAACAACCGAAATTTCCCATGTTTAAATTTACTTTATTGCAGTCTGTAATAAGTGTAATGGAATGGTGAATGTGAGAATTTTAATTGTGAAATTTTGAAAAATCCTGACATGATGGGGAAAAAAATGGATGCCATTTCTGTGATCTGCACTCAAAATACTATTATACTTTCAGAATCTCCTACTGATTTGAAACCATCCAAATTTTTCCCCCAAAATGGAGGGCTGTGTGATTATATAATTGCAGCAGTTTAAAATAAGAAAGTCTAGTTACTGAGTTATGACAACTCATCACATCACATTAAATAACTCGTAAATTGTTCTCATGTAGCATTATAGCACTTTAAAATGTCTTGTGACATTTTATGTGAACTTCTTTCTAGACACACAGGATGCAAAAAGAAGAAGTTTTTGAAAGTTTGCAAGCCTTTTTAAAGTGTTGCAGTGGATTATTATGAGCGTCCCTACTTCAATTTGATGTAATCAAGATTCTTGTTGTTTGGGTTAACCTGGAGAGGGAGGAAAATGGCATAGAAATATATACAAATATGGAAAAGTAATAATGCTAATTTGACCAGCTCTGTTTGTGCCCCTGCTGCCCATTCTTTTCTGTCATATGCAACAAAAACAAGTCGCTGCAGTCAGTCAGCAGTCCCACAAAAGACTTACACAGAAGGGTAGGAATCCACAACCCTCCCTCCACACAGTGACATTCATTCCTTTCCCAAGAACTCTGGAATCGGCCCAGCATGATGATAATGGTGGTTTTGAAAATGTCCACGTTCTTACCCAAGAGTTTGCAAGCAAGAATTGGCAATGGATGATTTGTTTCCTTTTTCCACATAGCATTGACCACTAGGCAGTTACATGCCTTCGATGTCACATTTGGGTGCAGCACATCAGTTCTGCCTTGGTTCTTGTCATCTGCTTTCCAAAAGGGTACAGCATTTCTCGAAAATCTATGTGGAACTTCTTGTGTTGGACCCCCAAGTCACAAAGGTGAATGAACCTTTGAAAATGACATATCTTGACTAAAGAGTTGTTTCTCTTGGCTGCTCGTCTAGTCACTCAAGATCATTGACAACAGTGGAGAAAATTCAAAAGATACTTATCGATACCAACATGGCTCCGTCCTACTGTTTTTATGAATTCTTGTTCAGATTTCTGGCCTCCCCGATGGCATTGTCACCTTGTAATCAAGAGGTCCCAGGTTCGATACCCGGTGGAGGCACATAGTGGTTCGGATCCCACTTTAAACTGCAGGTCCAGTCCCAATTAGCCTTAATATGCATAAAGTGGACTTAAAACACCAACTCAATCAAATTGTTCAGATTTCTGTACAGCAATCGCAACAATTTGTTCACAAGAATAGAGTGGTTTAAGGAGTAAAAAACTCTGGAGATACATTTATTTGAATTTGAACTTAAAATTTTGGGTGCTTCAGCACCTAGGCTATTTTGCACCTGTCACGTTATACAGGATCCAGCCCTTACCATAACTAAAATAGCATAATTGCAATGTTGTTTTACTAAACTATTAAAATATTCTGACTTGTTAAAAGCTAAGATATGAGAAAATACCATGTAATTCAAGTGGTGACATTTTATGATAAATACTACTCCCTCTGTCCCATAATTATAGTCCGGTATACCAAAATGGTAGTACAGGAATGACAGCCGAAGAGGCAGATGAAAAGTACAATTTGTACTGATCCTTGAGTAGTAAAGTTGTATGACTCATTCCCTTGTTTCATGTTCTTCTGCCTACATCAATGTCACAGTTTGAATATCGGGCAATTATTACGAGACAACAAACAAAGTTGTACCGGACAATAATTATGGGACAGAGGGAGTAATATTTTTTTGTGACTTGCAAACTGTAAGTTATAGCAATTACTGCCATGTCGAACAAAGTAAGGAAAGAACATTTGACTGCCATAACTAGGGGTGTCCAAGGATAAAAATTTGTGATGAGAACATGTGTAAAATTCAAGATTTTCACCATGTTCACAAATTTTGCAAGTTCCCCATCCCGAAACTGGTCCAGAAATGGCAAATTTTATCAGTTCCGTATGATAGGATTTCCCTCCCCAATCATGTTTTGGGAAACTTACAAAATTTGTGAACTGTAGGAGCTGGAGTCATTGGCTGTGAGTATGCGACTATTTTCGCTACAATTGGCAGACATGTCTATTTGATTAACGATAAAGAGAAAATCCTCCCCCATCTTGACGAAGAGATCTCATGGTGAAAATCTTGAATTCTACACACTATCCCCCTCCCTCTTAAGTGATTGTTTTTGCATTTCTGGAATAAAAAAACATTAATTTCAAAAAATTTAGACACTTTTAGCAGAAAAAATACCAAGAAATAACCATTTCCCAACACAATCCTTTGGAATTTCTTGATTTGTCACGATCTCGAAAAGTCGAAAATCATTTCCCCAAGTTGGCAATTCACATGCTGTCACTTTGAATTACTTTTCTTTTATACAGTAACCTTTGATGCATAAAAACATTGATCATTGGTGCTACGATGGAGAGCAGATTAAGTGCTCTCTGCTTGATATCAATGCATCATGAAAAATTTCAAAATGATAAAGAATTGTTCATCATCAAAGTGATAGATATTTATGGAAAGGAAGCAAGGCGAATCCAAATTCTTTTTAAATAGTGGACTCGAGTTGGAATTTGTCAACAGCGCCAAGGTATTTTCACTCAATTTCAATTTTATAATTTGTAAAATAATAATAACAAGAAAAGGTAACAACTTCTGTAACTGAGGGTCAAGATATGAAATCTTACTTTGAGTCTCCCTGAGAAAAAATCCCGCGGGCACCTTTGTACCACATTACAATTTTTAAGTTTGGATTGAACTCCATCCCTTATCACAAACCTCTATTTTACTTCTTTTATATTGACCTGTGTTATCTCTCATGGCTCAATACTGTTGTCTTCATTACATTTAGCCATTGCATCATTCACCATAACATGCTTTTCCTTGTTTTTGTTGTCTGACAAAAAATGTTTGCAAAGAACCACTATTGAATTTTCTGGGTGCCTTTGGATAATTCTATTCCTGTGTTGTTCCTAAATAGTATTCATTATTTGTTTAGTTGACCTCTGTGACAGCGGGTGACCACAGTGTGCTAAGATGGCGGGTGTCCCAGGTTTCGAATCCCAGTCTGGATATGGGTGTTCTTTATGACTGTCTCTTCACCATATCATCACTCATTCTCTTCATCATGAATAGACAAAAGTGACAGAAAAGTGATACTAAACAAAAATACATTTGTTTTTTTGTTTAAGTGATCTTGCAGGATGGCAACTTTAGGACCATGGTAATATTCAAGTATAATTCCCAGTTTTAAAGGCGAATTTTCCAAAAATTCAAGGGTACATGCAGATAGATGTTCTCTCTCTTTCAATCCTAGATATTAGTACCGTCTCTCTCCACCCACACACAGATATAGTAACAATATAAAGGGTCTGAGTCATTCCAATGGATCCAAAAATTCTAATTCAATTAAATGGTGTACATACTTAAAAAAATATTTAATTTATGGTGCAGAGTTTACGTTTGCCATTTAACATACTAAGACTCGAAATGCATCTACAAACATAAATCGCAAATGTTACGGCATATACTAATCTATGAAAGATTGCTAATTGTATAAAAATTTCAAACTCAATTTAACATCAACTTCGAGATATTTTATCTTGCAATAATCTTCCATCTGTCAGATAGATTGTTCTGCAAAGGATACTAACAAAGTAAACAGATTGAGAGAATTCTGTTCTATTTTCCACGCAGCTTTCTTTTCCTTCTTTGATAAAAATAAAGCTGAACTGTGAAAAACGTGCCTCAGTGAATTTATAGACATGTATAAATTCAATGGAATTTTGATTCACAAAAGTTGCTATTTTCACGTGCACAGAAAAATCCATGCAGAATTAGAATTGGAAATGGTCGGGGAAAAAATGGCTTTCTGCAGCTTTTTTCACAAAAGTGTGTCAAATCAATGAAAATACAGGAGTTGGCAGTATTTTTCCTGTTTCATTGTTTTCGTTTAGCTCCCTACTGTAAAGTGGACACTCATTTCATAATATAAAATACAATTTACAATATGAAATTCGTAGATAGACATAAACATTGTTGAAACGGTTCCTACCGAGTGTTATCTTCATATTTTGGTTGGCTTATTAAATAAATCTATGTAGTATAAACATATTCATGTAATTAGAGTAGTTTTGTATGTTTTTTTTTTAATATAACCTAATAGTATGATCAGTAAGATACTATTTACAATGTTTGAATTTGTTATACGAACACGTACATGAAGCAAAAAAGAAAATACTGCTCTACCTTTAGAAAGTCTAGTATCAAATCTCTTTACATTAAATTTTGTGTTCAGTAAAATATGTATATTTGTATTCTGGCTTTCCAGTACATCATGCATAATTTGGATAAATGGCTGCTAAACCTGGTCACAGAGCAACTAGTGGTGTATTTTCGCTGCTTGTTGCAAAATTCTCAATATTTGTGAGACCTCAGCCCAGTAAATTTATTTCTTACAAGTCGATGCCCTGATCCCAACAATTTCACTGATAAATACATTTCTGATCTTTAAAGTTTATATGGAAATTAATATGCACCCTTAATTAATATTTATATATCAACTCTGGCATAATCATGGTTCAATTATGTATAGACTTGCTGTCAAATATAAAATTAGATTTAAATTTGTTGTCAATCCCTGGGTGCAATGGATTTTTGCGGCCCAGCAGTTGAAAAACACTGGCACTAAAACTGAAGCAGAAGCAAATAAGACTGGTCGCAAATGTCAAGCAAAAAAATCCTATTTTACAACTCTGGACTGGACCTACAGATTGAAATGAGATCCGAGGCACTCTGACCACTGAGGTTCGATCTTCTTGTTACAAGGCAACATTAATAATTTATTCCACTCCAGAGGCCCATTCGTGATTATAAAAGGAAACTTCTATCAAAAAGCCGGCCTTTTTACAACAATAGTACTAGCAATTTGTTCTCTGTGATTTACAGGCTAAATTAAATCTTAATGTCTGATGATGTAGCTAACAATCTTGTTAAGTTTAGAGAATATTCAGACCAAAGCAACACATGACAGTGGGGGGCCATGACAACTGACATGGCCCCCTTCAGTCTGTAAGCAAACATCCACCATGCATGCACAAGCAAGACCGAGGTGAAATGATGTGCGCCATTGAAGGAGATTTCAGACTGAAGTCACAGATGACGAGCGACACAGTCTCATTCAGTATAAAGCAAAACATTCACCGTGCATACCATTGAGAAAACAGTGTAGTCCGAGCAACATGCAAGTGACATGTTTAGGTCGTTGTCACACTTTGTTTTAAAAGGTTGAATGGTTTACTGAGAGTCTGCTTCCAAGTGACTGACACATGTCACTTGTTGCTTTGGTCTGAAAGTTCCCTGAGAAAATAGTACAGGCCAAGTAACAAGTGACACTTGCTTCGGGGTCATTGGATGTCAATTCATCCAGGTCATGTCACCCACCATCCCCAATTTTGACTAAATTCAGTATACTTATACAATTTTTAATGCTGATTACAAAAACAATATTTTATAGATTGGTCTAGGGGTTCAGAAGTTAACACACTTTCTAAAATCTCCGTGTACGCCACTTGCAGATCCACTTTGAATGACACGCATTAGGTTATAAATGATGGTATCTTCCCTCAGGTTTGTCGTAGAAACTTCAAGTTTCTTTTCTTTTGTTAAAAATGGTGTAAGCTTTCATTCAAATAAGGTTTCAGATGAATGTATTAATAACCATGTATTTTTATGTATAGTTCCATGTAATTTCAATAGCGAATTTCGTGCAATACCCCCCCCCCCCTTCAATTTCCCACCAATTTTATATGTGGGTAGCTCGGAGTGTGTACTAATGCCTGATGGAAGAATTGGAATGGGCGGTTCAGAGACAGGGTGATAAAAAACCTGAGGGAAAATACTATCATTTATAACCTATTGTGTGTTATTCAAGGTGGAGCCGCAAGTGGCGTACACAGAGATTTTAAAGAGGACGCCAAGTTACAGGCTTGGTCACATGACAAGTGGAGTTGTTGTTCATTTGTTAGAAATTGCAGAGGTAGAAAGCCAGCAAGTTGTTTGTTGCAGTTCTTCAAATGTGTGGAAATGTATGTATAAGAACATTTGCTATGTGATTTCTGTGGTGAAACACAAGTGTTTAAAATGTGGAAAAGCAACGTGCTCTCGGTTATATCTACTGATCGTATTTGGCACTGCTGTCGAAGTGCAGTTTGAAAGATTTACACTTCCAGTCAACACCTTCAAGACCACACTGCAAGATTATTCTCGAAGTATACTCGCTTCAAGTATGGTCTTGCATCTTTTGGACACGGCCTGATACTCTCTTTGAATATTCCATAATTCATGTATTAATGTTAAATTTCAAGGGTACATATTAATTAATGTTTAAAGTTGAAAAAATAGGATGATATCTGCGAGAAAAATTGATGGGATCGGAGCATCAACTTTGAAAATACGACAGTTTCCAGTGATTCTTCCATTTCTAGTACATTCAGCCACATGTGATAGATATTGAAATAATCTAATGTGTCTATTCAGCCGACATCAGTGTCACTATTAATACCATGTTCCTGGGTGGATCACAGTTGTAACTTTATGCACACAAAATATGCCTGTTATGGCATGCAAGACCTTTTAACACATATTTTGACTTTGTATTTGCTAAACAAGCTGTGATTGATCAATAGTTCCAAAGTTATTGAACCTTGCAGTTAGCTACAATACTTATTGATCAAATATGGGTCACAATTTTTGTTGTGCACCACCTTCTTCCACAGGCTATAGCTTTAGAACTATTTCTCAGAGAAACCTAATATCCAAGACTTTCTGAAATTGGTCTGACAAGGAATGACCCATATAATTTCTTTACTGATATTTAAATGTAGTCGCGGTAGCTCAGTCATTATGGCGTCTGACTACCATGTGAGAGATCCGGGTTCGATCACCGGCGGGGGAGAACCAGGAATTTTTCCATGTGTTCAAGCAGCTCCGGTACCCACCCAGCATCGTATAAAGTTGGTACCTAGAGAAAACTCAGGGGGGGGTAAAGGCAGCCAGGGGCATGGTGCTGATCACATCACCTCCACCTTCGGCTGTGATCAAGAAATTGTGGGGACCTAACCTCACACCCCCTATACGCCATCATGGCATGGTGCATAACACAGGGGAGCACTTTACTTTACTGATATTTAAAAACTGTTTAAGCTATGTATATGATGCATCATATCTGGTTGAAGATATATGTAACTTTTTGAATTTGGTATTGCCTAGCCCTTTTTATATAAATAAAGTTTACTATAAGTTGTCTTACTTCTGTGTACATAGACATCTCCAGGATCTTTTCGAGGGGGGTGGGCAGGAATATTTTTACCCCTCAAAAAACACTATTTCAGTCTGAAATTATCATGTTTCTTCAATGAATTTATAATAAATAACATGAATTACCGTGACTGAAATGAAATTATGTGTGAAATATGTAGTTTTTAAGTGGACAGTCATTTTCCTTGGCTCCTTTCGGATGTCCATATCTGTGTATGTAAATTACAGTGGCACATTCTCCAATTACCACGATTACAGCTAGTAAACCAACTTTTTTCATATTGTATTTCATTTAAAGTATGGTTTATTGCTCATTATATATTCTGCAAGCTACGAAAACAAGCTTCTAAACCAGAATTTAAGTAAATTATTTACAAAAACTTAAAAACTGGTCTCCATCACACCTTCTGATGACCAGGTTTCCTCCCAGATTGTAGGTAAGGGAGACGAAAAGAAAGTAGGAGAGTGGTTATTTAAAAACATGAGGCTTCAGGGTGTTTGGCAGAGACAATGTTGTTATGTGAAGGGAAATTTATCTTGCTACAGGGAAACCTATGTCCAATTGTAGGTAAAGATTGAATTTTATGAAAAATTTAAAAAAAGCAGAAAATTTGAAGTTGTTGGATTTCCATTTTCTTTTATTTACTTGCATGCCTTCATTAGTGTTTTTCTTCTATTACATATATTACATCTATTACATAGGCCTATATCTGGTACACTAGATCAAATTTTCAGAAACCTGTGCGTTACTGTATAAAAAGCAGGGTACCAGTTAGATATAGTGAAAACACATTTAACTCCGAATAATTTACATTTGTACTTACCTTATATGCATAGCGGAACATTTTTCAACTTGGGATTATGTTTTTTTTCACTGAAAAAAGTGTAATTTTTCAGATTACAAGTATTTATTGGTCGTTGCTAATTCGCTTTCGTTACACACAATATGGAGGGCAAATCTTGACTCACGTTGTCTATCGTCAGCTGATATGCAGTGTTTCCAAACTTATGAACCGAAAAATGCCACACAAACTATTCACAAAAGGTTTTTAAGCGAAAATTGATCCACAAACCATTCATGGAAGGTTAAGTTAGGTTCAGTTAGGTTAGGCAAAAATAGAAAATTAAATTGGGGGAAAAAACCGCTCACACGTCATCTTGTAAAACTACAGTGTGGTTGCTACACTAACACTTATTAACCGAAAAAAGATAGTTTTTAGGCTAACACTGATCCACAAACCATTCACACAAGGTTAGGTTAGGTTCAGTTCGGTTAGGCAAAAATAGAAAATTAAATTGGAAAAAAAAACTCGCTCATACGTCATCTTGTAAAACGACTGCGTGGTTGCTACACTGACAGGGGGTTACATATTCAAATGCACGGAACATTTGATTCACGTAGTCGACGGTAATGGTGGCACGAGCTATCGTGCAACGGAGATACATTAATGTCGAAAATGACATTATTTACCGGCCGAATAAGTTGCACGAATTGAAAGAACACTATTCCCAGCTTCCAAAAGTCCACAGGAACTCAATTCTGCAAGTACTTTCCCATCATTTCTCCTGTAAATTTGAAGAATTCTGTTTTCACTATATCTAACTGTTACCAAAAGCAGAATTTATACTAGCATTAACATGAACTCATTTCCTAAAGTATATATTTTGGTCCTTTTCATCATGGACGTAATGGCATTTTAACTTTGTGTTCTGTAATTTATCATCAAATTCTAAACAGGGTCATTCCATGTGAAAATGCTTAAAGAACTAAACCTGACCCACCTAACTACGAAAGTATGAGTGCAAAATGTTCAATTTTTTCAACACCTTTAAACTGCAGTATTTTGGCAATCATGGCACCTATAGAAGCTTATTGAACAAAATCTTCAAACATTTTGATACACGAATGACTGGTGTCAAGCACATGGGGCCGTTTACCCACCATACCCCTCCTGAATTACATTGACATTTATATTAATCGACAGATTTTGATGTTTTGCATAATATAAAATTAGTTGCAGCGTGCGGAAACTGAGATATTCGATCATAAAGTATGACCAGCAAAAGCACAAACCTGCCATTTTGGAGTGCTTCCGCCGCTTATTATTAAAACCCTTTGTATGCACACTCAAATAGCAAAAGAACAAGTCGATAATAACTATTGGTACCAAACCTAACCTAACTATGTAAAATTATACTTGCTGTTGTAGAATGTCGTTTTGGGTGCTAGATTCAATTGCGCAAAACTTTCAGGCTCTTATTGGTAAAGAAACACTTTATTTTACAGTGGCACATTTTCGCGAGCTAAAATCAACTGAAAACGTTCACAAACAACAAAATATTCATATACCATGCAAAACCTTTCACATTCTATATGGGTGTACACAGGGTCAAGGGTGCCAAACTCCACAGTATGCGTTAACAGACGTAAATCGAAATCGAACCATGTAAAAATTACGTACGTAGCATGATGAAATCGCAATAAAACAAAAGGAACTTGGGCCCCAAAATCACTATAAATTGGGTATTTATGAAAAAATGTGGGGGTTATACGGATATATCACTGCCTCACATAACACACTCATATCAACATGTTTCAAGAAGCTTGCACTAAAATATCATTAACTATTTAATGTAAAAAAAACAGTGCATTAATTACAACCCCTCACAGAAGAGGTTTATTGAGAAATATTAATCTGGCTAGGTCTAACATTGCATTTAGAGGGGTGTAGGGGTAAATTTACAGCCAAAGTAACTGTAAATTGGGCATTTGTGACAAAATGTGGGGTTTGTGCTGATAAATCACTGCCTCGCAGTACATACCCATATTAACATGTTGCATATTGCTGGAATCTTGCACTAAACGATCATTACGCCAATGCTAAGGTTTCTCTTACAGACATTTCTTTCGTCACAGCTCCTCTTCCATTTTTCAGTATCATAATTTTATACTCTAGTTATTGCATTATTGATTCAACTGTCTTGTCTACTCACTTTCGGCGAGTTTGTATCTTGCAGTTTTCAATATAATTTTATACTCCAGTTATTGCATTATTATCATTATTGATTCAACTGTCTACTAACTTTCGGGAGTTTGTAAAAGGATTTCACCTGAAAATGATATCAATCCGACAAATTATTCACACACTTCTTTATAATTAACATATATTCAATTGATATACAAAATAAGACAACAAACAACACGCTTCGGTATCTGATCTTCATTTGTTTACATGACGATTGCGCGAGGCCCCTTAATTAGGATTTCATCATCACTTCCGGTGCTAGTCCTGTCCGCATATTTACGGATCCCACTCAGTTCAGCATAGGAGGAACAATTCTTGCTCCTGATTGGTCGACTTGGCGGAAGTGACCTAACACTTGTCTTCTGCTGGTATTTTGAAAGCAAGACACATATTCTGTAGCCACACGATATATTTGTTGAAAATGTAGCCTAATGAGAATTGTAAAATGTACACTATTTTCTAAAAAAATAATGAAAATAAGTATTTTTATTCTGATGGTACGTTTCTCGGAAGGTAACTGTAGCTAGTAGAAAATAAAATCCATTCATTTAAATCGTAAAATGAATCTTTAAATTTTTCCAACTTAGTGAAGCTTTGTAAGCAAAATAAGTCTTGTACGTCCTTTGATTTGCGTTTCATTTTTTTATCTGCGAGAGGGAAAGCAACATAGATATACTTGGAATATTTTATCAATGAGTAGTACTGTAAATTACTGGAATAATGCCTGATTCTGGCAAATTTGAATAATTTGCAATTCCCATGCCAAGACACCTAAAGGAAATCAATTGATTACAAGTTTCAATGTAAATCGTGAGATGGTACATAATTATTTGTACATTTATTCAGAAAAAAAATCAGCGGCTTCAAAATATTTATAGAAACCTTGTATAAAAATGTTCCTAAAATTTAATGAAGTTTATTTAGTGAATTCTTATTCAGAATTTGTACACAATGGATAACAACTATCAAATGCAAATGAACATAGCTCATAAGTTGTATGTTTCATTTGCAGGAGAAATCTTACATATGCATCTGACTACTTATATTTCTCCTTGAAAGAGAGATATGTAAAACAACAAATTCAAAATGAATAAAAAATGAGCATGTCAAAAGAAGGCGGCATATTAATGTTAATAATAAAATTACAAAGATGCTAGTAAATTTAAAACCTTTTCTTGGTAATAAATGAGAAAGATCAGCCTGTTAGACGTATGACCTGAATGCTAATAAATAAATAAATACGAAAATTCAGTGTGAATATTTTCAAGATGTTATCTACATGATTTCACTTTTCAGTTTGTGTTTTTTCACAACTTTGTATTAATTAAAAACTTGCAGCAACCCTAAGAGCTCTTGAGTGTCTTTTTCAAACGTTGATTTTATGCTCAGACAGGCTAATCGGCACTGAAATTACCGTTCCTTTTCGAACCTTTAAGTACTAGTGTGCAATGTATCTAGTACATTGAATTGAATTGTTGTTTTAAGTCCACTTTATGCACAGTAAGGCTAATCGGGACTGGACCTACAGTTTAAAGTGGAATCCAAACCACTATGTGCCTCCACTGGGTATCGAAATTGGAACCCCTTTATTACCAGGTGGCAACGCTACCAGGGAGGCCCTGTACCTAGTACAGGAATCTTACCTGGGATTACTGCACATATCTATTAGTTGTCCTAAGTATGACATAGCATAATATGTTCGCAAGCATAAACATTATTTATTTCATGTTATCAGCTGTTTGAAGATGTAAACAAAAATAATTATGGTTTCCAACATGAAATAATAGCCTGCCCAAATATCAAGTAATTAGGGACGTGCCGAAGCTGATGACAGATGTATGAAAATCGGCAGAAATTGACATATCGGGATCGGCAAAAATCCGATATTTAAACCGGTACAGATTATAGCCTACTAGAGTTTTACCTTGTAATAAGTTTTATATTCTAGTTTTGTAAGATTTATTGAAAATTTGGATATGATTCGTCATTATTGTAGAGTTTTTGTAATAAAACTATTGCAAACTCTCATTCAGAGGATCAACCTAACTATAAATCGGAAATAAAACGGTACATTGCTGAACCAGGTTCTGCTGTTGTATTGGAAATTCAAAAATGATTATTCAAACCTGAAGCAAGTGCTGAGAAAATACGTGAGCATACCTGCTGCATCAGTATTCAGTGATTGAGTGTTCAGTGTTGCTGAACAGATTTGCGATAAGAGAAGAAGTAGGTTACTTCCTGAAGTGCTTCCAAATCTCGTATTTCTGAAGTTGAATCTGGCAGAACAGGAATTCATTTTGCATTTCAAAGAACTGCTTGTGTACTAATGTTAAAGCTCTAGGTTCACACAACCTTTTGTAGATGCAAATGTACATTCGCATCTCTTGAGAATATATATGTATATACATATGATATGCAATAGAAATGTACATACCAAATTTATTTTTGTCATGCAGAAAATAACATCCCATTTCTGTTTAATAATCTTATGTATCGGAATCGGTATTGATTCCAAAAATTATCGGTGAGTACATCGGCATCAGTAAATTTTCAGCTTCGTCACATCCCTACAAGTAATGATATTCCTGTCCACTGAGATATTATCGTTCAATATCCAAATCAGAATATCAATAATAATTAATCATGATATGGCATGTACACTTCATAGAAAACAAAATTTAAAAAAGAAAAAGTGTCTTAAAACAAACATATGTGGAACAATTTTTGTATTAATACTTTGTAATTACTTGTAGAGGGTTTTTAAGCAAACTAATTTGTTCATATGTGAACAAGCACATTGAACAGTGCTCTTAGAATGAATAATTTTTGTTACACCTTTGCTTCGTGTGCAATGACGATCATGTCAGGCATCTTCCTCCAAATATGTAATGATGATCCGTTAACATCTCAGCATCATGTGCTACCCCCACAACCTTTTGAATCGATTCACTTTTATGTAGCTATAGTTCGTTACAGGGTTCCCTCATTACACAATCTTTCAACACTGCATCTCTTCTTGTGTTTAAACTTAGAGACTCCCATCCCAGCACCATTTGCGGAATGACATCAATTATCTATACAAAATTGTTAATGGCAAAATTCCTTGCAACACACACCTTCAGGAATTCCACTTTCGAGTGCCTATGCACATAGGATGTATCACAAATATATTTTACACAGAAAAACCTACACTAGGTATACCTTTTGGTCTTCCATCACATGACATGCTTGTAAATAATCAAGTGTGTTACTTATTTTTTGATAATTTGTCAATCATTTTTATGATATTCTTAATTTTGCTCTTTAAATTGTTGACAATTTCAGCGTAAAATGGCTATCCATGCTGTATCTAAAATTTAGTCAGTAAATAAATAAATATATTAAATAGCATTTCCCACACAATTGTAAACAAATTTAACATTTCACAATGGTGCAGTGGTAAATTATGCACCTTAAATTATTTTAAATGTATATACACAATTTAATTGAATTAGACTTTTTGGATAAGTTTGAATCACACGGACTCTTTGTATATATGTGTGGATGGTGAGAGGCAGTAATACGTAAGATGGAAATACCTGTATATCCCTAAATTTTTTGAAAGTTCGTCTTGAAAACTGGCAATTATAATTGAATTTTATCATGTACCTAGAGTAGCCACCCTGTAAATGTATCCATGTTATTTATTTATTTTTATTGTTCAACATACCAGTGACCATTACCTTACATACTAAGATTTGAGAACGGTTTCTCCAGAGTGTCCGACATGCCACTGTTGATTACTAGTTTGCAACTGCAACTATATAATTTCAGAATGTCCACAAGTACTGGAGGTTTATTACCTTCGCACTTCATAAATTTTTGTTCATGAATAAAAAAAACTGATATGGAGTCTTATACAGAATCTAATTGGTGAACAAATAATACCATGGAAAGAAGTATGCTAATGGTAACAAATGTTAATATTCAAATATCCTGCTTCATAGATGTGAACTTAGAAATGATTCTTATCTTGGATAAAAATGATTGATTTTAATGCAATACTTCAAGTGGTTCTGCTGTCTTCACTATATTTTATTTTTTATACTTGTTCATTAACTGAAAAACTCCCACCTAAAGTTTAAAAAAGATAATAGCAAAAGAAATTGCATTTTTTCGATGGTAATATAATGTGTGTGTTAATGATGAACATTTTGAAATATTAAGCCATGCAGAAAAGGCATGAGGATGGAGAGCACAGAAGATTTTATATAGAGAAACCTCAAAAGATAACATGCTGTACAGACCAATAAACTTCATTATACAATCTTCATGAAGCAAAGTTAAGTTGACTCATGATCTCACCACCAAACGTTCCAGTCAAGTGGTCAGGAGTGGCATGTTGAATCGTTTCTATATGTAACCACTGACTTTAGTGTTTGTATGTGCCTATGTTTCAGAGACTGGTTCTGTCTCACTCTTACGTGGGATAACATGGAAGCAAATACAGTACACTACCCAGAAAACGGGAGCAGAACCAGTTTCTGAAACATTGGTACATATGGAAACTAAAGAGAGACTTCACACTAAAATGATGTGTCACTTGGAATGAATAGCAACAATTCACACTGATCCACTGCACAAGCCACCATTGGATTGTCTCATCCTCAATTGACACATGTTGCTTCGGTGTAAAAAAATCCCTAAAAAAACAAGCAATGCAAAGTCCCAACCAACTTTGTCTTGGTTGTTTTATGGTGTTAATATGTGATGTACAACCTTTTTGAAATAAATTCCCCATACCCGTCCATAGCTTCCATCACAAGGAACAGTGCCTTGCCATCCTGAATGCCCTTTTCCACAGGGCAGTAACCTAAAACCCAATAGTGCCCATCTCAAAGCACATCATCTCCTAGTCGTGAATATTCTCGCCCGCAAGGTCGACACACACACACAGAAAGTTGGTACCTATATTTATTTTCTACATCTCCTGCAAACCAGAAGAAACATGCATGCCTTGTCCAGGATTGAAAGTCAGCATCCCAGGTTTCACACTGCAGAATAGAAGAAACAGCATGCCAAATACAATTTGTTGGTATTACAAACTTATGTATTGTTTAACTGCTTGCTCTTAAAATGCACTGATTTCTAGTGCTGCTTGTAGACATACCTTCATGACCAGTGCTTTAAGTGGTTTCAGTCAATAGCCAGAATGTCAACCACAAATGAATCAACATGAGTACTACTACTAATGATGACAATAATAATGGTGATTGGCATTATTATTATTATTGCATACAAAGTAAATATAAACAAACTATCACATCTGTTATTTCAGAAGGCTAGAGTCTAGTTTACATCCTTCTTGCCTTTTGGTGGTAACCGATGGGAGTTAACAACACTGCATGCTCGTCTTTGTGTCTGCATTATGAATGCATGTTAAAGAACAACAGGTTCCAAAAACTTCTAGATAGTGTAAAATACGTTTATCCCCAGTGATAATTCAGTGCAACGTTCAAAACCGTGCTAGCAGACAGCCGGCGCTCCGACATCTCTTAGGGTAGCAGACAACCATTCACGGGAACGAGGTATGCCTACAAGGTTAGGTTAGGTTCCATTAGCACTCATTTCACCCCTAAATATGTGCTTCATCATCGATAAATGTCCTCAGTACGTTCAATCACGCATATCCGGACAACATCGGTTTTTCTCGATTTTCTCCTTGCCTTGGGATTTAGTTTGTTGAATTCCTTATACAATAACCTTTCCAACGATATATGACACGTATTCTTTAGGAAAAGGACGTAAACTAGACTCTTACCATTTCAGAAAATTTAAGTTGTCATTTGGATTATAAAAGAGAGCACTTGCCCAAGTATAGTATTTTTTTTCAAAATTTCCGCACTGCTCACTGACGAGAGACAAATTTAGTACAAGAACTTTCTCTTCATCTATTGTTTGCAAAAAATAATGTAAGAATGGACAGACTTTTGTAGTGTAGTAAATAAAATGGATGACCGGCAGGAACTAAGTTCTGGCACAAAAGTACCAGAATGGAGTTCCAGCTCACTTTAAGCCCTGTTCATGACATGGCATTGTAAAGGACTTTCTAGATTTGTATGCATCCATCATTGGTTTCAAATTTGAAGCATTATGCTTAAGTAAGAAAAACACATGTTTCTGTATCTCAATACAAAAGAGGAGCATTTGCACTAGTTTCATTTACAACCTAACAAGACTGTTGCATGGGTGTATTTAATCCAGGATAACTTGTGTATATAATTGTTACAAATGCTCAAAGTGGCGGGTAACATGGAAAATTTTCCATAAAGCATCCCTCAGTTTGTATAATTTGCACAGACATCTTCCCACCTACTGCATTGTTTCCATGTTGGTTCATAAAAGCACCGTCCTACCCCCAACCATTCCACCAGCCCAACTAGGAATTTCCACTTCAAGCATTGATGATAGGGAGACTCGGGAGGACCACTAGTGGCAAGATATTTTCTATCTTATTTTCCATCAATCTTTGTTTCTATGATTACAATTATTATGAATTAGAATGAACGGCAATTTATAGTCGATTTGATTGCTGAATATATTAGGTGATCACATTTCAAAAGTGTCACTGAAATTCCCAGGTTTGAGTCCCAACCTGTTCATAGATGTTCTTCGTTGGTGTGTCTCCATCAATTTCATCCAATAATCACTTATCCTCATCATGATTAGCAAAAATGACACAAGAAGAGAAATTAAATAACAATACAACAATAATTTGAAGATAATAAAGGGTGTTCCGTATAGGATGCCGAATTTGAATCGAGTGCTATTGTTTTGTTTTGATGTTGTCACACCTGTTCTTATCTGTTGTTATGCAGATTAATGTAGCCTCAATGTTTTGACTCGTTTGTTCTGGTTACGATATGGAACTCCATGAAAAATTCCCGCAACGAGTGATCTCTTTGCACGGTGCCCAGGAATGGCCGGCAAAGTCATGTGATTTCTTCTTATGACTGTTTGTGAAATCACAGGTGTACGCCAACAAACCACAAAACCTTTTGGAACTGAAGGCAGAAAGCATATGGGTGATTGGAGGCATCAGGACAGACATCTGCGAGAGGGTTATCAATAATTTTGTGGAGAGTATAAATGCATCCATACTCAGTAGGGGTGGACATATGCCCAACATTGTTTTTCATACATAAATGAGAAATACACTAGACTCTCGCTAATTCGGCCATTCCTTGCACATATGGGTGCCTGATTCGCGGAAGTGCCGGATTATTGAGAGGGTCGGAAATTCCGTACTACTATGTAGTTTAAACACATAGGGACTATACCGGCTGTACTTTACGTGTTTCCTTTTAGAAGCCATAGTATGTACTGACCTACTGAACTTTACTGTAAGAAAGTCACAATTTCAAATACTGTACGTATGTATAGCATTGTTTAACATTTTTAACTAACAACATTGTTGAACACGATAATAATTCATTGTTGTGGGTGTCATTTCTGCTTGAGTGACTACAGGCCGGATGTGGGCCGGACTACTGAGAGGGCGGTCTATTGAGGGCCGGATTAGCGAGAGTCTAGTGTATAACTATTTTCATGATATTTTCCCTTTTTTAATTTAATTTTCTAATTCGGCATCCTATACAGAACACATATATATATATGTACACCCAATAGCGAAAGAAACAGTAGGCGAATTGTCCACCATGATTTTCATTCGGTCTGAATTACACAATGTGATGAAGACGAATTGAAATAATGACTTCAATAAGCAGAGAACAATGCCTGCTTCGAACCAACATAGTTTCATTCCTTCAAACAACACAGGATGTAGAATAAAGAAGAAAATGAAAATGGCAGTGGACAATTTGCCCAGCATTATCTTTGCCGTTGACTGTACATGTAATGTATATGAATCGCTAGTAACAATCTACCAGCTGCGACCACATACTATATAAGCAAAGAACAAAAAGATGTAGAACTAAGTAACCAAAAATATTATAATGTTTAAGAAGAGTGGATGTACATTTTATGCATAAGTGAAAGTCTCAAGAGTAGCACACTTTAGGTTGCACTTATTTTTGGTTGGTTCTTTTATTTTTGTTAGTGTAAATTGGAATAAGGGTATGGGGAATTAATTATTTTATTGGGTTATATTTATCAAAGTGCGAACGTAAGAAATGTCAAGGTGACAAAAATTAGCATTTTAAGTTAGATATACATTTATACTAAAATTATAACAGACATAGACACAATCACCAAAGCAGCTGAAATATTAACATTTTATCCACCCCTTGACAAATTACCATGATAATTAACACACCCAAAGAACACAAGACGGAACCCTTTAACTGGTTTATTGGACTTTGCATACATGACCCCCTGTAGTTTATCTTTATTTCTTGATTTGGTTTCACTTTGTTCATTTTACGACACTTTTATCCGCAACTTTGGCTAATCACGAAGATGGACATGAATGATGATAATATGAGAGCGATGAAGGGATCATCACAAACACATATGCATGACACAAAAACAAACTCCTGGAAATACATACCTGTTATAACATATTGTGAAGTTTAATTGTTTGGTTTGCAATAACAAATTTCTTCACTCGGCAAATGCATACCAAATGAAATCAGAAGTTTATTGAAAATTAAAGTTCTTGTCTTTGTTAATTTAAAAATATTGACTGGATTTAATGAGATCTGTCAAATGTAGTTTGTATATATTTGGAAATAGATTAGTTTTTCCAATGACTGCCTTTTTATTTGCACAATTTATGACATCGTTTGTAAACAAAATACCATTCTTGTTCTAATGTTAGTTTGGTATGATATATTTAACCATAATATTCAAAATTAAGAGCATGCCTAATTTAGAAATTGAAACAAGACTTCAATACCACAGTGTTAAAACAGATAATGGATAGAATAAATATATCCTTTGCGGCAGTTTATCTGGCAATGGCTATGGTAACATGAATGGAATGCTGTTTAAACCTTAATCCTATTTTATACTTTGTACTTTATATTACCTACCACCTAGGTGGCTATGCATGGTGAGCAGTCAAATCACAGCCTCGCTACCAAACTTCCCTTGCTCGAGATCTAGCCTGCAAATGGAAGTTACTTTGTATTCCTTAATCTATTTCATGTGATCACCATTTCATCTTCATCACCACTATTAGCCAAAAGCGACAGAAAATCATTGTCAAGTGAGAAAAATAAAACTACAATGCATTTATGTTCCCTATCTGTATTGTGACTGTGACCAATAAATGTTAAATACTGAAATATAAAATGAACACACATTAAGAAACAATCATGTCTTATATTTGTTGAGAATTGTAAGGAAGAATTCCTGGCTTCACAGCCCACAGTGAAAGAAACAACTCGCCTAATGCGATTTGGTAGTGCACCATTAAACTTAAACTCTTATTATGCACCATTTCATGATGTTTCACATTGTAGACATGCACACAACATGAATGGGCATTGTCTAGGCATAAAAATATAACATTTTTAAGTGGTTTTTATTTTTCCTGCAATGTTTCGTCTGGTTTCCCAGAACTTTTTCAAGCTAACATCAAAATTAAATAAACACACACACATGGCTAGCCATTCTACACTTCTACATAGTGTGCTACACTGTGTATCAGAAGAACTTTCCATGTACAATGTTTTCACATCAAAACACAACAGTGATGTTTATTTTATTTACTTAGAATTAAATTTTTTAGTGGTTTTTATTTTTCCTGCAATGTTTCATCTAGCTTACCAGCATGTTTTCAAGCTTACATCAAAATTTAATACACACACACACATGGCTAGCCATTCTACACTTCTACATAGTGTGCTACACTGTGTATCAGAAGAACTTTCCATGTACAATTTTTTCACATCAAAACGCAACAGTGATGTTTATTTTTTTTTACTTAGAATTAAATAACAAAGCTCCCAACACACATGCATGCTAAAACCACCTATCAGTTAAACAGGCATATACTGAACAAATTAGCAAATTGCTTTTTCCAAACTTGAAGCTTACTTCTGCACACGGTAACACTTTACTATACCAAAGACGGATTTCTTCAAATTTACAGGAGAAAGTACTGCATGTGGTTTTCTACGAAAATCTATTTCCGATGCGCTATCGTTGCTGCCGCAATTTGCTTTCTGCAGGACAGCACAATACGCGCTATTGCTTCTGCTAACAGCCGATGTTGTCCGTATATGCTAAATTGAACGAAAGGAGTGCTAATGGAACCTAACCTAACAGGCCTAACCTAACCTAGTAGGCATACCTCGTCCCTGTGATGGTTCGTGGGGCTATCGTGAATTTTTGGGCTAACATCAATGGTTTTTGGGGCTACCCATGGATGGTTTGTGGGAAATAACGAACAACAGTAAGTACTCGTTAATGTAAGAAACAGACATTATTTTCGTTAGAAATTCATTATTTCACCTAAAGAAATGTTCCGCAATGCAGAATAGTACGTTAGCAATGTAAAAAATTGCGAAATAAATCATTGATAGGCGTCTCTGGTATAGTAAAGTAGTACCCTGCACACATTTCCAATATTCTAAATTAAGTGACCAGGTTTCTAAGCTGCACATGTGCATAATCTACCTAACCTGGCCTGTTATATGCATAAGTGTACTCTTTAGTTGTTAGCATGTATCAAGCTTACGTCAGTTTGCATTTATTTTCGTTTGGGTGACAAGTACTTCTACTTCTGCACACCATGGGTTTGGAAAAATTACCACAAGGTGTTCCAACATTCACTGCTACTGCTGTGTCACTTGACATAGGTACGAACGTGTACTTAAGACATTCCCAAATGCTTTTGTTGTTAAATTAGACAGGTCAGGTTTAGAGTTATTAGCATTAAAAATACTTCTGTAATACTTCCAATACCTGATAATCATAATGTGATTTGTGGTATTCAGCACTTTCCACTGTCCCATATGTTATTCTCAGAAACTGGTGAAAATAGCTCCACATGCTATCCTCACAACCTGGTGACAGTAGCCTCATATACTATTCTCACCACCTGGTGAAAATAGTCGCGACCTATGTAAATGCATTTTCCACCCTTCTATATAAATTGTTAAAATGATTACACAGTCAAAACTTGGACGCATTTTAGTGTAAAAATAGCACGAAGGAAATATTTAAAGGATAAAATTAAAGTTATCAAGAATACTGCTTCGTACTTAACAACGTGTTTTTATTTTCACAAGATTTCGCTTGTGTTGATTTTTTTTTAAATACATACAAATATCCTTTGATTTCTTTTAACTCAACTAGCACTATAGTTAATTATATCTCCTGTTTACAGTACGAAAGTGCCTTTTCTGTTGCACACACTACACACAATTTCCACCGTTGTTACATTAATATTATAATATATATTTTAATGCACACACTTACGCATGTTCGTTGTTTATCAATTCGCATTATCCATTCAATTGTTTTTGTGTTGGTGTGACGTCACATCCGCAAAATCAGCCAATCGGAGAGGAGAATCAAATCGCCTATGCTGAACTGAGTGGGATTGGCATATATGCATGCGGACAGGACTAGCACCGGAAGTGATGATGAAATCCTGATTAAGGGGCCTCGCGCAATAGTCATGTAAACAAATGAAGATCAGTTACCGAAGCGTGTTGTTTGTTGTTGTCCTATTCTGTATATTAATTGAATATAGTTAATTATAAAGAAGAGCATGGGCGTCCGGAAGGGGGGCAAGGAGGGGCCGTGGCCCCCCCTGGAAAACGAAAGTTAACCAAAATTACATATTTTACACATATAATTTAATTTCAGCCACAATAATGTGTGTTAATTATTGCACGAACATGATAAATTCAAATATAAGCAATGTTTTTTGAGGGATGAACACTATTATTGGGGAAAATATGCCATGTTGGCCCCCCTGGAAGAAAATACCTTCCTTGCCCCTCCCTGGAAAAAATCCTGCGGACGTCCATGAAGAAGAGTGTGAATAATTTGTCGGATTGATATCATTTTCAGAAACCTTAGCATTGGCGTAATGATCGTTTAGTGCAAGATTCCAGCAATATGCAACATGTTGATATGGGTATGTACTGCGAGGCAGTGATTTATCAGCACAAACCCCACATTTTTTCACAAATGCCCAATTTACAATTATTTTGGCTGTAAATTTACCCCTACACCCTTCTAAATGCAATGTTAGACCTAGCCAGATTGATATTTCCGAATAAATCTCTTCTGTGAGGGGTTGTAATGCACTTTTTTTTTTTACATTAAATAGTTAATGATATTTTAGTGCAAGCTTCTTGAAATAGGTTGATATGAGTGTGTTATGTGAGGCAGTGATATATCCGTACAACCTCCACATTTTTTCATAAATGCCCATTTTATAGTGATTTTGGGGCCCCAAGTTCCTTTTGTTTTATTGCGATTTCATCATGCTACGTACGTAATTTTTACATGGTTCGATTTCGATTTACGTCTGTTAACACATACTGTGGAGTTTGGCACCCTTGACCCTGTGTACACCCTCTATAGAATGTGAAAGGTTTTGCATGGTATATGAATATTTTGTCGTTTGTGAACGTTTTCAGTTGATTTTAGCTCGCAAAAATGTGCTACTGTAAAATGAAGTGTTTCTTTACAATAAGAGCCTGAAAGCTTCGCGCAATTGAATCTAGCACCAAAAACGACATTCTACAACAGCAAGTATAATTTTACATACTTAGGTTAGGTTTGGTACCAATAGTTATTATCGACTTGTTCTTTTGCTATTTGAGTGTGCATACAAAGGGTTT
Organism: Lepisma saccharinum; assembly: GCF_977018435.1. Lineage (NCBI taxonomy): Eukaryota > Metazoa > Arthropoda > Insecta > Zygentoma > Lepismatidae > Lepisma > Lepisma saccharinum. The sequence continues at coordinate 11,817,346 of NC_139257.1, forward strand.
TAATAATAAAAAGTGGCGGAAGCACTCCAAAATGGCAGGTTTTTGCTTTTGCTGGTCATACTTTATGACCGAATATCTCAGTTATTTGTGTTTTCCGCACGCTGCAACTAATTGTATATTACGCAAAACATCAAAATCGGTCTATTAATATCAATTTCATTGTAATTCTGGAGGGGTATGGTGGGTAAACGGCCCCATGTGCTTGACACCAGCCATTTGTGTATCAAAATGTTTGAAGATTTTGTTCAATGCCCTTCTACAGGTGCCATGATTGCCAAAATACTGCAATTTAAAGGTGTTGAAAAATTGCACATTTTGCACTCATACTTTCGTAGTTAGGTGGTTCATTTGGTAAAAGTTTACTATCCTTCGGACACCTCTAATTTTTTCGCTTCGTCAATTTTTGACATTCGTACTTACGTATCTGCTTCGCGGAACATTCCTGAAGGTGTATCAACGTTGTTTTGATGAAAATAATTGCAATTTTTCACATTACCAGTATGTCTTTCTGATAGGCCTTTTCGCTTGCCTGAGACGAACTAACCTAACCACGCACCAATGGTTCATGGGGCTAGCGCCAATCGTTCACAATTATTTCCAATTTCTAGATCCTGATACTAACACGACACCAAATTTTAACTATGTTTCCTAACCTAACAGAACTAACCTAACCACGCGCCAATGGTTCGTGGGGCTGGTGCCAATGGTTCGTGGGGCTGGCGCCAATGGTTCGCAATTATTTCCAATTTCTAGATCCTGATACTAACACGACATCAAATTTTAAGTATGTTTCCTAACCTAACAGAACTAACCTATCCACGGACGGAGAATTAATTTTCAACGAACAACATGAATTTCAGCTATGAAACATTCCCACATCACACAAAACACTTTCCCGATGTTCAACAATGCTACAGGAACTTATTACGGTAAGTAGTTTCTTCTGTAAAATTAAATAAATGTGTCAAAGGATAGTAAACAAGTACCGTTCTTTTAGCATTTTCACATGGAATAACCCTGTTCAGAATTTGATGATAAATTACAGAACACAAAGTTAAAATGCCATTATGTCCATAATGAAAAGGATCAAAATATATACTTTAGGAAATGAGTTCATGTTAATGCTAGTATAAATTCTGCTTTTGGTAACAGTTAGATATAGTGAAAACAGATTTCTTCAAATTTACAGGAGAAATGACGGGAAAGTACTTACGGAATTGAGTTCCTGTGGACTTTTGGAAGCTGGGAATAGTGTTCTTTCGATTCGTGCAACTTATTCGGCTGGTAAATAATGTCATTTTCGACATTAATGTATCTCCGTTGCACGATAGCTCGTGCCACCATTACCGTCGACTATGTGAATCAAATGTTCCATGCATTCAAATATGTAACCCCCTGTCAGTGTAGCAACCACGTAGTCGTTTTACAAGATGACGTGTGAGCGAGTATTTTTTCCAATTTAATTTTCTATTTTTGCCTAACCTAACTGATCCTAACCTAACCTTCCATGAATGGTTTGTGGATCAATGTTAGCCTAAAAACCATCATTTTTCGGTTAATAAGTGTTAGTGTAGCAACCACACGGTAGTTTTAAAAGATGACGTGTGAGCTGTTTTTTCCCCAATTTAATTTTCTATGTTTGCCTAACCTAACCTTCCGTGAATGGTTTGTGGATCAATTTTCGCTTAAAAACCTTTTGTGAATAGTTTGAGTGGCATTTTTCGGTTCATAAGTTTGGAAACACTCCATATCAGCTGACGATAGACAACGTGAGTCAAGATTTGCCCGCCATATTGTGTGTAACGAAAGCGAATTAGCAACGACCAATAAATACTTATAATGTGAAAAATTACGCTTTTTTCAGTGAAAAAAACAGAATCTCAAGTTGAAAAATGTTCCGCTATGCATATAAGGTAAGTACAAATGTAAGTAATTCGGAAATAAATGAGTTAAATGTGTTTTCAGTAGCTATATCTAACTGGTACCCTGCTTTTTATACAGTAACACACAGATTTCTGAAAATTTGATCTGGTGTACCAGATATAGGCCTATGTAATAGATGTAATAGAAGAAAAACACTAATGAAGGCATGCAAGTAAATAAAAGAAAATGGAAATCCAAGAACTTCAAATTTTCTGATTTTTTAAAATTTTTCATAAAATTTCCTCTTTACCTACAATTGGACCTAGGTTTCCCTGTACCAAGATAAATTTCCCTTCATATAACAAGACTGCCTCTGCCAAGCACCCTGAAGGCCTCATATTTTTAAATAACCACTCTCCTACTTTCTTTTCGTCTCCCTTACCTACAATCTGGGAGGAAACCTGGTCATCAGAAGGGTGTGATGGAGACCAGTTTTTAAGTTTTTTAAATAATTTACTTAAATTCTGGTTTAGAAGCTTGTTTTCATAGCTTGCAGAATATACGATGAGCAATAAACCATACTTTAAATGAAATACAATATGAAAAAAGTTGGTTTACTAGCTGTAAACGTGGTAATTGGGGAATGTGCCACTGTAATTTACATACACAGATATGGACATCCGAAAGGAGCCAAGGAAAATGACTGTTCACCTAAGAACTACATATTTCACACATAATTTCATTTCAGTCACAGTAATTCATGTTATTTATTATAAATTCATTGAAGAAACATGATAATTTCAGACTGAAATAGTGTTTTTTGAGGGGTAAAAATATTCCTGCCCACCCCCTGGAAAAGATCCTGGAGATGTCCATGTACACAGAAGTAAGATAACTTATAGTAAACTTTATTTACGTATATAAAAAGGCTAGGCAATACCAAATTCAAAAAGTTACATATATTTTCAACCAGATGTTATGCATCATATACATAGCTTAAACAGTTTTTAAATATCAGTAAAGTAAAGTGCTCGCCTGTGCTATGCACCATGCCATGATGGCATATAGGGGGTGTGAGGTTAGGTCCCCACAATTTCTTGATCATGGCCGAAGGTGGGGGGAGATGTGATCAGCACCATGCCCCTGGTTGCCTTTACCCCCCCTCACCAGAGTTTTCTCTAGGTACCCACTTTATACGACACTGGGTGGGCACCGGAGCTGCTTGAACAGGTGGAAAAATTCCTGGATCTACCCCACCGGTGATCGAACCCAGGTCTCTCGCATGGTAGTCAGACTCCTTAATGACTGAGCTACCGCAACTACTTTTAAATATCAGTAAAGAAATTATATGGGTCATTCCTTGTCAGACCAATTTCAGAAAGTCTTGGATTTGGATGATGGTCCAGTTATGTATGGAAAGGTTCTATACAAATATTAGGTTTCTCTGAGAAATAGTTCTAAAGCTATAGCCTGTGGAAGAAGGTGGTGCACAACAAAAATTGTGACCCATATTTGACCAATAAGTATTGTAGCTAACTGCAAGGTTCAATAACTTTGGAACTATTGATCGATCACAGCTTGTTTAGCAAATACAAAATCAAAATATGTGTTAAAAGGTCTTACATGCCATAACAGGCATATTTTGTGTGCATAAAGTTACAACTGTAATCCACCCAGGAACATGGTATTAATAGTAACACTGATGTCTGCTGAATGCACACACATTAGATTATTTCAATATCTATCACATGTGGCTGAATCTACTAGAAATGGAAGAATCACTGGAAAATGTAGCACAAAAAGGGTGATAACCAAGCCAAGTTAGACACACTATCTAATCAGACTTCTCCTTAATTAGTGACATAATACTAACTTGTTATTGCAAGGCATTAGTGTACAGTAAAGGTTTATAAACATGTATTTGGATAGGTGATGTAAACAAAGTTCTAAAAAATGTTGATTCGAAATATCCTTCATTGCCATGTGCCATGATCTCATAGGAAAATCATTTGTAAATGATGAAGCGTCGAAGCTGAACAAGAAAATGGATGCTCTGAACAACAGTGGTTCTCTACATATGTGAGCCCACAGCCCAGTAAATTCGTATTTTCAAAGTTGATGCTCCGATCCCAACAATTTTTCTCGCAAATATCATCCTATTTTTTTCAACTTTATACATTAATTAATATGTACCCTTGAAATTTAACATTAATACATGAATTATGGAATATTCAAAGAGAGTATCAGGCCGTGTCCAAAAGATGCAAGACCGTACTTGCAGCGAGTATACTTCGAGAATGATCTTGCAGTGTGGTCTTGAAGATGTTGACTGGAAGTGTAAATCTTTCAAACTGCACTTCGACTGCAGTGCCAAATACGATCAGTAGATATAACCGAGAACAGGTTGCTTTTCCACATTTTAAACACTTGAGTTTCACCACAGAAATCACATAGCAAATGTTCTTATACATACATTTCCACACATTTGAAGAACTGCAACAAAAAAACTACCTCTGCAATTTCAAACAAATGAACAACAACTCTACTTGTCATGTGACCAAGCCTGTAACTTGGCGTGCTCTGTCCTGTGGTCTCAATGCCTCATGAACTTGACGCTTTCGAACTGCATTAGGTGACATCACTTCTGTCAAGACAATACTTCAAGTCTGCACTTTGTACCTTTCAGACACAACCTTAGTTCAATTATGTCTAGGCTTGTTGACAAATATAACATTTGCTTTAAACTTGATGACAACTGGATCTAATGGAATTTTTTACTTTTCTCTACCTAGTTTCATTAAATTTATTTTGTAAGTGCTGACTTTCAGTGCAATGTTCTATTTTGAACACCAAAAAAATTCCAATGAATCAGAATATTTGCACTTCAGTATATTTGTTAATTAAAATTGCTGTGCAAACTAAATTGTCCATGGTGTCTGTCTGGCAACCTCCAAATTTGGAGGTGGGAAGCTATGCATTTAGCTCATTTGAGCTATTATATCACCACTGTCATGGAAGCATTTGTGGGAAACTCCAGAAAGCACCCAATGGAAACTCAAACAAAAAGCTATCTTGCCAGTTGGTTGCCACCTTGGGGTGCAAGTTGCTTCACCCTTCTGGCTCTGACTCGAGAATGGCCCCACAGTTGTAATTCAAATTTCGAGGCTGCACGAGTGACAGTCCCCTGTCAGTGGGTTTGATTTCTCACCAGCACTGCCAAGAAATAATGTCCTGTTTATTGTGTCCTGGTAGTTGCCAGCTTGGGCTAAGTCTGTTCACCCTTCTGACTCTAACTCTAGAATGACAAGTCCGTCAACCTCGAAATTTGGTCCCCGATTAGATCGTAGATCACTCACCACCACTGTCCCGAAAGGATTTTCTGTTATCGCAGTCAAACTTGAAACCAAAATTAATACATCATTCCAGGTGGTTTCCAGCTCGGTATGCAAGTCGCAAACTTCAGGAGAACCTCTCACAGCCCGGTATAATTGATGCCAGGGCCTGGCAGTTGAAAAACACTGCTCTACAAGAATTACAATAACATGAAATTACCCCTAAATCTAATTGAAAGGAAATTCAATACAAAAGTGGAAAAACTGATTAGTCAGATGATTATGGACTTGGTAAATTAAAAGGGAGAACAAACTATGTCAATTACAGTGGTCGGAAGTAGCGCACTACTTGTAACGGCGCTACTGTAGCTAGCTACAAAATTTGTAGCTGTAGCGGCGCTACATTTTGAGAATTGTAGCGGTAGCGAAGCTACAAAATTCCTGTAGTTGTAGCATAATTTATTTCATTAGTATCTGAATAATTCTAATATCCAGAATACTAACTAATATATATGAATATATTCTGGCTAACAGCTACGTTTTTTGAGCTGCATCACTATTTTGAGGAGAATTGTGCCTCGTTTGTGGCACCACTGGAAAAAAAAATTGCCTCGTTTGCGCCACCACCGGAACAAATCCTGTGGATATCCCTAGTGTAAGACGCAGCCAAATGTCATTAATTACTGTGTGAAAAACAACTTGCAGTACAAACAGGAGCGATCCATTTTCCACTAGAATGACAGCAATAGTGCCAGCAATCAATGGCTCAGTATGTTAACAGAATTGACATTTGTCAGGATATAAGATCTCACCAGCAAGAAATTATTGTTACAAGAACGATACATATACACTTTCTGGAATTACAATTACTTTTGTCATAATATTTGTAAACAAATTTTCAAATTACAATGTATTTGGAACACTCGGATTTACACATCACTTTCCTCAATATATTTCTGTTTCGTTTTTAGTTACTTTTGCTAACTATAACAATGAATATGAATGCTTTATTTAGTTAGTAATTCTCTTATCTAGAGTCACTTTCTGCCACTTCTGGCTATTTTTGAGAATAACGAAGAATGATGAAAGATGATGAGCAGCATGGAGAATGGAGGAGCAGGAGGATCCCATCCTAAAGGCATCTTTCCCAGTTTTTATTTTGAGTCCACTTTATGCACAGATAAGCTAATCGAGACTGGTTCTGAACCAACATGTGACTCAATATTTATTCTCAATGAAAATATGTTGATATATAAATGTAAATAATTCTACCATTTTATTTGGGTATAGTTGTAATCATTAATTTTGTGTCATCCTAATTGCACTACTCATATATCAAATTTGAATTGATCAGCCGCTTTCATAGGTATGTTATTCCAAAATACTATTAGAAATAAGTAACTGAAGTAACAATTCTATCAAAATTACCGAATGACGGAAATCATGACAATAAATAACAGTATCTATTTTTCAGTAAGTACAACTATCATACTAGGGTCTTCTTTGGAATATCCATGTGGTTCTTTTAATTTTTTTATGTAAAAGTAGCGAGTAGCGAATGGGAGTAGCGTAGCGAGCTACTTTTTGGAAAATGTAGCTGTAGCTGTAGCGCAGCTATATTTTGGAAGAGCTGTAGCTGTAGCGAAGCTACTTTTAAAATGTAGCGTTCTGATCACTGGTCAATTATGCCATTAAGGTGGAAATAAATAAATGCAGAATCCCATTAAAACACAAAAGACTCGCAAGACAGGGTGTCTGCTCAAAAGGAATTCCTTGAATTCTGGGAATTATGCATGCATTCTAAATAGAGTTGCAAAAAACCAACTTTTTTGAATGGACTTTTTTTATATAAAAATCTGCTGGCTTCTTGAAAAAAAACAACTGAATTTTTGGCTTTTTATCAATTACAGCTAACCTATTTCACTTGAAGTTACTGTTCTGAGTTTACAGGTTTGTAGGGACATATTTTACAATTACTAAAAAATTTACATGATGTAGCAGCCAAGAGACAGATGTGCATAGTGGTTCAGATACAATTTTAACCCTAGCTTATCAAGGGGGAGGGGACTTGCAGGCCCACCACATCTATTTTTTAGATTTTTCAACTGTTTGAAAATAAATTGCTTTGTTCTCTAGAATGTTAACAATATTTTTCTTCTGTATTACTTTTGCTCATAAAAACGTAAATGTAATGTAAATAGCAGGCAAAATGCACTTGGTGGGCTTATCAGGTGCTATCTTTGAATGCATCTCATTCGAAACACTCATGCCTATAATAGTGTACAATTGGTTGTTAATGATGGTAATTATTGTTATTATTATATTTAAAAAAACTACACTTCTACAGACAAAAGAGGATTAATAAAAAAGTATGGATTTTGTGAGTTTTATTGAGTGATAAAATATATGTGAAACACTCAGGCAATAATTGTTTATTATTTTTTATTAATGATAGTAATTCTTGTAATTATTATAATTAATAAAGAACTGCATATATATAATCAGCAAAGGAAGCAGTGATTCAATAATAAAATGGTTTCTTAAATTCTAGTGATAAACAAGAAGTGTGTGTCTGTGAGCCACCCCCGATATGTAAGTTTCTAGTACAGCACATGTAAGCTAGGGTTTAAACTAAACGTGTAGTCCTGATGAACACATCTGACCATAAAATTTACTTAAAACCAGTGGTTGGAAGTAGCATGCTACTTGTAGCGTCAGTACTGTAGCTAACTACAAAATTTGTAGCTGTAGCGAAGCTACAAAATTCCTGTGGCTGTAGCGAAAATTTCGCTACAGCTACATTTCTTCACAGCATTTTGAAGTAAATTTTGAATGTAACAAGAGCGTAAAAAAATCTACAATAACACTTACTTTTGCATTCCATTACATGTAAATATGGATAATCTAGATTATAAATATCTTGATATCGCAGATTATAGACATGCATGTATCTGAATAATTCTAATATCCAGATAACTAACTAGCATATTATATGAATATGTTCCGGCTAACAGCTATGTTTTTTTGAGCTGCATCGCTATTTTGAGGAAAAAATGTGCCTCGTTTGCACCAACCCCGAAGCAAATCCTATGGATATCAATGGTGCAAGAGACTGCAAAATGTTATTAATTACTGTGTAAAACCACTTGCAGTACAAAAACGAAGAATCCATTTTCCACTACAATGGCAGAGCAGTAGTGCCAGCAATAGCTCAGTAAGTTGACAGCATTGATCATTGTCAGCATCTTGTATGTAGGATCTCACCAGCAAGAAATTATTGTTATAAGAACGATAGACATACACTTTCTGGAATTACAATTATTTTTGTTATACTATTTGTTCAGAAATTTTAAAATTACAATATGTTTAGAACACTCGGGTTTACATATCAGTTTTGTCAATACATTTTATGATATTGTAAAAAAAAGTACGTTCGAGTTATTGACTTTTCTGCAGAAACGACAATTTTCTTTAGTTAATATACAGTTTCCAAATTTATGTATTTTGTCCTACTTTTATGTCACTTTCCTGTAAGTTTTGCTAATCATGACAATGAAGATGAATGGTTCATTTTGTAATTCTCTTTATCTATAGTCACTTTCTGCCATGTTTGGCTTGTGAGAATGAGGAAGAATGATGAATGAAGATGAGCAGTTTGGGGAATGGAAGAGCAGGAGGATTCTATCCTCCCAACTAGGCATCTTGCCTAGTTTTTTTTGTTTTGAGTCTACTTTATTCACATATAAGTTAATCAAGACTGGATCCGAACCAGTATGTGCCTCCGTTGGGTATCGAATCTGGGGCCCTTTCATTACAAGGTGACAAAAGTTTCCACTGTGTCTTCAGGGAAGCATTCCCAACATGAAAACTTACATAAAGCATTGCTCCACCTGTTTTGCATTTATACCATAGAAGAATACCCCAGCTATTGCCAAGGTTCGAGCAAACATCTTCCCCCAAACAATTCATTTTGTTTAAGGGATAAGATAAAACTGATAGATACCAATTTTTTTATTTTTTCCCCATTTTGCACAACACATAGTAAATTTCAATACATATGATAAGTTCCAATTAATTTTTAAAAAGTAATCAATGAAAAATATTTTTGTTATGCTTCTTGAGAACATACACATGTGTAAGACCTCGTTTCATTAATCTTCCATGTGGACAGCAGAAATATTTAATAAGAGAAATGATCAATCATTACAGAGCATAGTTTACCCTCCAATTATTGTTCCTTAATATTCTCAAGAAAAATATGTTGATATGTAAACATAAATAATCCTACCAAAATTTATTTGTGTATAGCTGTAATCATTAATTTCGGTAACACTGTACTTGCAATGCTCATATATCAAAATTGAAATATATACCACTTACATAGGTATGATATTCTCAAACATTATAGTAAAAATAAGTAGCTGAAGTAACACTGCTATGAAAGTTATCGAATGATGGCAATCATGATGATAAATAACAATCTATTTTCTAGTAAGTACAACTATCATACTATGGGCTTCTCGTGAATATCCATATGGTGGTTTAATTTTTTTTATGCAGGAGTAGCGCAAAAGTAGTGAGCTACTTTTGGGTAAATGTAGGTGTAGCAAAGCTACATTTTGGAAGAGTAGCTGTAGCGAAGCTACTTTTAAAATGTAGCATTCTGATTTCTGCTTAAAACTACCTTTCACATGTTTGTGTCTCAATTTAAATGTTGTCGTAAAATATGAAACAAATGTTAATATCAAAATATTTGATGTTTTGGAACTGTTTCACTGTTCACAACACATATGCAGGAGTATATGTATTATGTAAATGTGTGTATATATCCTGTTTAACAGAGCTTTGAGATGGAAGTGACACGTGGCTCCTGCAAACCAACCTTTAGAAGTAAATGCAGAATTTTGAACCGAAGGATCATTTCATGTCAAATCATCCACAATTTTGTGAAAATGTCACCTACCATCCCCGATTTTGATGAAATTTGTTATATTTATAGCATTTTTAATGCTAATTACAAAAATGACAACTTTTTTTTAGATTGGTCAAGGGGTTCAGAAGTTACGTGCTCTTTAAAATCTCTGTGTATGCCACTTGCGGCTCCTCCTTGAATGACACACAATAGGTTATAAATGATGGTATTTTCCCTCAGGTTTTTTTATCACCCTGTCTCTGAACCGCCCATCCCAATTCTTCCATCAGGCATTAGTACACACTCCGAGCAACCCACATATAAAATTGGTGGGAAATTGAAGGGGGGAGGGGGTATTGCTCGAAATTCGCTATTGAAGTAAGTAATTTATTCTTCTAAAAATTAAATGAAACTATACATAAAAATACATGGTTATTAATACATTCATCTGAAACCTTATTTAAATTAAAGCTTACACCATTTTTAACAAAAGAAAATAAACTTGAAGTTTCTACGGCAAACCTGAGGAAAGATACTATCATTTATAACCTAATGCGTGTCATTCAAAGTGGAGCCGCAAGTGGCGTACACAGAGATTTTAGAAAGTGCGTTAACTTCTGAACCCCTTGACCAATCTAAAAAATATTGTAGTTTTTGTAATCAGCATTAAAAATTGTATAAGTATACTGAATTTAGTCAAAATCGGGGATGGTAGATGACATGACCTGGATGAATTGACATTGAATGACCCTGAAGCAAGTGTCACTTGTTACTTGGCCTGTACTAATTTCTCGGGGAACTTTCAGACCGAAGCAACAAGTGACATGTGTCAGTCACTTGGAAGCAGACTCTTAGTAAACCAATCAACCTTTTGAAACAAAGTGCGACAACGAACTAAATATGTCACTTGCATGTTGCTCAGACTAAACTGTTTTCTCAATGGCATGCATCGTGCTGCTTTGGTCTGTTGTTCTTACATGCACGGTGAATGTTTTGCTTTATACTGAAGGGGACTGTGTCGCTCGTCATCTGACTTCAGTCTGAAAGCTCCTTCAATGGCGCACATCATTTCACCTCGGTCTTGCTTGTGCATGCATGGTGGATGCTTGCTTACAGACTGAAGGGGCCGATGTCAGTTGTCATGGCCCCCCACTGTCATGTGTTGCTTTGGTCTGAATATTCTCTAAACTTAACAAGATTGTTAGCTACTTCATCAGACATTAAGATTTAATTTAGCCTGTAAATCACAGAGAACAAATTGCTAGTACTATTGTTGTAAAAAGGTCGGCTTTTTGATAGAAGTTTCCTTTTATAATCACGAATGGGTCTCTGGAGTGGAAGAAGTAATTAATGTTGAACCTCAGTGGTCAGAGTGCTTCGGATCTAATTTCAATCTGTAGGTCCAGTCCAGAGTTCTAAAATAGGATTTTTTTTCTTGACATTTGCGACCAGTCTTATTTGCTTCTGCTTCAGTTTTAGTGCCAGTGTTTGTCAACTGCTGGGCCGCAAAAATCCATTGCACCCAGGGATTTACGACAAATTTAAATCTAATTTTATATTTGACAGCAAGTCTATACATAATTGAACCATGATTATGCCAGAGTTGATATATAAATATTAATTAAGGGTGCATATTAATTTCCATATAAACTCTAAAGATCAGAAATGTATTTATCAGTGAAATTGTTGGGATCAGGGCATCGACTTGTAAGAAATAAATTTACTGGGCTGAGGTCTCACAAATGTTGAGAATTTTGCAACAAGCAGCGAAAATACACCACTAGTTGCTCTGTGACCAGGGTTAGCAGCCATTTATCCAAATTATACATGATGTACTGGAAAGCCAGAATACAAATATACATATTTTACTGAACACAAAATTTAATGTAAAGAGATTTGATACTAGACTTTCTAAAGGTAGAGCAGTATTTTCTTTTTTTCTTCATGTACGTGTTCGTATAACAAATTCAAACATCGTAAATAGTATCTTACTGATCATACTATTAGGTTATATTAAAAAAACATACAAAACTACTCTAATTATGTGAATATGTTTATACTACATAGATTTATTTAATAAGCCAACCAAAATATGAAGATAACACTCGGTAGGAACCGTTTCAACAATGTTTGTGTCTAGCTACGAATTTCATATTGTAAAATGTATTTTATATTTTGAAATGAGTGTCCACTTTTCAGTAGGGAGCTAAACAAAAACAATGAAACAGGAAAAATACTGCCAACTCCTGTATTTTCATTGATTTGACACACTTTTGTGAAAAAAGCCGCAGAAAAAACCTCAGGTTTCTTTTTTCAAGAAAGTCATTTTTTCCCGACCATTTCCAATTCTAATTGTGCATGAATTTTTCTCTGTGCACGTGAAAATAGCAACTTTTGTGAATCAAAATTACATTGAATTTATACATGTCTATAAATTCACTGAGGCACGTTTTTCACAGTTCAGCTTTATTTTTATCAAAGAAGGAAAAGAATGCTGCGTGGAAAATAGAACAGAATTCTCTCAATCCGTTTAATTTGTTAGTATCCTTTGCAGAACAATCTATCTGACAGATGGAAGATTATTGCAAGATAAAATATCTCGAAGTTGATGTTAAATTGAGTTTGAAATTTTTATACAATTAACAATTTTTCATAGATTAGTATATGCCGTAACATTTGTGTATTATGTTTGTAGATGCATTTCGAGTCTTAGTATGTTAAATGGCAAATGTAAACTCTGCACCATAAATTAAATATTTTTTTAAGTATGTACACCATTTAATTGAATTAGAATTTTTGGATACATTGGAATGACTCAGACCCTTTATATTGTTACTATAACTGTGTGTGGGTGGTGAGAGACGGTACTAATATGTAGGATTGAAATAGAGAGAACATCTATCTGCATGTACCCTTGAATTTTTGGATAAATTTGTGTTTAAAACTGGGAATTATACTTGAATATTATCATGGTCCTGAAGTTGCCACCCTGCAAGATCACTTAAACAAAAAAACAAATGTATTTTTGTTATGTAGTATCACTTTTCTGTCACTTTTGTCTATTCATGATGATGAGAATGAGTGATGATATGGTGAAGAGACAGTCATAAAGAACACCCATGTCCAGACTGGGATTCGAAACCTGGGACACCCGCCATCTTTGCACACTGTGGTCACCCGCTGCCACAGAGGTCAACTAAACACATAATGAATACTATATAGGAACAACACAGCAATAGAATTATCCAAAGGCACCCACAAAATTCAATAGTGTTTCTTTGCAAACAATTTTTGTCTGACAACAAGGAACAAGGAAAAGCATGTTATGGTGAATGATGCAATGGCTAAATGTAATGAAGACAACAGTATTGAGCCATGAGAGATAACACAGGTCAAAACAAAAGAAGTAAAATAGAGGTTTGTGAAAAGGGATGGAGTTAAATCCAAACTTAACAATTGTAATGTGGTACAAAGGTGTCCGCAGGATTTTTTCTCAGGGAGACTCAAAGTAAGATTTCATATCTTGACCCTGAGTTACAGAAGTTGTTACCTTTTCTTGTTATTATTATTTTACAAATTATAAAATTGAAATTGAGTGAAAATACCTTGGCGCTGTTGACAAATTCTGACTTGAGTCCACTATTTAAATAGAATTTGGATTCGGCTTGCTTCCTTTCCATAAAATATCTATCACTTTGATGATGAACAATTCTTTATCATTTTGAAATTTTTCATGATGCATTGATATCAAGCAGAGAGCACTAAATCTGTTCTCCATCGTGGCACCAGTGATCAATGTTTTTGTGCATCAAAGGTTACTGTATAAAAGAAAAGTAATTCAAAATAACAGCATGTGAATTGCCAACTTGGGGAAATGTTTTCGACTTTTCGAGATCCCGAGAAATCAAGAAATTCCAAAGGATTGTGTTGGGAAATGGTTATTTCTTGGTATTTTTTTCTGCTAAAAGTGTCTAAATTTTTTGAAATTAATGTTTTTTTATTCCAGAAGTGCAAAAACAATCACTTAAGAGGGAGGGGGATAGTGTGTAGAATTCAAGATTTTCACCGTGAGATCTCTTCGTCAAGATGGGGGAGGATTTTCTCTTTATCGTTAATCAAATAGACATGTGTGCCAATTGTTGCGAAAATAGTCGCATACTCACAGCCAATGACTCCAGCTCCTACAGTTCACAAATTTTGTAAGTTTCCCAAAACATGATTGGGGAGGGAAATCCTATTATATGGAACTGATAAAATTTGCCATTTCTGGACCAGTTTCGGGATGGGAAACTTGCAAAATTTGTGAACAAGGTGAAAATCTTGAATTTTACACATGTTCTCATCACAAATTTTTAATCTTGGACAATCCTAGTTATGGCAGTCAAATGTTCTTTCCTTACTTTGTTCGACATGGCAGTATTTGCTATAACTTACAGTTTGCAAGTCACAAAAAAATATTACTCCCTCTGTCTCATAATTATTGTCCGGTACAACTTTGTTTCTTGTCTCATAATAATTGCCCGATATTCAAACTGTGACATTGGTGTAGGCAGAAGAAGAACATGAAACAAGGGAATGAGTCATACAACTTTACTATTCAAGGATCAGTACAAATTGTGCTTTCCATCTGCCTCTTCGGCTGTCATTCCTATACTACCATTTTGGCATACCGGACTATAATTATGGGACAGAGGGAGTAGTATTTATCATAAAATGTCACCACTTGAATTACATGGTATTTTCTCATATCTTAGCTTTTAACAAATCAGAATATTTTAATAGTTTAGTAAAACATTGCAATTATGCTATTTTAGTTATGGTAAGGGCTGGACCCCGTATAACGTGATGGGTGCAAAATAGCCTAGGTGCTGACGCATCCAAAATTTTAAGTTCAAATTCAAATAAATGTATCTCCAGAGTTTTTTACTCCTTAAACCACTCCATTCTTGTGAAAAAAATTGTTGCGATTGCTGTTCAGAAATCTGAACAATTTGATTGAGTTGGTGTTTTATGTCCACTTTATGCATATTAAGGCTAATTGGGACTGGACCTGCAGTTAAAAAGTGGGATCCGAACCACTATGTGCCTCCACCGGGTATCGAACCTGGAACCCCTTGATTACAAGGTGACAATGTCATCGGGGAGGCCAGAAATCTGAACAAGAATTCATAAAAACAGTAGGAGGGAGCCGTGTTGGTATCGATAAGTATCGTTTGAATTTTCTCCACTGTTGCCAATGATCTTGAGTGACTACACGAGCAGCCAAGAGAAATAACTCTTCAGTCAAGATATGTCCTTTTCAAAGGTTCATTCGGGGGTCCAACACAGGAAGTTGCACGTAGATTTTCGAGAAATGTTGTACCCTTCTGGAAAGCAGATGACAAGAACCAAGGCAGAACTGATGTGCTGCACCCAAATGTGACATCGAAGGCATGTAACTGCCTAGTGGTCAATGCTATGTGGAAAAATGAAACAAATCATTCATTGCCAATTCTTGCTTGCAAACTCTTGGGTAAGAACGTGAACATTTTCAAAACCACCATTATCATCATGCTGGGCCGATTCCAGAGTTCTTGAGAAAGGAATGAATGTCACTGTGTGGAGGGAGGGTTGTGGATTCCTACCCTTCTGTGTAAGTCTTTTGTGGGACTGCTGACTGATACCTACACTGCAGCGGCTTGTTTTTGTTGCACATGACAGAAAAGAATGGGCAGCAGGGGCATAAACAGAGCTGGTCAAATTAGCATTATTATTTTTCCGTGTTTGTATATATTTCTATGCCATTTTCCTCCCTCTCTGGGTTAACCCAAACAACAAGAATCTTGATTACATGAAATTGAAGTAGGGACGCTCATAATAATCCACCAATTTTTCGGTGTAACTGCAACACTTTAAAAAGGCTTGCAAACTTTCAAACACTTCTTCTTTTTTGCATCCTGTGGGTCTAGAAAGAAGTTCACATAAAATGTCACAAGACATTTTAAAGTGCTATAATGCTACATGAGAACAATTTAGGAGTTATTTAATGTGATGTGATGAGTTGTCATAACTCAGTAACTAGACTTTCTTATTTTAAACTGTTGCAATAATATAATATCACAGCCCTCCATTTTGGGGGAAAAATTTGGATGATTTCAAATCAGTAGGCGATTCTGAAAGTATAATAGTATTTTCAGTGCAGATCACAGAAATGACATCCATTTTTTTCCCATCATGTCAGGATTTTTCAAAATTTCACAATTAAAATTCTCACATTCACCATTCCATTACACTTATTACAGAATGCAATAAACTAAATTTAAACATGGGAAATTCCGGTTGTTTACAAACCAATAGGCAATTCTGGAAGTATTTTGAATGCTGATGGAGGATATGACAAATTTCTTCCCATCATGTCAGATTTTTCTCCATGTCATTAGGTTCAATTAAGCGCCACCGTATTATAACATTCTGTTTTCAACACCTTCCCAAACACTCAATGTGTAATGAGAAGAAAGTAACACATGCCAATAATGTTTTCTCTTTGGAACAGTTCTTCATGTTATGAATTGGGTATAATATCACATCTTTCTTATTTGGAGTTCATCTTGTTTCATTTATACATACGTGTATACATCTCTCTCTCTCTCTCTCTCTCACACACACACACACACAGTGAGAGAGAGAGAGAGATATGAAGGAATTGGGAGCATAAAAATTGAAATCTCCATTTGTTAAAGCATAGCTCTGAAGCTCATTGGTTGAATGCTCATTCACCCCAATTTCTACCGGATGCAGAGTCTAGTAATAAGAAATTTCCACTCGGCTCTGCACAGTCAGCAAGGCAACGGCCCTTACCAGCAGTGATTGCTCCTCCACTATAACTTTCCACCAGCATCAAGGGATACCCCAGGTGAATATCTTGAGGTGCAAAGTCCACCACATCCCAAAGGAATTCTGAAGTATAAAAATAAACCTGGAGATGGTAAATAGACACCATCGACGCTGATTGACAAGATCACATCATCACGAGGTCGCAACAAGCATGCGGTACGATTGCAGCAGTCTGGACTACAGAGAGCCAGCCCAAGTCCGGAGAAGTAGCGGTCCAGCGATAAGCCACCCAAAGTCCTGCCGCCTCCTATCGCTGTCAACATCTAGGCCAGCAGTCTCCAGTGCACCCATCTCTGCCCAACTGTCGCTGACGCCAATAGCAGAGGGCCAAATCATCATGCAAGTGGTGAGGATCACTCAACCGACTAAGGCTCCCAACATCCTTAGTCCACACCATTCAGGGTAGAGGTGGTCAAGCGTGACCCAAATTGAAATCTTATGTTTATTTAATTGAGCTACGTCCCGGCGTGACTCGATCCCATAATTAACCCGATGTCAAACTACAATATATATACACATATGTGTGTGTGTGTGTGTGTGTGACACACACACAAACTCTAACTCTTCAGATTGACCCTGCAAAAAAAAATAGTCCAATCTCATTAAAGAACGTTACAGGAGGCAAAATATTTGTTGCTATTTTAATGTTTCAAAGGTATTATACTAAAATTCTGTGCAAAGAAGCTGTTTAAGAACACCTGGTATGAGTATTTTGTTGGTATACTCAATCTAAAATTTTGTGTCGAGACATTCTTCTTAGGACGACAACTACCATCTTTCTTTAGATGACTCATGCACTGTAAGTAGACTTCTGTCACAATATCTTCTCAACTTTCTAAACCCAATCGTTAGACTTATTTATGCACAACCATAATTCCTATTTTTCATATAAGGAAGGGGGAACACTAAAATTTTGTTGAAATATCCATGCTTACGAAGGATTTGTGGTTGCTGTGCATGAACAACATGAGTATGATGATAAAATACAGTTATGTGCCCAGTTTCTTCATTTACTGTGGCTTCAATTCTTGCTGGACAGTTTACATGTTCAATTGCTAGTTGACGAACATACCACTGTTTTATGCATCCATCCTGAAATGTTTTTTTGTCCTGATCTGTTGAAATAGTTGGTTCTATTCAGTTCCTGTTTCCACTTCAAAAATTCTACAAGAATTGTACATGCTTGTAGTTGTAAGAAATGTAATCAGTGTATTAAAATCTCATGGTAATAGAAGAACCATCACATCAGATAATAAATACTTGCAGTAGTGGAGTGTCAATAGAGATGGGAGACAGTGTCTATCTCAAACTTTTCATTAGTAAAAGCAAATAAATATATATTGATTTCTTTAAATGCTGTATTTGGCAAAAGGATGAGTGTAATGAGTTCATAATCTGACAGTAAAAACAGAACACTAATCCAAAACAAACCGAACCATACCTCGTCGGAACTGCAGCAGGAATGGGATGAGTTCTGATGGGTGATGTCTGGTTTCTATTTAGACAGGTTTCTATTTGCTATGCAGAAGTAAACTAGCTGATTGGAAGAATTTATTTTATTACTAGTATCGACACCATCATTCTCGACCGAGCCTCTATTGCTTGACCAGAAGTTTTGTGGAATGAACAGTACACAGAACAGTGTAATCACAGTACACCCAATCTGATTAATTTATCATTGGACAACAACTATTCCCCACAGTACCAGACAGTGTTTGCTTCATCTCTACTTGTGGATATTTGCCTTCTGTTATTGAAGGCTTTGTAATGTTTCAAGTGTACGCGAATGTCTATAATCATATACAGGGGCCTATCCAGAAATAGAATCTTAGGGGGGGTCCAGCCAGGGGTGCCCATTCCCAATGGCATGCCCCCCCCCCACATCAAGTATTTAATGACGACAGCGTATCTATTATTAATAATAATAAAATTTACTACATACGAAGTGAATCATGTTTTGCTTAAAATCATGTTTCACACACTAACAAATAGTGTTTAATAGAACGAAGAAGAAAAAACAGTTTCACAGATAAAATGAGTATTACTCCATATTTAAATAGTGTTTCTTACTGCCTGGTAGTAAAGCAATATATTGTTTTTAGGAATTCACCACTGCATGTATTATTGATGGAAAAAACAAACTTTACTTACCGTACCAAAACAGTTTCTCACGGTGGAGTTCGACATGGCTGAAGATAGGGCTACATTTACAGAATGACTGGCACAGTGTGCACACATGCCTTTTGGGTATTGTTGATTTATTCACAATTGAACACATCTGCCACTCACATCATAACCTTGACCTGTGATTTTTTTCATGTCAAGACCAAGTTTGTGACATTGTTCAAAAAGAACTGATGTCCGATTTTCAGCTGACATATCACCACCCAGTGTGGAACTTGTAAACTTTTAGTGGATATTATTCTCAGAATCCACAAACCATGCACACAGAAAGAATTCTTCTATACCTGCTACATCGTGTCTTATCGGGAAATATTATGAATCAACCATAGTATTTTCCAAATTTGAAGGGGGATGGAGTTCCAGCCCCCCTGATCACATACACACATGTATGCATGAAACAATATTAACTAATAATAAGCATGGTCATTTGAAATGTTGTGTGTTCATTTATAAGAAAGTGATTAGGGTGGAGGCACCAGGGCATGAGTTTACAATACAGGACCACTCTCCAATTTCTATAAAATTTCGCCTACTGACTAATTTCGGTGTCCTCATGACGTAACTGTAGTTCATATTTGGCAGTCACTTGTTAAAATTGTACATTTACGTCTAGAAATTGTAAAATAACCTTGCGATTTACCACGGTGATTGTCCCTACACAGCAATTCGGAACCATCTTTCTTTCGCAATTCATTAATGGTGTTCCTTTATGCACAACAATTTAGTGACGTAAGACAAGGAATGCCTATGAGGTTAGGTTAGCTACGAGAACTATACCTTGTCTTGCCTGTTGATTTCTTCATGTTGGGAAAATGGCATCTTCCGTGGAGGTATTGTTCTTATGGTAGGGTTACGTTACATTAAGAAAACATAGTTTATTTAGTTTTTTCCTCGATTTCCATGCTTGACCGCCAATTATTACATGCAGATTCGTGTTTAGGAGTTCACAATTAGTGAGTAGGCAACATTTCATAGTAATTCGAGAGTGGTCCGGTATTGTAAACTCGTTCCGGCAATGGTTATGGTCACCTTAAGACATTTTTGTACTGTAGATGTAATTTTATATCATAAAAAAATTGATATTGATTTTGGAAGATTTGAAATGTATAGTTTGAAGTTTTGTGAATCTTGTCATATGGTGAAATTTATTCTATACATAATTCCCAAAAGATGAAAACATTTAAAATTTTTGATGACATGTTTCCCCACTTTTGGCCACTCTGTATCTAGTTATGGGCATCACTTTCTCCATCTCTAGATTTTAGAAATTTCTTTCATGGGGGAGCTACTTTATCTGTGCCTTTACTGCCCCTGTTGCAGCCTCCCATTTAGACAGAAATCTGTGAATTTGACCTTGATGTCATAATCCACATGCCTTCCACATCTGCGTCAAAGGTCAACAGCTCACAGGTTTTGGGAAGGAAGGGCTGGAATACATAGTAGGCACTATGATTGAATATTGTACATTCATTTTGTATGATGTATATATCTGTATCATCAAAATTATTTTAGTAGTCAATTTTGTAGTAGAGGATGATGTCAGTAGCAGTCAATTAACACCTCAAGAAACGTTTTAGAAGATACATAGAAAAACTAGTTTTACAACACACACATTTAATACTGTTAAATTTTGTTAATTTTAAATACATCTAAATTTTGACTGACTTTCATATTTTTTATATATTTTTTTCCTTGCTCTAGAGGATATTGCAACGATGAGATGAAATAGAACGGTCTCACTGCAGTACATGAGCTGCTTTTTTCCTCTAAATAGACTAATTTATATCCCCTGAAAGTATGTACCTTCTACATCCATTTTCCGGTGGTACTTTTCCGATTACTATTATATTATTGCGCATAAAAAAAGTTTTTCCTGCTACTAAAAGCAATGCATTTCTCCATTTGTTCACGTCCATATTGTTTACACACAGTTGCTGTCATTTGTTTCGGGGTCTTCCTCTCCGCACAAGAGTTTTGCTACCTTGTGTTCCAATGTCAGAAGAGAAATGCCTGCAAGGTTAGGTTAGGTTCCATTAGCAGAAATACAATGAAAAATTATTCTTTGGGCTAAGAGAACTAAACCTAACTACCTAACAACGTAGGCACTTTTTGCTTTCACTAGATTTGTGCAAAAATGTGCGCCACCATGTCACTTTTTCCTACCAAGAGCGCCCAACCTGGATACGATTTTCTCGTTTCGTTCAAAGAAAATTTGGTAAATGTCTTATATTGGAGACACATTTCTTCATATTTACAGAAGAAACTACTTACGGAAATGAGTTTCTGTACCATTTGGAAAGTTCGTGGAGGTATTTTCTCACCGTAGAATGCTGCACAACAAGAAACAAGTACTTTTGACATAATAAACTTGCATTTTGTGCAAGGCGATAACATTATGCTGCTGTTTCCATTACGTACCTGCAGATGGGGCGAGTGTCGAAAGTCACACGGTCTCGCCAGTGTTTCCAAAGCTGCCTTTTTTTATGAGAATTTTTTTAACTATGCTTACCTAACCTAACCTTGCCGGAAATGGTCCGTGGGGCTATCGTGAATGGTTCATGGGGCTATCATGAATGATTTTTGGGGTATCCGGCAATGGTTTGTGGGGCTATCCGTCAATGGTTTGGATGACATAATGAACATGAAAGTAGGCATTTTTCGGTTAAGAAGGTTGAAACACTGCATACCCACTCAAAATCGAAAAAACACAAGCACGACGTGCAATGATCCACAGCTGTGCGTGGCATATTGTATGTTCCGCACCGGAAGAAAGGAACCAAAAGAATTACTCGTAATGTGAAAAATCAATGTTATTTTTGTGTAAAAAACATAATGGCACCTTCAACTATGTTCCGCAATCATAAAAAAACATAATGGCACCTTCAACTATGTTCCGCAATACATAATTGGTAAGTACCAACCATCCAAAACACAAAATATCCGATTTTATTGTGTCTCCGATATAACAGACATTTACCGAAAAATTTTATTCCGCACCTTCAAACTTACTTTTCCCGATTACTAACTACAAAACATTACCAAAAAATTATGAACCGCATTCCTCCTAAGCAGCCCATATTCTGCAGTCTTACACTAACAACACACACATTTAAGTACTTTCTCCTGTAAATTTGAAGAAATCCGTTTCCCTTATACTATAATGTTACCGATTTCCGCAAGTACTTTCTCCTGTAAATTTGAAGAAATTCGTTTCACTTAGCCTATACTATAATGTTACGGAGATTTTTCACTCATTACCTTATCCACTTTATTGTCGCGATTAACCTCACCCGCAGAATGGGCCCACCGCATCTATAATAAAGGAAAGATACTAAATGTGGACTTTACACAAAAACTCAACTGGACATTTAAATTTTGACTGATGTTGTTCTTTTTTATATACGTATTTTTTCCTTGCTGTAGAGGATATTGCAACGAGAGATGAAATAGAACTGTCCTTGCCTTGGCTAGGGTTCGAAGCCCAGTCTTTCGGCAACAAGATCGTGAGTTTCATGAAATAGCTTCCCTTCCAAAGAATCGAATTCACAAAATTTTTCTTACGTGAATAACTTCCTCCAAATTTCCAAGCACTTTATACTGGTGTCATTTCAAGATGCAGCAATCCACTGACATTTAATATTACCTTAATTTGTTGTACATTTATGAGCTTATCTGGCATGTGCATTCAATGGCTCTTTATATTTATTTGTAGGTTTTTGTACAAATGTCGCAGAGAAAAATTTCCAGAAGCAAATGCAACATCTTTGCCACGAAGTTCGTATTTGCGTTTGCTTGTGTCCCTAATCCGCACTAAACTGTGCTTGTGCCTTTCAGTCGCAATGTTGCTAACTAACAACTCTCATTTTTGTTTAAAGAAAACGACATATTCGCATACGTCCGTAGCTTCTTTCTAAAGCCGTGTCCGGATTGGCAAGCGCTCCGTCCAGTTCTCTCCCGTTGCTCTCGCGTGCCGTCGAAGTCACGTCCAAGTCGTCCGAATCTGCATGTTCCCTTGTAGTACGGTTGTCACTTGTCCCGCCAGGTGTCAGCTCGAACTTCACCCACCGCGCTCTGGGGCGCAGGCGCATCGCACGTAAGCAGAAGGCAGACGCCAAACAAACATGACAATGATTTCCACCTATTTACTACTCATATTAAAAATGTAACACGCTATTTCATCATTTACAATTTGTCTGCATTCAGTATTATCGATAAAATGTTAAAGTATAACTGAGTTTTACATCCTCTAATCAGTAAATGTTGTCTGTACAAAGTGAAAGTTAGAATATGGCTGCCACGCGCAGCGTCACAGCGAGTTCAAGCGTGCATCTGTCGCTCCTCTCTGCTCTCCTCTCCGACTCCACGTCTGCCGCGAATTCGGACAACGGAGGTTGGCTGAGTCCCCGGATGGAACGGTGCTCTAGGTGACATCTGCTGCCGATTCGGACGCGGCCTTTAAATCTATTTATTTTTCTGGGTTGGCTACTCTGATTTTGTGAGGCCCCGGAATCTGCATTTCATTATCACTTCCGGTGCGGGTCCTGGGATATGTGGGCCGCGTCCGAATCGGCAGCAGATGTAACCTAGAGCACCGTTCCATCCGGGGACTCAGCCAACCTCCGTTGTCCGAATTGGCGACAGACGTGGAGTCGGAGGGGAGAGCAAAGAGGCGGGACAGATGCACGCTTGAACTCGCTGTGACCCTGCGCTTGGCAGCCATATTCCAACTTTCACTTTGTCCAGACAACATTTACTGATTAGACGATGTAAAACTCAGTGATACTTTAACATTTTATCGATAATACTGAATGTAGAAAAATTGTAAATGATGAAATACATGTTACATTTTTAATATGAGTAGTAAATGGTGGAAATCATTGTGATGTTTGTTTGGAGTCTGCCTTCTGCTTCCGTACGGTGCGCCTGCGCCCGAGAGCGGGGTGGGTGAAGTTCGGGTTGACACCTGGCGGGAAAAGTGACAACCGTACTACAAGGGGACATGTAGATTTGGACGACTTGGACATGACTTCGACGGCACGCGAGAGCAACGGGAGAGAACGGGACGGAGCGCTTGCCAATCCGGACACGGCCGTGGAAAGAGAAATTTCGCGCCCTGGCTCCATGCAATTGGTATAACTATTCGTAGAACACTATAGGCACTGCACCGTTGCCAAACATACCTCTATTGGAAGCTGCAATCCACAACATCTTCTCCCTCCACACTGTCATCGTCACTATCGCCATTCTCCTCCGAGCTTATTGGATTATACAAAATTCCAGCAAGGTGAAAAAATTCCAAAGTTTGATCTGCTACGATCAATCATCCCCAAATGAGAAAGTAACAATGCGGCAACGCTGTAGACACAGCAACAAGTATGCAACGAATACCGAACCTCACTTGTCAACATGAAACATGGTTACCACAGGAGTGTATTGACAATCATACCGGTGTTAATTCCACGTAATTCAGGAATTTCTATACGTGAGCGCCAAATTTTAAGTGCAGATTCGTGATTAGGAGACCCAACTTAGTAAGTATCCGAAATTTCAAACAAATTGGAGAAATTACCTGTATTGTTAAATTATACCAAATGTATTGCATGCTATGAACCTATAAATGCCGCACAAGCTATTCACAAAACGTTTTTATTCGAAAATTGTTCCACAAACCATTCACGTAAGGTTAGGTTAGGAAAATTTCGAAAAAAAAAAATTAACATCTTGTCAAACTACCGCGTGGTTGCTACACTGACAGGGGTTATATAACCGAACGCACGGAACATTTGATTCACGTAGCCGACGTCAATGGTGGCACGAGCTATCGTGCCACGGAGATGCATGAATGACGAAAAATACCTTACTTACAGGCCAAATATGTTGCACGATTCGAAAAAACTATTTCCCTGGCTTCAGAAAGTCCACAAGAACGCAATTCCGTAAGTACTTTCTCGTCTTTTCTCCTGTAAATTTGAAGAAATCCGTCTCCGGCTTATCTAATGGTTACCAGGAAATTTACCCCTGACACTGGTTTTCACTCCCACATAATCCTATACTTGGTAACCGGCATTTGCTTACTATTGTCTTGGTTACGAACTGCTGCTGTCTTCTTCTTCTTCACATGTGTGAGGTACGAAGGGTTTTCCGGTATCGGTTCACGAATTCTAGCCATTTAGGTTTTCTCTTATCGCACAACACTACGACAACTCTGCGTTCAGTCGTCAGACGAGGATTGGCTACGTGGGAAATGCTCCTTTCGTGGCTAAGTCTGGTATCCATAGCATTTCCTTCATGATCCTATTTGCAAAATTACTATTCACTTGATACTTTCAGTTGTATTATCTCAGAGTTGTCACTACTGCTGTTCTCAAACACGAAATCCCTTCGAGCCTCCTGTGAACACTCAAGAAGAGCTACCGGTAGTAGTCTGTGTTATGCATCAAGTTTACAAAAGAGGAATTTTTGCGAAAGGTAATTTCAACATCTCATTTCACCTATACTTCGGACTTTATCGAAATGTAAACTGTGATAATTACTTTCAGTAAGGTTCCACATTACATTCATATTCGTTCACAGTACTTTCCGGTACTTCCTGACGTTTTTATAAATAGAAATTAACTTACGAATCGGAAGAAAACATGCAGGGCGATTCAGGAAATGTTTATAGTAGGATATGTGCAGAGGGGTGCACTACGCGACTTGCACGTCATTGGGCTAGAGCTTGTGACATCACCAAGAGGACATGAGTGGAAGAAAGCTATGCGGAGAATGTATCAGATGGCCCATGAAACACTGTTTTATGCATCTTTTGATTTTATACATCAAATCTGTTAATTTGATTTGACAACAAGAGATGAAATACACGATAGAAGAATACATTTATTCCGAAACAATGGATAGTTTCTTTTTCAGACATTATTTGCGTGATATCTTGTCCCTGTAGGCTGTGGCCCAGTGCCGGCTTTTCTTTCCAGCTAACCTATTACATTTATTTTAAATGTCTAATTCTAAGAAAAGTTTTTGTGCTGGCATATTCTGATATGACTTTTTCCTGAATATCCTTGAATATCACTTTAATATTTTTACGTTACTTTTCAGATTCTCCAAGTCGATCGTAAGGATGAGGATAAATTTGTATTAGTGTTTTTGTTATTTAGTGTCGCTTTTCTTCCACTTTTGGATCGTCACGATGAACAGGATGAATGATGATTAGTTTAATTTGATGATGGAACACTCGTAGAGAACCCCTATGCCTATGCTGGGACATGAACCTGGGATCTTTAGAGGTGAAAACAAAAGTCTACCACTTAACGCCCACGGCTATCGAGCCTGTGAATGAATTGGATGATGGCTATTGCATAAAGGGTGTCTCTTCGGGAAGCATTCAATTGTCTTTAACATAATAATAATATATCCTAGGATCTTCATTATTGCTGGCTTACTAGGCTCTGCCATGTGGGCCAACATCTGAGTATTACTATGTAGGGTTTGTGTTCTTTGTCTTGTGATCTTCCCTTCATCAATTTCATCTACTCACCATTCATTTGTATCGTTGTGATTAGCCAAGTGGTGAATTATACGTAAAACGAAACAAAATCAATACAAACACAAAATAAAAATAATGGAACGATTATGCTGTTAGGTTTTCCTGTATTTTAGGCATGTTGCACTAATCAGCCAAGAGTCAGAGTTTGCTTTTCAGTCCTATGATTCTTCTAATAATGGGAGGTAAATGTAAGCTGAGAATTATAATTTGGTCTTTTATCCACCTGAGTTGAGGACCTTAATTTTTAGATTTTATTTGTAACGATATTTTAAGGTGAATAAGGGAAAGTGAGGGTAAGACCGGGTAGTTAGAGTGTCAGATTTAAGTAAAATATGCATTGTTTAACTGAGTACACTATGTATCTTTCCTGAAAAGTTATAGTTGCACTACTTTTTTTTTTTTATCAATGATTGTTTTCTGAAAAAAGGCAAATCACCGGGTATTACCCCACATTACCCCATATGTTAACTTTATGGGAAAATAGAAAAATGAGATTTTCAGTGGAAAAGTAGCAGAAATTTTTATTTTATACCTATGACAAGTTTGTTCATGCCAGCTGAACAATTCAAGAATATTAGTTACAGAAGTCACAAGTAAAGTAGTTGTCTTCTTCCTCTGCTCCACTGCATCTTTCGTGGGCCCAGCCAAGGCATTTTCCACTTTGGATCCACCCTTCTCCTTGTTCTGGGTTATAAAATACATCATTACAAAAAAATATAATTTACTGTTAAAGGATGGGACAATGATGGGTAGTACCCGGTCTTGCACCGCTGGTTGTACTCAGTCTTACCCCGAGTGCAGAGGTTATAAAAACTAAACAGTACCAAGCTACTATTGGACTATATCCGTATTGTTTGTTAGGGTATAAATCCTTAGTAAACATATAATAAGCTGAGCTAAAGAGCGTTTTATAACTGTAACGAGTATTAAATAAGGATGGTTTAGAAACAAAAGGAACATTTGAGAGATGACATCGTAAAACAAACTAACCTACACAGACGCCGTGAATTAAACAGCAACAACTTACGCCAATATGGCCGCTCCTTCTTTTAACTAGTGGAGTGTAGTTCACAATCTTTCCGCTAAAGAGGAGAACAAATGACGCCAGAACCAAGGTACCCAGTTTCACCCCACTACCCAATCTTACCCCACCTTCCCCTACTAATGCGAGGAATTATAAAAACTTACACCTAATTTCGGCACTGGCTTCCTATCACATTCTGTAATACTTATATTTGTTGTAAGACCATACTTAATACATTAATTTACTTTGTATAAATATTATATTATCAGTTGCTTTTCCTAATTAAATGTCATACCATATCAAACACACACATGAAATGTGTTTTCCTAATACTAGTAGACCTAGTAGTCCGCAATTAGAAAATAAGTCTTGTGAAGCAACACAAAAATGGCCTTCCCAATGGCATAGTAGGTGCGACGTTGCCTTGTAATCAAGGGGTCCCAGGTTCGATACCCGATGTAGGCACATAGTGGTTCGGATCCCACTTTAAATTGTTAGTCCAGTCACAATTAACCTTTCTGTGCATAAAGTGAACATAAAACACAAATTCAATCAAGCAACGCAAATATGAAATATTAAATCTAGTTTCTATATTTTTATTTGGTTTATTTTACTTCACTTTTCTGCCACTTTTAGCTAATTGCGAAGTTGGGGATGAGTGATGATATGAAGAAACTGATGAATGGACACTCACCAAAATCCATACCCGGGCTGGGATTCGAAACAGGAACCTCTGGCGTCGCAGTGCGATGTGCTAACCACTCTGCCACAGAGGTCGTCTATTAAATCTACGTGAAAAGAGTTTCTGCAGTGTGATTGAGTTGTCAAAAAATTTCCTAATGTGTCAGTATTCTTGCGGCATGTTTCTCTATATGTACTAATACATTGGATGGTTAAGGTCTACCTACCTACTGCTGGCCACACTTCCACCTGCCAAGGCAGAAGACCTGTTACAAGGTGACGTGTGGTCAGCACAAAGAGCGCACAGTCATTTTTGTAAGTCTCCATTACCGGATTACGCTACTCATTCATAGCTCTCAAATTTTCTCACAATGGTGGGGGCCACCGGTCTCATAGACAGTCAGAAACCTCAGAAGGAAAGTTGTTACGCTTCCCCTAGGAGACTCGAACCTGCGCATTCTGTAGCCGGAGCCAAAAAGCATGACGTCTTAGACTGAACGGTCACGGTGTGCAACTAAATATGTACTAAGTTTTAAAAGCAAAAGTGCCTTCTGCGCGTTGCAACATGCCATGAATAAATATAGGTATTATGATTCACAATCTTGGCCATTTATAAAGGTGGTGTTATCATCACGTTTCGGCCCCCAAAACACTATTTTTTTAGACCCCTGGTGAACCTCAAAGCAGTTTTGATGCAAGGACATTGCTGAGAAAATCCCCTTTGAGAGCAACCACCCAGGGAACAGAATCCTCCAGACTATTTACTGACTGAACCACCGCGACTTTTTAAATCACATATGAAATAAATTAAAGCTAGCAAATTAGTATTATATTTGTACGATATCTTTAAATTATAATATAATAGATGTGTATACAACATATTATATTGATAACACAAAAATCATTGAAAAATGTTTCCTTTCTTTCATAAGCATGCGTTACATTGAATAGCTTCTTTGGGCATTATTTTCATGACAGCTCTTCTCATTGTTTGACGAGAAGGTTGAAAGTATGTGCAAGGGCAAATCTTCTGTCCTGGAAGACGTACATTATATTTTCAGAACGTAAAGTAAAGTAACACAGTGCAATTGTCAATTTGTGTTTACTACCTACGAGATGTTCAAAGTATTGTTTTCGCGGGCGATGATTCAACTTCAAAGCTTAAAAGATCTTATCTTGTTCTCAATATTCAATAAATCAATAATTAGAACCTGAGTTCCGATTGTGTAATGGCTTTTGAAAGTTGCATATGTGATGATGCGAAAGGCGAGTGTGGAAGTAAGTAGTTTTGAGGAACAAATTGAATCAATCCTGCTGCAGCAACATGATTTTTGGGAAGCGATTGTTACTTTATTCCAGGCGATTTTCTTCTGTGATTATTGCACGTGGCAAGAGCACAAATAGGATGATTTGTACTCATTCTAACGGCATTCGAGAAAAGGTGTGTATAAGTAAAAAAAATCGACCGATTTATTTCTCTCTTCCGTATACGCTAACGGAGTAAGTTCCATTCTGTCCTCATAATGGCATCATAGCACGCACAGAATCATGGGAGAAATTCTCGGAACCTCGGGAATCGCCTACCTAATAAAGGTACCTTGCAATATGTGGTCTAATATGTAGCCACGACAGGCTTGTGGTCAAATTTGTAGTCATTTCCTCAAATACGCTGGTAAAGTAAACGTCACTTCCGGCAATGTCGCCATAGCAATGGAAGACCTGTCTTAATACAATGCGCTCCCCTTACATTCCCCATGCAGGTAGTATGGAAATGGATCCCGAGGGACACATTTTGTTGTAAGTGACAGTGCTTGTCAAAGTAAATGGTAATATGTATCTTACACCATTAGAAAGATTAGATTCAGAAGAATATGTAGATAAAATACAAGTTGCTTACAGGCGAGAAGTTAAAGAAAAAATGGAGAAACAAAAGCATGCATTTTCCAAAAAGTGACCAACAAACAATTGGCCAGAACTTCTATTTCTTCGGATTAGCTACCATAGGCTTGCTGGCGAGTAAAGGAACGTGAAGTCAAATGGTTCTTTGTCTGCTGTCAGATATTCTATTATTGCTTTGTGTGTGATTGCAAATATTAGGCACATTTCCTGCCTTCTACACCACTGCGCATTAAAATAAAGTACAATTCAAAGGAAACTTTCTGTTTCCGGGAAACAGATTTCTTAAAATTTACAGGAGAAATTACTTACCGAATGCGGTTTCTTTAGACTTGGGGAAGTTTGGGGAAGTGTTTTCTTGCATCGTTCATTGAATTTTGCCGGTAAATCATCTATTTTTCGATATAAATGTGTGACCGATGCACCAAAGCTGTTGCATCCATTTCCTTCCAGCCGGATGTTGCCTGTGTGTGATGACGTAATCCCGGTAAATCCCGTTCAGTGTTTTCAAACACGTGTTTTTGTAACTGAAGAATGTACATTTCCGCAAATGGTTTGTAGGGGTATGTGTCAATGGTTCATAGGGCTATGGGGCTATGTAGCCACTTGGTTGACCAAGAATAAAAATAACCATATTCAAGTCAACACATATCACCCATTGATGTTCATGGTATTTTATATTTGCCAAGAATAAGGAGATGGTCTTGGACTATTGTTTCATCCTGTTGGGGTGACTTATTGGAATTGAACCATATTTGTTGCTGTTATTTAAAATAACACATTTCAAACTACATTTGAACTGTCAATAAAAATACTCCACTCACTTGTTTTATATTCTGAAAGACCAGTTTTGTTCAGAATGTTTTCCATGTCATTGCAGAATACTAAGTTTTGTCTTCAGTAAAAGATGACAGCAAATCTTTTTTTTTTTTTCCATTTGATAAAATGTAATTCTTGTTCCAGGCTGAAGTACTTTCTTTTCCTTTAGTCTGGAGACAAGCAATTCCAAAGACTCCTTGGAAAGATGTAAGTCCTTCATCAGATCACTCAATTCATTCTGGTCAACTATGTGAAGTTGTTTGGAAATCAGTGACACTAAGCCTACTGTCTTTATCTTGTGCAGTATCAGACATGCAAGACTCATCCCCTGAGAGCTGTGGTAGTTCATGGGTAGGTGGAATGGGTACAAGATCCAAATGCGGAACAGGTCTTCTGACTGAAGGTAGATTAGGGTAAGACCACTTGTCACAATTATGTTGATTGATGCCTGTGATATTAACAATACAAAAATAACAGTCATTGAAGCATTTTTTCTGTTCCCTCCATACCATTGGTACTTCAAATCTCAAGCAGCTTCTCTATCCATTTGTCCACTGGCATAAATGCTCTGTACAAGTTTTGCATGCAATATGAGGAGCCCATGGCTTATCCTGATCTCCAAGCTTGACACCAAAATGAGCTACATATGCTATTTTCACAAACTCAGAAATAAGTTTCCTAATTGCTTTCAGTGTGTACTCCCCACAAATATAGTGAAATACACTGGGATGATTCAAGCAGGTCCATCTTGAAGTAGCCATAACTTCTGTAGTGTTCGATCTGCAGAAGTGAAATGATATGAGTGGGAATAGTTGTGAAACATGGATGAATTGACTAACATTTTATGCATTCATATCTATCATATCATATCTGTATCTAAGAAACCGGAACTGATGCAGTCTATCAGATGCAATTTTCTGAATCAGCCCCAAAACCATAGGAACAGGCTTAAAATCAAAGAGACACATACACACAAGAAGTTGAGCAATGGTATCTACACCTTCACCTGCAAAATCAGGGGAGGGGCACATCGAAGGCCTTCAACCTCAGGATTAACACCCACCCCTTCTCAACCCACAACCTGGACTTAAATTATTTTTGTCACTACCAACCATCAAAGCATCCCTTTCAATTAACACCTTGGTACGAAAAAGATGGGAGAGGGCCTACATATTAGCCATGAATGCAACCAACCTCTGGCCTGAAAGATTGATTGATTGATTTGTTGTTTTAAGTCCACTTTATGCACAGAATGGCTAATCGAGACAGGACCTACAGTTTAAAGTGGGATCCGAACCACTATGAGACTCCACGGGTATTGAACCCAGGATCCCTTGTTTACAAGGCGGTGATACTACCACTGTGCGATCGTGGAGGCCACTGGCCTGAAAGACGCCACCCAGTAACTTTCCAACTAATCCATCACTACCCCTATCCCTTTCTAACCATCATTTTCAACTTTACAGAGCTTGCGTTTCCACAAACTTTTTCTACCACTGGAGATGTAGCTGTAAACGTTCGAGTTTTTCTAGTGTCTGGGGAGGGTTTCCCTTTCCCTTTTTACACACACACACACACACACACACACACACATGTATTTTATCTTCTATAGAGGAGCCCAACTTAAGAGTTCAGTATGGGCTGTTATGAACTTTTTCCTTTTGTTGCCACCACCCCCAAATAACAGTGTTTCTGTCAGGAAGGAAAATGCTTAACATTTGAAGAGTAAAAAGAAATATGCAATAAGCAGAGGAAATGTAAGGTTTTGAAATTCTACACCTTCTTTTACAAGTCAGACCATCGAATAAAAACATATTCTTTTCTTGTGTTTACGTGATTTGGGGAGCTAAAAATAACAGCCCTCCGAATGTTGCCAGTTGCTGCAAACACATGTTGGGGAGGGGGGAATGTCCAGGCAAAAGTTCGTCAATAGACTTCTGTCCTTCCGTCCCGTGGGGTCAAGAGGTTTATTGTGTGCATGCTTTTTCATATTGGCTAGTCCTTCAAGGAGTTCATTATTAGCTCTATTATTATTGTACAACAGCAAAATGTCAAGTGGAAGTGTTATTAAGCGAAAAGGTGGCCAGTGTCTTAAAAGTAAAGAGAGACAAATTGTAATAAGTATTTTTTATTATTTAAAGCAGAAAAATCATGACAAAAGTGTTACTTGGATTGAATGAAACTACTGAAGCAACTGGAATTTCATGTAAAACTGTTTACAAAATTCACAGCAAAGTGGTTCAAGGAATTCTTACAACTCCAGACAAAAGGAGACAGAGGAGAAAAACGCCAAATAACAGCAGGTATGTAAAATACGACGACTTTGTTCAAAGCACTGTGTGGCGGCAAGTCCAAGAGTTCTTTTTCAAAAATTGTCCTCCAACCCCTCAATCTGTGCTGCAATCAGTAAATGCTGACCCTTCGTTGCCAAATTTAAAGAGGACAATATTTCATTGTTTGTTGAAAGAACTTGACTTTATGTATGAATAAAGGGGAAGCAAAGCAATGCTCATTGAAAGGGAAGATGTTGTGTCTATGCATCACAAATATCTGCGTCAAATTAGACAATTTAGGACCGAAAACAGGTACATTGTATACACGAACGAGTCATGGGTTAATGCTGGTGCTACTGTGCAAAAAGAGTGGAGGGACAAGACAATAAAGACTGCACAATGCCTTTTTCTGTGGCCTTTCCAGTGTGCTTGCAGCACCTACAGGTCGGGGGAGCGAGATTTGCTTTGGTGCATGCCGGTAATGAACACGGTTTTGTTCTAAATGCGAAACTCGTTTTTGTGTACCGGAAAAAACACCACCGACGAACACGATGAAATGGACAGGGAGACCTACGAAAAGTATAGTCTGGACCAGATATTTCCACGGTCCCTCCACGGTCCACCATCATTCTGGACAAACCATGGACCCAACCCTGGACACAGGATATGAAGATTAGATGCTTAAAAGAGATCTGATGGACATCCGCTGCAAGTATGATATGTATAAAACAGACGAAATGGCAAAAGATCTTGGCCACACAATTCTGCGGTTACCCCCCTATCACTGCGAGTTGAACCCCAAAGAGCTTATCTGGGCCCAGGTCAAACACTATGTGAGTTCAAGGAACAACACATTTAAAATAAAAGACATGGAGTGACTGATTTGTGAAGGTTTCGATGAAGTGACAAGTGAACTGTGGAAAAAGTGTGTGGAGCATGTAAGAAGAATTGAAAGTTAAATGTGGGATGCAGATGAACTTCAGGATGACATCGAACCCATAATTATACAGCTAAACAAGGATTCTTTGGATTAAAAGATGACCACCAATGACGATTCCTCAGGCAGTGGTGACCCAATAGACAGTGTTGCGCCTTTGGAATAAGAATTTAGTAGCATTGTAAGTACATACATCATTATAATTATTTTGCTATTCCCTATTATTTTCTCCTTATTCTTAAAGGGAGGTTTCTTTGTTTTATGAATTTGTGCTCTTGTATTATACAGTAACCATGGACCCAACCCTGGACACAGGATATTTGGGGCGGGGGAGTAATTGAAAAAATGTGGAAAAAAAGTAAAGGGTTCCCCTGTGTTAGGCACCATGCCATGAAGCCATATAGGGAGTGTGGGGCCCACACTTTCTTGATCCGGTCATGAGTGGGGGTGATGTGATCAGCATCACCCCCCTGACCACCTTTACCCCCCAGGGTTTCCCCCAGGTACCCATGTTATTCGACGCTGGGTGGGCACCGGTGCCGCTACCAACGTCAGAAAAGTCCCCGGATTTGAACTGGCTGGGGATCGAACCCGGGACCTTTAGCATGGTAGTCAGACGCGTTACCGACTCAGCCACCGCGACCACCGAAAAAATGTGGAAGGCAATTTTTTATTTGGTATATTGGTTTATTATAATATACATATTTATTATGTTACGTACAGAAGTAAATTGCTAAACATTATGCATAAAGGAATTAATTTGTTACTTTTATATAGTATTTCAAATATTTAAAAAGTTGAAATTAGCAAACTAACTGGTTAAAATGCCAGATTGCAAAATGTAGTTGAAATGCTTTTATTATGTTTAAGTTCTGCTTTCTATTAATATAATGAATTAATATTCCATTCTTATATTTATCTTGCATTCTTATTTTACTTTTATTGCTTACAGTGGTGATGATTATGGGGTCTTGGGGGGCATTGCCCCCCCTGCTATGAATGGCTACTTAATGTTAAGCCTTGTCCACCTAGAAAAAGTAAACTGTATTCCGCAAAGTAGCGATATTTTAAAATTTATTTTAATACTCATTTACCAGTACCACCGAACGGCCATTATAATTCTATGTTTAGAAAATAATATATTTATAAATTAAATGATACATATTAGCAAAGATTCTTGTAATCTTTGAGGGAGGGACATGGCTCCCATGCCTCCTTGGGTATGGGCCTGCGTGCACCACTAACTTTTGTGTTGGCATGTACTACAGCAAACGCTCAACGCGCAAAGGAACAATCTTCTGCTGCGCACCATGCGGCAACGCTGTCGTCATAAGCCCCATACTGAACTCTTAAGTTGGGCTCACCAATATTTGAGCACTATCTGATGTTTATGTGTAAAATGTCTTTTCAGATTGCAAGTGCCTCACCCTCATCAACACAGATGGAGTTTCATGATCACTCTTTGTCCAACCTCCTGAAGGCAGAACCTCATTTCATGAGTTGTTCAATCAAGAGTGAACCAAATGAAGAGTCAACTGAAAACACTTGGCAGCCAGCATCATCATCATCAGTTATTAAATCTGAACCAAAGTTGGAACAAATGAAAGTCAAAGAACCAGGGAATGTTGCCTTTCACGTACAATTGAACTCTGGTGCTGGGATGACTGAATTTTTGCAGAATGATTGCAAAGATTTGGATGCGAGTGCAGAGTTTGGTGCTGTTGCATGCAAAAGTGATGAGAGTGACAATGTTAATGTAGAGCCTGAAGATGTGAAGAGTGAACTCACAATTGAAGAAGAATGTCCATCTGCAGAGACAGAAAGGTGAGTGCATGAAATATTTTCACATTAATGAAACTGAGTATCATAAGACTTTGATCATAGGTCCTCAAAATTTCCTCAACTTGAATATTTAGTCATTTTCAGAATTGCTTCTTGTATATGGGCAAAGTCATGAATTTTTCCATGAAGCAATTAAACAATGAAGCTTGAATTTCAAGTCTCCCATATTTAAGAACAAAATATGGTTTCTTTATGAATAGTTTTACATATGAACACTTTCTGTTGTTTTTGATTGCTTGGTTTGGTTTATTTTACATCACTTTTCTGCCACTTTTGGTTAATCGTGGAGATGAGTGATGAAAGGTTGAAGTTGATGAAGTCACACTCACAAAGAACACACATTCCTAGGCAGAGATTGGAACCCAGGACATGCCTAACCACTTCACCATGGAGGTCGGCCTCAATTGTTTTAGTTTGCAGAGATGTGTTGTAGCAATGAAATGAGTGCTTTTTATGTTATACTATATATATGTCATTTCATCATTGCCAACTCTTTGTGATGTGTTCTGCATGTGGAGGGTTACTTATTATATACCATGTTTCAAAATTATTTGAATGATTTCAACTTGTTAAATTTTTTCATATATTGTCAAAATAGGATACAATTTTGCACATGTGTAATGTAACTGTCCATGTTTAAGTGCCAGTGGTTATCGCAAAGTTAACTCATAAATGCTAATGTCAGCACCCTTTG
Source organism: Lepisma saccharinum (assembly GCF_977018435.1). NCBI lineage: Eukaryota > Metazoa > Arthropoda > Insecta > Zygentoma > Lepismatidae > Lepisma > Lepisma saccharinum. The sequence continues at coordinate 11,854,219 of NC_139257.1, forward strand.
TTACTCTGCACAGGTCAATATGGTAATCCAACTCCATTCAGACAGATTTCAGTATGCACCTCAGCACTAAATCAATGGAGTTCTTAGGTGGTGGATCTTAATGAAATTTTGTATGAAATTGACATTGCACACTCACGACTGACCTATTCTCACAAAATTATTTCTTCTAACCACTGGCACATGGCGGTGGAATTTAGAACTATTGGGACCTTTCCAAAAAGAAAACTTAAGGATGTGCTTCATGTATTTCACAGGATCATCGTATTGTGAAATTTGTATGCACATATGTAATTCTATTTCATAATGTACAGAAACTTTTATTCAGATTGCTTAAACATTACAAAAACTTCAGCAAATTTTCATTACCTAGTTATTTCTCGCCCACACTGTAGTTTTATCATCCATATGTTGAAATGCTTATTCATGTTATTACTTACGTGAAATTTTTAAATTTCACGTAAGTAATTTTAAACCGCGTTTACCGCAACCACCATGAATTATTCATGTTATTTGAAAATCTCTCATGTTAAGCATATTTGGCATAGTCTACATCATTACCAGTTTGCAATGGCCCACTCGTTTACACAATGGCTACACCATGGTTGAAAGCATTACATTTTATTGGAAATGCAAAATGTTCTGATTGTTTGGTAGCTATATATGGCTGCCACCAACTTCCTAAAAATTTGGGGGCTTTTTTTATTGTTATTCTTATTTTTTTTTTCCGTGCTACATACAATATTATTTCATGTTCTGACTGGCTGGTATAGAATTATTCAGTCCCATTATGAATGTTACCAAATAATCTCAGTGTATCAGTCCCTTTACCATATGTTACCTGTTTTACAAACATAAAATAAGGAGCACAAGAATGTGTGCAGTTGAAACACTGAACAGGATCTCCTTCACTTGGAATGAATTGTCCTCATTTGAAAGCAAAGAGCCAATTTTTTTACAATTGTAGGTGTGATATCAGTAAATATATCTTGCACAATACTATACAATTCTGTACAATGCACCTTTTCCTTGATTTGTGGCGAAAAATTATTCAGAACTCTGGCACGAGTTCCTTTCCAGTGAGATGAACATGTTTTACAGAGTTTCTTGTGAGTAATCTCGCGTAGCAGTTTGGTTAGTCATCCTGTTAGTTTTTCATCAAGATTGAAACATCGTAGGTTCAAGTCCTACCCTCTCCTGTTTTTTTTTCTTTTTATGTACCAAGTGCAATGTGTTGTAATAATATAATATAAGATTATGGGGTCATTCCATGTCAAATCAACCGGGATCTGAACCTTGACATCTCAGTAATTAATAATTTTTGGTGCAGTGTTAGTACCAGTAAAGTTGACAAAAACTGCCAAATTTCAGATTTTTTTGGGCTCTTAGTTTTAGTGTTATTGACTTTCAAGGAAGCAAATATCCCAAAATTTGCCAACATTCTGAAATCTTTAAACAGTTCTAGATCAAAAGCTATTTGACCTAGAGAGCTCAAATTGGAGTCATTCTCTTCTGCTTTTATTGAGCTTTAATTTGAAATGCAACATGACTGTGGTGTTTGAATTTCTTAATTCTTAAAAAGCTTGAGAAGAAGTTTTTTCAAAATTTCATAAACACCATTTTTAATTTTTTTGAAAAACATATATGATTTGAAGACATCAATTGACTATTTGTGAGCAAAATTTCATAATGGGACGGCAATGGGTTCCTATGAAAATTACATTTTTGTAATGTAATGTGTATGAAATTTGCTAAATTTGTTGACTTTCCATGTTATAACCACAACTATATGCTGAGTGGATGATGTTATAATGATACCATCAAGTGTACATTATATGTGGCCAAGGTTTTACAACCTTTAATTTTTAAATTACATTTTTGTGGAATGTGATCTATCTCATTGTTCGACCTGTCAGATTTCTTCATTATATTTCAAATTTCATGAAAATCGATACATTAAATCAAAAGTTACCGACCTCACAAAATTAACAAATAAATCACAATACTTTCTTGCAGTCTTGCATGCTTTACACAGAACTAAATGTTGCATGTTAATAGACTTTGTATTTGCCTGGTTTTGCACAATGAATAGAGTTAGCTCTCGCTTTCTTGGTTATTTTAATTCATTTTTCATTAACTACAGTGTGTTTTGAACTCAATTTTTGTATTCTGCATGGTAAAAATGCTGAATAATAATTGTAAGCAATGTCTCATTGACTGTGTTGATTTCAGTGTGGCAAAATACCTCTGTAGGGAAAAATTGGAATAGTACAAAAATATCCTTTTTCCCTCTATAATTGCGCAAACATGTATAGTATTTTTTCTCTTGTTAAAGGTAAGAAATAATGAAGCATATTTAAATCTGTTGCCAAGTTGCTTTTTATTAGGTTTGGAAGGAATTACAATGTAAATATCTCTACAATACTGTTACAAAATTGTTATTTCTCTTCATGTAAATTTGATAGTTAGTAATCTGTAAATACGGGAAAAGGATGGGGTATTGGATACACTTGTGAGGATATCGTGATGAAGAAAAAGTGATGGTTTGGTGCAGGACAATACAATGCATGATTTTCTTGTTCAAAAAGGCTTTATTTTCAATATTTTAAGTCTCAAATTGGAGCACGATGATTAGTCTCTCTTTTACGTGAAAGTTTAACAAGTGTGATAAGCGAAGTGGACTAGGTGTTCTTGGTTGTACATGGATACATTACACATGGTTGACAAAGACGCAACCTCAAAGCATTAAAATGTCAGGATATGTATTGGTTCTTCGAACTTCTTTGGAGCGGAAATTAAATATTCCTCCATAATCTTGTGATAATTGACTTAGAAGATCATAATTTGGTAACTCCTAACTATAACTATTAGAAGTAGTGAACATGATATTGGGCATCAGTTTTGGCCAACGTGGAAAAAAATTACTATTTCTATATATAAGGTAGTTGGCATATAGGTCGTCTGCTAAGATTTCTTCCCTGAAAGGAAAAAAGTGGAATAAAAGAAAATGCGCCAGATTATTTTTATATTGAGTCCTACACGAATGCCTGAAAAAGTCATTAAGTGAATTTTTATACTTGTTAAGTTAAAATTACCTTGTATGCTAATGTGGTTTGTAAGTACTTGGCCAAGTCATAAGGATATAATTGTCTATTATTTTTAGATGTTTTTAAATACATCTATAACTGACAATGTTTTATTGACCTCGAATGGGTTTCATGAAAGTTCATCTATAACCACATCTCATTGCATAGTTTGCCTTGTTGTCAATGTTTGATTAATGTTGGAATGAGCATACACATTTATGTTTATATATACGAAATGTGAGGTACAAATGAAACATGATGATGAGTTCATACGTGTAGTTAATTTAATAGTTGCACAACCATTTTGTAAGCATTTCTCACAGTAATGCATCTCCTGCACACTTTATTTTTTTTTTAATTAAAATTTTCAAACTTTAATCTATTGTTGTTAATTTGAGGCTGGTGACCAAGACCAAACGATTAAATTCTGTTTTTTTGGACCCCTCATGATGTTGAAGTCTTCATATTAGTCTATTTTATAATTTTTATACTACAAATAACATGAAGATACCTAAAACTTATCACTTTTAATATCAGGTAAGCAAATTGAAATATATATACGAAGAGACATTATTAAATAACAGGAATTTATTCTAAACTTCATGGATATTTATGCACAACTAAAATGTGTGTTTTGGCACTGAAGAAAGTTCCTTAGCTAACACACCATAAAGGTGTCGTGCAATGGCGAAGTATGCATCTGCACAGCATGGCCGCTCCATTGTTGACTTGCACCGTAGAAGAGCAACAAAGTGTAATTCGTTTTTTGTGTTCAGAGGGAGTGAAACCTTCTGAAATCCAAAGGCGTGCGCTAATACTCGTGCTTAGGAATTTAGTGCAGAGGAATTTTATTGCTGTTATTAAACGATATTATGCTCTTTACATAATTAAGTATTTTCAAGCCAATGAAAGTACCAAGCAACTACGTAAGATGCATTATTTTCTATGTAATTGAACTATCCAACGTAGTTCTCTAGCAAATGTCTTGTTATTATCACTTGCATACAGTTTATTCGTTAGTTTGGTTACCTATGTGTTTGCAAGATAAATTGCCCATACATTAGAAATCAGTAGCAGCAATTGAGTGACAAAAGTGGGGTGGAGGGCAACGACAGTTTACTTTTTCTTTGCAGATGAGGCTTAGCATTAACAGCCTATAGTTTTGGGGGCAAAAAGTGAAGAAGCAACCACCTCCACCCCCAATGGCCATTAGTGTTGGAAATGTACTTATTATATGCAGTTGTTTTAAATCTGCTGTCTGAAACCATGTTCATATGTAAATTAGTGAGAATAATGGAGAGAGCAAAGGACATCGGTGTCACGTAAGGGTATATTCTTCTAATACAGTTATTTTCAGTGGTTTGGGACCCACTCTATATATACACCCTTGTTCCATACCCATCAATACAATAAAACAGCGAGATGAAATGAGGTTTTTCTTTCACCAAATAAACTATCATCAAGGCTCCCCCCCCCTAATCAGAGGGTCTGTCCTGTGTTGAAATCTACAGCAGAATGAAGGCTCAGTACAGAGATAATTGTTTGTCAGAAGAGAGTGTACTAAATTAATGGATTCCCTAATTGATCTGCTGTTTTACTGTGTTAGTTGCCACACAAACTGGCTTGTCTTCCGTCTTTAAACCTTTCCACCCATTCATCTACTTTCCCCTGACTTAAACAATTGTCTTGTACTGAACCTTCATTCAGCTCTCGATTTCAGAAGGTTTCACTCCATCTGACTACAAAAAACGAAAAACACTTTGTAGCTCTCCTACAGTGCAAGCCAACAGTGGAGCGGCCATGCTGTATGAACTACTGCGCATGAGCAGTGTTGCTAAGGAACTTTTTTGACGAATAAAATTCCTGTTATTTAATGACTCCCCACGTACATTTTTCAATTTGCTTACCTGATATAATAATAATAATCCTTAGCGCGACTGCCCATGAAGGGCCTTGGCTTACCTACCGACTGCCAGTCTCCCTCCCACACTTTCCTTCGTCACCTCTAAGCGTGGAGATTTGCAACCAGTATTGGAATAATCGGGGGGTCGGCCCGACGTATCCCCAGCTGTTATAGTAGGTCGTCTCGACCGGATTACGCTCACTCACTCGGAGCTCCCCAATTTCCTCACGATGGTGGGTTGCCACCGGCCCTATACGTAGGCCGAATAAATTCCGACCAGAGCCGGATTCAAACCTACGCCATCCCGCAGCGAACTATCTTAAGACGAGTGAACGCCTTAACCCGCTCGACTACGGAGGATACCTGATATTAAAGGTTATAAATAATATGAATTTTCATATGTCTAGTCCAAAAATTATAAAATAGACTATTATGAAGAATTCTACATCAACCACTCAGCATATAGTTGTAGTTATAACATGGAAGTCAACAAATGTAGCAAATTTTGCATACATTACAATGCAAAAAAATAATTTCTATCGGAACCCATTGCCGTTCCACTATGAAATTTTGCAAACAAATAGTCAATTGATGTCTTCAAATCATATATATTTTTAAAAAATATTAAAAAAATGGTGTTTTTGAGACTTAAAAGAAAACATTTTTTTCAAGTTTCATAAAAATTAAGACATTCAAACACCACAGTCATGTTGCATTTCAAATTAAAGTTCATTAACAGCAGAAGATAATGACTCCAATTTGAGCTCTCTACATCAAATAGTTTTTGATCTATAGTGGCTCCTGTGCACCGTACCCCCGTGAGTAGGGAAGGGGGAGAGTGTACCATGCTTCTTTATGGCCCGAGGTGGAGGGAAGAAGGGAAAGCTGGGTGGGGACTTGTTGTCCCAAGGTTTTTTTCCTTGTGGTCGATCTATAGAACTGTTTAAAGATTTTTTGTCCTCTTGATAGGTGCAAGGTATAAACAAAAAATCTAAAAAATCTGAATCTCTAAGGTTAAAAAAATTTTTTATCGGTTGACTTGACATGAAATCACTGCAAGCATCTATTCATTCCTCGAGAAAAGCTTCTGCTCAGCTTGCTTGATTTTTTTCTGGTGCAGTATTCACCGTGAGCTCAATTATATTTATCTGTCATAAATTATGTTAACACACATTAACAATTTATATGACATAAATATCTCTTGTTAAGAGCCATTATTTTGAAATTTGCACAAACTGAGATAGAAGTATTTTTTGTTTGCCTTAATTTGTTTATATGTTGAAGTAGGTATTGAGAAATGAATATTGTGCAAATTTGAAACCCTGAAATAATTTTCCATCCCCTGTAGAAAATGTTGAAGTTCAAGGTTATACCCTCCATTTTTCATGAAAAGTGAAACGAGACTAAGTTTGAAGTGCTGTATCTTTGGAAAGCAACATCCCAAACTTTTGGTGAAAAGATTATCTTAGGCTATCAACTAAGTGAGTTGCGAAAAACATTCCAAGCTTTCGAGAGCTTACGTCACATGTTCAGGGTAGAAGTTCAGTTCAGAGCTTCAACCTGGTGTATATATGTTTGTGGAGGGGGATGCCGGTGAAGATGGCAGACCAATGTGGTGGTGTGTGTGCTGCATGCACGCTTCTGGTTAACTAAAGCTAACCAAGCTGGGTCCAGTTCGAGTCCAGTGTCGCGATTAAGATTATAATTTTCTTCATGAATGGCTATTGCTTCCTTGATGATGCGGAAGCCGACTCACACATATTTATATCTTCATGCCAACAGTCTTCACCATCCGTCTCAACGAGCTACAGTACTCTCTACTTTATTTCACCGGGCCATCTCTATCAGCAACGTGGAGCATCTTCCAAAAGAAATACAGCATCTTCGGACAGCTTTCAAACAGAATGGGTACTCGGAACACAACATCAACAAAACATAAAGACGAGTACTGTCTATGAAGACCAGCACATCCATCAGGGTAGCCGGACGCATCAGGAATCTGGACACACCGGGGAATCTGAATACATCAGGGGACGTGGACACTCCAGGAAACCCGGACAAAGCTGACAAGAAGATAGCCATTCTTCCTTACACCAGAAATCTCTCCAGAGTTATTAGCCAAATTCTCAATAAAAATAACATAAAAACCATTCACAAACCATCTCCAAAGATCAGAAGCCTACTATGAAACCCCAAGGATGAGTTAGGACTCAAGACACTGGGAGTCTACAATATTATCTGCAAATGCGGGAAATCATACATTGGGCAAATGGGTAGGGCAATAAAACCACTGTAAAGAACACCAAAGCTACATCAAGTATTAGTTTTTCTTGTATGTACGCATTGCTTTCATTATAGAATTATTTTCCTGTAGTTTACGGTTATTACAGGCATAAGAAAACAGTTTTTCTTTGTGACGTTTCAGGAAAACACACGCTCCTTTCATCAGACATTTATTTTCATTTTGACTAAAGATACAGTTATAACAATGGTTAGTAATTTTTTTAAACAAAAAGAATCTGTTATATAATGGATATTGTCAATGTTACATTGTTGTAATATAGCAACTTAACTGTGAAAAAAGCAGTCTGTTTTATTTTTATTTCATATATATATATTTTTTTAATTTTTTTTTTAAGATTATGAATCCCAAATATCATCAGGTAATTCAAATTCATCATTGTTTTCACAAAGTCTCTTGATGTTTTCTGTTACATTAAATTTTAAAGATGGTGGCTTACTCCATATGTGAAAAAGAAAACTCCATACTGGATGTATGTTACCATTTTCATTATTTAATTTATTCCAGTGTTCTTCTGCAATGAACGAAGCTTCCCAGACATTCAACTCTGTGTTTCCCGTTAATGTTTTTAAAACCCTTCTCTTTTTAATCAAATGCTTCTCTTCGATGATATGAGTTGACAAACCTGTTCTTGGGTTTAGATTTATAATGTCCAAATCATGTTCGTGCCATGTTATTGCCATTTTCCTTGCTGTTTGTCCCACATAATCTTTTGAACATGAACAACTTATATTATATATTCCTGTGGTTTCTACATCTGGTAGAGAGTTTCTCATTTTGAATTCATTAAATGTACATTCCAAACTTCTTGGTGATTTAAAAACAATTTTGAAATTAAAAATTACTGTATCTTTAGTCAAAATGAAAATAAATGTCTGATGAAAGGAGTGTGTGTTCTCCTGAAACGTCGCAAAGAAAAACTGTTTTCTTATGCTTGTAATAACCGTAAACTACAGGAAAATAATACATCAAGTATTTCCATCCTGAAAAGTCGGGACTAGCAGAACATTCAATGACAGACATAGACCAGATTTCAGCAACACAGAAATCATAGCCAAGACTTCAAACAACTGGGACCATATCATCAAGGAAGAAAGCTGCTATTCATGAAGAAAAGAAAAAAAAAAAAGTGAAAAAAGGTAAAGTGCTCCCCTGTGCATAGCACCACGCCATGAAGGCGTATAGGGGGTGTGGGGGTAATGCCCCACACTTTCTATATCCGGTCGTGAGTGGGGGTGATGTGATCAGCATCACGCCCCTGACCGCCTTTACCTCCCAGGGTTTCCCCCAGGTACCCATGTTATTCGACGCTGGGTGGGCGTTAGTAGTAATAGTAGGAGTAACTAACTAACTAAATTCATGAAGAAAATGATAATCTTAATCGCGACACAGGACTCGAACTGGACCCAGCTTGGTTAGCTGTAGTTAACCAGAAGCATGCATGCAGCAGACATGCCACCCCATTGGTCCGCCATCTTCACTGGTATCCTCCCTCTACGAACTTGTTTACACTGGGTTGATGCTCAGAACTGAACTCCAACCCTGAAGATGAGAGTGACGTTAGTTCTCGAAAGCTTGGAATTTTTTCCACAACTCACCTGGTCGATAGCCCAAGATAATCTTTTCATCATTCGTCGCCAGGAAAGCTTCAAGACTTTCTAATCCCAAACTTGTATTTTGATATACTGTTAATATAAGACTGTTTGCTTATATCCATGCAATTGTTTTGTTAGGGCATTGTTTCTTTCCATTGTTATGCAACAACATAGAGGGTCCAAAATGCAGTTTTTGCCTGATTTTGCCCCTTAATGTCTTGGTTAAGCAACAGTACCCCAAAGATTTGTTTACTGGGCATTGAAGTTCACTATTAGGTTAAACTACCTGCTATAGCACATTACTTGGATATTGATGCTGTTAGCAGATAATACCCTTTGAATACTTATAAATTGTGAAATCCACAACTTTAGAATTAAGCTTATCTCAAAACAGTATCAACCATAAATTAAATGAACTATGCCATTTTGTATCTGAATGTATGTACTAACACATGGAAATGAAAAAAGTAAAACATTGGACCCTCGTACCATTTTTTTTTTTTTTTAATATTAAGAAATATCAATGTAAATTATCACACTTCCTCCCCTATCATAATGTGGGATAGCCCTTTCTCTTCCCTTTTTGGTTCCAAATGGAAGAGTCTGTGTCGTGAGAAGTTGTGGGACAGTTTTCATTTTTCTTCCGTTGATGGATAGCGTAATAGTTATGACCTCTCCACGTAAATTACCTCTATAGATGAAGCAACGTACGAGCAAACGTCTTACCACACAATGAAAAGTTATACTGGGCCCCCATTTTCCTTGAGCCATATAACTGCGTACTTAGTAGTAAGAGGAACAGACGTTATCAATAAAGCATAAATTATAACCAAAGCGATCTTTTCATTTTTTAGGTTTATTACGATCAACATATTAACAGTAAATAGAATAATAACAACTATTCTAACATCATTCACGTATATATCCCGTAAATAACCTAGAACAATTGGCACCTAGATTTAGTGTTTCCCCCTTGTGTATATTAAAGTAGATCAATATTAATTCTTGCATTATTACCCATACTGTTATCGGCCATGGAAATCTATGAAAGTTTAGTTTTCAAAAATATAATAAACCCCGAAATTAGTTATGTTAATTTTAGCCCTAATGGCAGATAAGCTTACTAAAGCAGTTTACGTTATTAATTAATTAATGGTTCATTTGAAATATTTAAGTGCAATAGAGTTTTCACCAGTGTATGCGTGTATAGCTTTCCTACCCAGAGACCAAGTGGGCGAGCCATTCTCCTGGCTCGGACATGAGGCCTCGAGATTACGTAGCATGACTTCATTCCATATGATGTTGTGTTGCCAAATCATACAACTGTGTAATGGGGTGGTGATAACCTCCCCCTCTTCCCTCAAAGATATACAATACCATATAACAACACCTTTTCTATCTGTAAAGATACCAATTTATGCCTTGATCTTCGGGTAGCGCTGAGTGCACGTGTAGTCGTTCTCCTGGGCTATGTCGACTTGACACCAGCATATGTCCTTAAATACACAAGGACAAGAAACAGTATCTAAACACACTTTTGACTAATACATGAATATGAATTAATTTTTAGTTTACGATATTCCTATTTGCAGAAAAAGGTGAAATCGATTTCTAAGTCCATTCATTATCCGGTACCATTCAAACTGATTTACATAAAACACGTGATTACGTAAATGTAAACAAACAACGAATCTAACAAGAAAAACAGAAGTACGTACTCTTGACAGATATACAAGATAAAACACAAACTCGTCGGTCTCTAGTAGCTAATCCTAAAGCTATGGATTCAGGCGAGGAAGATATCTTTTAAGAAAGCTTACATGTGACCTTCGCAAATTCTTGATGTGTCTAAAGTCTTCCAGCAGAACAGTGTTTCCACCTAAGAACTTTTGAACCAAATATGGTCCCTGATATTTCAAACATAAAGATTTAGTAATTTTATCTGACAATTTGCAAATTTCCTGAGACTGTATCAGAACTAGATCACCAACCGAAAATGTGATATCAGAATATCTTTTCTGTACAACGCATCAGATTTTTTCCACATTTTCGCCATATTTCCAATAGCAATTTCCCATTTTGAAGTAAGGTCGTTTATATTCGTATCTTCCTCAAATTGAGAAAGTTTCCATTTAATTTCCAGTGGCGAATGTAATGGATGGCCCAAAATTAATTCTGCTGGCGACATTTTCAATATTTCGTGATACACAGAATTAATGCTAAATTGAATTTCTTTTAATATTGTGCTCCATTTTATCTGATGATTATGAATGTGAGTTTTTAATTCACCTTTAATGGTGGCAATGTATCGTTCACTTAAATTAGCTGTGGCATGATATGGAGAGGTAGTTATGTCTTATTCCCATTTGAAACAAATATGAAGCAAAATACTCACTCTTGAAATACGCAGCATTATCTGTGATGCATTCAAAAGGCATGCCATGTAACATAAACGAATTATGCATAATTTTTACAGAACTTTTAGCACTTAATTGTGTCATAGGTTGGCACATGCAGAATTTTGAAGCCCCGTCTGCACAAATAAGAATATATTTTTTAAATTATTAGACATTGGCAGAGGGCAAACCACATCTACATACAATGTTTGCAACGCTTGCATGACAATTTCTGACTTTAGAACATTAAATGGTAATACATTTATCTTTTTTGCTTTTTGGCAAATATCGCAAGAAGATACAAAGGCTTTGATTTGTTCCAGTCCAAGTGAACTTCCGTTGTATCTTTTTCAAGGCTTTAACCCAATAACTATGAGCACCCCTATAACATTTGCATGATAATAATCTATGATAGAATTTTGTAAATGTTTTGGACCAAGAATTTTGCTCTGGTACATTTATACAACAAGCCACCTACTAATTTATAGTCAGGTATTACTTCTTTATTCTCTATCCTATTCATAATGTCTGACAAGTCAGAATCTTTCCATTGTTCATCTTTCAAGGACATAGAAAACAGTGGATGAAAGCACATACTTAAATTTACACCGTCGTCACCTTGTAATCAAGGGGTCCCGGGTTCGATACCCAGTGGAGGCACATAGTGGTTCGTATCCCATTTTAAATTATAGGTCGAGTCCCAGTTAGCCTTACTGTGCATAAAGTGGACTTAAAACACCAACTCAATCAATTAAGTTTACACTTTCCAATGCCTCTACATCTAAATCTTCACTATCAAATTCGTTATTATTGTATATTCTAGACAGAAAATCTGCTATTACATTACTTTTACTATAGATGTGTTTAACTTCAAATTTAAATTCTGACAATTTCTCCATATAGCAGCATCCACGTTACACTTAAAGAGTCAATTTGTACTTCAAAGGCCTGTAATTTCAAACAGGATGCAAATTTTTCAATGGCTAATATGAGCCTTAATAATTCAATTTCATAAATTGACTTATTCTTATATTTTTCTTTAATTCGTTTAGTATGAAAATGAACAGCCCTAAATATATCCATGTCATCCTTTTGTAACAATGTACATCTATACCCTTTTAAACTACAACCTACTTCTACTACAAAGGGCTTATTTAAGTCTGGTAATTTTAATTTTACATTCTCTTCTAAACATTTTTTGATTTTCTTTAAGGCCAATTCTTGAGCCTGTCCCCACTTAAATTTTACTCCCTTAGTTTTTTAATTCATACAGGGGTCCCATTAATTCTTGAAAATCAGGAATAAATCTACTGAAATATGATAGGAAACCACATAATCTATTAATTCCACATATGTTCTTAAGCTTGGGGATCTTTCTTATCACCTCTAAACGTTCTGGATCCATATTCAATGTACCATCTTTAATAATAAATCCTGAATATTTAATTTCATTTTTCATAAACTGGCTTTTCTTTGGTGAAATTATAACGCCCCATTCATGAAATCTTTCAAATACAGTACATAAATGTTATCTTTACTAAATATAATCACATCATCCGCATAGAATAGTTCCCTTGAGATCCCCTAGAATTTTATACATTATCCTAGACAAACAGCTACTTCCTATCTAGACTCCGAATGGTACACGAGTGTACTGATACAAATTAGAACTATTAGCAAAGGCTGTTAATGGTTTGGATTCTTCTGTTAATTTTACGTGGTGAAAGACTTTTGTTATATCAAAGACACAATATATAGAACCCTGACAAAGTGATGTTAGTGTTTCTTCCAGTACACTAATTGGAAAAGGTCTGTAAACTACCTTTTTATTCAGTTCTCAATAATTACAAACAAGCCTGCTCTTGTTTTTTCCTTTAACTAGAAAGCAGGGACTACAATAATTGCTAGTAGATTCTTCAATAATACCCTTCTTTAATAAGTCCTGTATGATTTCTTCCATTTCAAGACGTTTTTCATGTGTCACAGGATGCGGATTAGCACTAACAGGAATATTATATGTTACTCTAATTTTATATTCAAAATCCTTAATGCATCCCACTTTATTATCACATAAAACATCCGAAAATTCTTTCTTTGACATGCCTGTTTCATTTTGATAGTATTTCTTCTCCGAAAAGGCTGCATTGAGACATTGGCCTCTGTGTTGTGGGGTGGGTCCTCTGTTTTGCTTCCAACGCTGACCTTGGCCACCTGCAGCAGTGCGCCGAGCTCTTGTCCCTGCGATACTTCCTCCTCCAAAATAGCTTGAATGAAGTCCTTGGGATCCAGAACTTGCTGTAGAAAATGATTTATCCTGAAAAATGTCACATCCATTAGTAATACTACTATTCCACACAATAGGTACACTATTTTTTCGAATGTTTCAGTCATTAAACCATTTTCCAAATTTATCTTCATGTCTGTTTTTATTTGAAAGTTTAATCCTAATACACAGTATGACTAATGTACCAATTACCTTTTATCATTACCATCGGTCTTTGTACGCACTTCCCCAAGATCTCATATTTCTGCTCTCTAAGAAAAGGACAGCCGTCTGAAAAAAGCCAGCATTCTTTCCCGCGAAGCCCAGGATATATATATATATTAGATCACCGCACCTACTTCGAGAGAAAGAAGCCAGTGTGTTCCTGCAATAAACTTTGATATACATCCAGTTCACTATCGGCTCAAGTCACCATCAATTCATGTTTTTTACTTGATGGTTGAAATTTAGAGATGCAGCTAATCACGAAACTTCAGGCATTTTAAAATTTAAAAGCCCCAACGAAACTCTTGCTCTCGTCCTGAATAACGACCCTCTGTTCTTGAGGGTGGAAGCAGCTGTCCAGGCCCTGAATCAAAACAATAGTTCTACACATAATATTCTGAAACAGAGGACATTACTTACTCAAGCGTGCCAGCTAATCTGGCTCATTGACAGTGAAGTGACAAGGGTAAATAGTACGGAATCTTGACCCCCGACCTCGCTCGAAAATATATCTCCACCGTGAAAGTTAAGACAGCGAGAAAACACATCAGTTAACCAAGTGTCAAAAGGAAAGTGCCCACTGTGAAGTTATTAGAGACTTAAATTTAATTTGAGCCAGATACTTCTTCACCCTCCAAAATAACCTATGAACAAGGTTGTCCCGTGCAAGGCTATCATCCCTTATCTCATCCCCATCAGTTTAAACATGACGACGTGTGGGAGGAGTTGAAAGTGCAACAATCAATAGAGAAGAGCGACAATTCCTCTCCGGAGCAGCGTACTCGAAAAATCAAGTGAAAAAGGAAGAACTTCAAAAGGATGTTCTCGCATCAGCATCTTTACATATCGGAGAGGAAAATATTTCCTCCTCACTTGACAAAGTTTGCACTCTTAACTTTGAACTCAGTTTTAAATCAGACTTTTTAACTTATTAAAAAATGCTGCGTACGTAAATACTAATGTTTGTGTGCAATGCTGGCCATCAGAGGCCTCCGCTGCTAACTTGTTTTGAGCCAGTGCAGAATGGGTAAGGGATCATATTTTGTCTGCAAGGCTTGTGTAGAAGGGAGCGAAGCGGCGTAAATATTTCAACTGCAGCCCATTAAATACTATCTCATAACATGTTTCAGTTTTCTGATTTCTGATTTCTGATTTCTTCATATTATAATAATAGTTGCTTTCATTGGATTGTGATCGAAGACCAACGTATTATGAACTTATGCGTCCTTCTCCGTTGGCCGATCTCTGGGCCGTTCACACAACCAACCTCCCCATGTCTTAATTGTTTTGGTACAGTTATTTGGTTTTTCTCTCAATGTAATTAAACATTCATGTCTAATGCCAAATAAATTCGAACAAGATCCACCACCACCCATTTCTATTATAACAGTCTATAGGTAAGTTCTTCGCAACATAGAATTCCACAGGCCATGACACTTCATTTATCACCAAGGGTAACACTACTTTCTTATTTATTTGCAACACACTTGAAGTACCAACTGTAACTTGAAAGTTTGCCTCCTGTTCATTAGATTTCCTGTTCTTTTTAATATTGTCTCACAAGGATTCTTTCAAAATATTGTGGGTACTTCCTGTATCCACACAAGTTAATAATTCTTGTTGTACAAACATACAGTTAATGAAAATAGCATGACACTTAATATTAGGGGAATTATTTCCTATTTTTTGTTGCATTGAAAACATATTTCTCTTGACAGGGAAATTAGTTTCTCTATGGTTAAATCCCTGGTACTTACGGTACTGATTCACTGTTCTGTCTTTATTCTGGGGTGGTTGGGGAAAATGAAAGTTCCCTTTTTCCGTTTTATTATTCCCATAAAAATCCTGTCAAGCTTATGATGTTTCTGGATGTTGGTCAAGGCCACTTGAAATTCAGCAAATGAATTAGGAAAAACACCACCAAAAAAGAGCCGTTCTGAATATTTAGGCAAGAAACGTTCCAAAAATAATTTGCATTTCTCTTCTTGTGTCCACGAAAATATAAAGTGTACATGCTGCACGCATTCTACTTTCTAAAAATTCAAAAGGATCTTCAGTTTCCCCTTGTTTCTTCAATACCCATTTAAACTATTAAATGTTTACGGCCCGAGATACATATGCATTTATCCATTAGGGTATCCATTATAAATTGTCAGGAATATCCCCGTTCTACACTTTCCATCCATATTTTCATGATTTTCTTGGGCATCTTAGGAATTAATGCTAAAAATAATTATCTTGGAGGGAAGAGCCCAACAATACAATCTACCTCGTACAAGAAGGCAAAATGTTCATCACATCTATCACTTAATCATGGGACTTTGTTAAGTATCCCTGTCAAGGTTGTTTGGGCCACATGACTTGAAATTTTTCCCAAAGTATGTCCCGAAAATAAAGGTTAAGAATTTCTTATTGCATTTGGAACTGAAGTTTCGTCTTCCAAATCGGAAAACTGAATCAAATGTTCCCTAGGTTTACTATGAACTATAAAAAGGGAATTCTTGGTCACCCTTTTGCTCCAGTCTGATTAATAGGGGGTATTTGAGTAGAATTATTTTCTTGCTGACTGTCTAATCTATCAAACTTACTAAGACCTACTTTACGTGTCGAACTCATGGCAGGTAGTCCTTGGTATCCAGTTACATCAAGAATTCCTGTCTGGTCGACGGTCGCATAAGGATTGCCATTCAAATAACTCATCTTATATACTGCAATAATATGACATACAGAAATTAACAGACACCATCAGAACAATTTCTCGCACAAGCTTTTAAGGTCAATTCTATGCAATATAGCTACAGCTCTCTGGCTTCAAACCAACCATGCTCTTGTATGTCCTCCACACGTAAATTATCTCTATAGATGAAGCAACTTACGAGCAAATGTCTTACCAATGGAAAGTTATACTGGGCCCCCATTTTCCTTGAGCCATATAACTACGTAGTGAGAGCAACAGACCTTATCAATAAAGCATAAATTATAACCAAAGCTATCTTTTCATTCTTCAGGTTTATTACAATCAACATATTAACAGTAAATAGAATAACTAATAACAACAATTCTACCATCAATCACATATATATATATATAGTAAATAACCTTGAACAATTGGCACCTAGATTTAGTGTTTCCCCCTTGTGTATATTAAAGTAGATCAATATTAATTCTTGCATTAATACCCATACTGTTATCAGCCATGCAAATCAATGAAGGTTTAGTTTAAAAAAATAAAAAATAATAAACCCCGAAATTAGTTATGTTAGTTTTAGCCCTAATGGCCGATAAGCTTACTAAAGCAGTTTACGTTATTAATTAATTAATGGTTCATTTCAAATACTTAAGTGCAATAGTGCTTTCCCCCAGTGTACGTGTGTATAGCTTTGCTACCCGAGACCAAGTGGGCGAACCAATCTCCTGGTTCGGACACGAGGCATCGAGATTACGTAGCGTGACATCATATCATGTGATGTTGTGTTGCCAAATCGTACAGCTATGAAATGGGGTGGTGATATGGAAAAGTCACCCCCTTGTAATCAAGGGGTCCTAGGTTTGATACAAGATTAAGGTACAAGTTGTTCGAATCTCACTTTAAACTGCAAGTCCCAAGTCCGGATTAGCCTTCCTGTTCATAAAGTGGGCTTAAAAACAAAGCTCTACCAAACTTTATATAGAGTGTCGTACCAAGGAATTTCGAAAGGCGGTGGAGGCTATAAATTTTTTTAGTAGCCAGCCATCTTTTCCTGCCTTTTAAATTATTTTCTTCTGGACTAAAGGGGACGGTTATTACGCGTATCCCCCCAAAAAATACATCATTTCTTGTAAAAGTCTGTACTTGTAGCACTATGCTATGGGTGCAGGTTTACCAAAATAAATCAGTTTCAATTCAGGTAGACCTAGGAGTGGAACTTTGTGGTGGAGTGATTACCACAGCATGCCACAATACCAGGAGTCCTGGGATCGAATCCCGGTCTGTTGATTATTGTACTTTGTGAGTGTCGCTTCATCAATTTCATAATATCATCACTCATCTTCATTGTCGCGATTAGCCAAAAGTGGCAGAAAAGCAACATAGTATAACTTAATATTAAGAAATCAATCTCAAATAGACCTAGGAAAAGCAGGCTTAGGATATTTCCATCATCTTTAATATTGTTACTGCAAATAACCAACGTGCTTTTTTTTTATCATCATGGTAGTTGTTTTTAAGAACTTTTAAAACTTCAGACACAAATTGATATTTTCGGGTGCTTCACCTTGCAAGCATAATGTGGTACTCCAGATGTGGAGTGCCTTGTACAATATGTTTCAATATTTGCCCAACCCATTTTTTTTAAATTTAAGAAAATAAAAATATATTAACAAAGAATCACACACCTTACCAGGCAGACAGGAGTAAATTTAACCCCCAGCAAGTTTGGAGCAGTTTCACCTTGCTTCAATTACTCACATATTGAAGGAAATGATCCTGACATTTGAATGAGAATGTTTTCGGAAGGTATTAGTAAGCTAGCAATGTGACCAGTCCGCAAGTGTCTGGGCATAAATGAAATATCTACTTGGGGTCAAATTGACCCCCACATGCCTACTTAAAGGTTAACCTTTAGCTGCCAGACCTCTCTTCTACCTCTATTCTCGTTCACGCCCCGCATTTCCAAGCATGCACTTTACAAACTTACCGCGAAGTACAAGAAAAATCACAACTCAAGAACTAATTGTCGTAGACAGATGAAATTTCTTTCGTTTTTTTTTCTTCGTAAAGACAGAGTTTTTAGTGCAGGTAAAATTTATACATTGTGCCTTAAACGAAGAAAAACAAAAATAAAGTTTAATTGTTTAAGAAAACGTTGGCATACTGTACTCCCTGTACCCTCTTAATAGACCGAAGCGAATGAAAAATGTAGTACATAGCGGCAGTACATTCCAACAATGGTGCAAATTTGATTGAAATGAAACAGATACTTTTAGAGTAAAGAAAAAAGACAACCTTATATAAAGTGGCAATGTTCCCAGCTTCGGGACAATGTCAGGAATTTCACATAGAATCGGCCCAATGAACTCTCGATTGACTAAATTTGGAGGGAAGCACAAGAAAAGACCATACTATGAAAATATGTAATTCTTGTGCCAGCACTGCGAAAGAGAAACTCAAATATCAAAGTTCGAAAATTTTGCGTAATTATGGAAGAGTTTGAATTTTGGGCCTTTGTCCCCGTTTCCCCTCTGGACATTCAATTTTCAGATGTTACTTAAAATGTTGGTTTTTACTAATTCTTACATTTAGAATTTAAATTGTTAAAAGAGATGCAGTAGATCAGCAGTTGTAGCCTTTTATCCCATAGTAACAAAAGAGACACGAAAGCTTTTTCAAACGGCGTTTGTTAATAATAGTAACAATGGACGTATTGTTTTGCAATTACAGTATCTATGACCTTTATACATAAACTAGTAATAAAAAAACAACTGAAATACAGTGTACAGTTTTTATGAAATGACGCATTAATTCCTGCTATATGCTAACATGTGGTTGAGGCAAATTTCAACGATCGGCCTTTGCCCCTATGTCCCCCCTAAATCCTTAATTGTCGGACGCTGCTTCAAAAGTTGCTTTTTACTCATTCTTGCTTGTAGAATTTATTTTTCAAAATACATGTAGTAGTTTACAAGTAATAACTGCTTTTAGAAATCTATCCCATAATAATGTGGTGGTAACAAAGTGAAAGGAAGATAAACAAAGGACTTTTTTTAAACTTTGCTTGCTAATAGTAGTAACAATGAATGTTTTGCAATTTGAGTACGTGGGTCGTTCAATATAAGTTTCCACATGCTGTAAAAAAAAATATTTTTAAGATACATTAGAAAACTATACATACATGTGTAGGATGTTCCTTCCTCACTTCTCCACATAATCCCCATAGAGATTCAGGCATTTGTCCCACCGTTGCACCAATTTGTCCATACCCTTTGCAAGAAAATCAGGGCTCTGGCTATTGAGCACTATTCTCAAATTCCGCTTCACTTCATCATCTGTTTCGAAACGGTAACCTTGCAATTCAGACTTTAACACCGGAAAAAGATGGAAATCACTTTGTGATAAATCTGGGCTGTATGGAGGGTGGGGCAGCTGTTCCCACCTCAATTCTTCAATTTTTTGTTGTGTTTGCACTGCTAAGTGGGGGCGAGCGTTGGGTTCCTCATCAACTGTGTCGCGATAATCGACTGATGAGCATGGGCTGCAGCCTTGAAGGTTTAATGCAATACCAGCAAGATGGCAATGCATTCCTCATGCGCATTGTGACAGGGCATGTTTACTCCAGCTTTCCAACACGCGTGCACCATCTATGCTTCTGAACTCCTTATGATGCGAGCCCGCGTTTTCCGAACAAGCATTTACTTTTCGCCCTTGAGCGCATGCTCCTTCATGTCTGATAACGAATCGATTGTTGTTCCTTGTAGATGAAGGGTGGCGCTTGTTAACCATGTGCTTCTTTTTAATGGCATTGCTTTATACAATATTTTATAGCATAGGGAAACATATATTGAACGTCCCAAGTATGTCATACCTTTATATGTATATTAAACATTCATAAGCCAGAGTTCAAATATCGTGTGTATTTTGTGAGAAATTGCATGATAATTGCTGCCGTGTGCCGCTGGTCGAAATATCGACCATCCGGCATTAAGGCTCGACTGGACCTTTGGCAGCCGTAAGGGTGTATTTTTTCAAATTTTCCTCATTACTCGAAAATCCGCGGTGGTATTTCAAAATATGAAAAATTACGTACGTTTAGAACTCCATCTAGAGCATTGACATGAATTTTCAAGTAGTCTTGTTTCACTGTTATCTAGATATTCCCAAAATTTCACGATGATGTAAGTCTGTTAAACTATTGAGAATATCTAGATAACAGTTAAAGCAAACTACATGAAAATTCATGATAATGCTGTAGATGGATTTCTAAGCATATGTAGTTTTTTTTTTATTTTGGAATATCAAAGAGGCTTTTCGAATAGAGGAAAAAATTTGAAAATAAATTCACCCTTACAGTTGTGTGTGTGTGTGTGTGTGTGTGTGTGTGTGTGTGTGTGTGTGTGTGTGTGTGTGTGTGTAAAATACTTGGATAATGCTGCACATTCATATCTTCAACAGACTCATGTTACAAATCAAAACCTTATTTCCAAATCACTTCCAGTAGCATTTCTTTCTTGCAGCTCGACACTAGCGACAACATTCTACTCTGCAACAAAGATTAGTGGAACTAATCTAGAATCTACAAGGGAAGGAGAATCTACAAAATCTTCGAACTCAGAAGGTTATGCCATTTTCAATGATGGAAGTAATTTGTATTATGATAAATGTGAATTTGTGGATCATGTGCAAAATCATACTAGAACAAAATCGTTTGAATGCTCTATGTGCAAGGAATCATTAAAGGAGATAAAAAACCTCATGGAATATACAGGAGTTTGTAGTGTTAAAAAGTCATTGTTGTGTTCCAATTGTATCAATCCTTTAGCATTTAAACATAGTTTTAAAAAGAATTGGAAATCTCATAGTGTTGTGAGCAAGCAAGATCCTCAAAAGCATTCCAGAACTCATACTGGAGATAATCCCTTTGCATGCTCAGTTTGTAATAAAGCATTTGCACAGAAGTCAAATCTCAGTAAACATTTAAGAATTCATACTGGAGAGAAGCCCGGTGTGTGTTCAACATGCAACAAATCATTTGCATGGAAGGATGGTCTTGAAAAACATTTAAAAAATCATACTGGAGAGAAACCCTATGTGTGTTCAACATGTAACAAATCATTTACACAGAAAAAAGTTCTCAGACAACATTCACTAATTCATACTGGAGAGAAGCCCTATGTGTGTTCAACATGCAACAAATCATTTACGTTGAAGGATGGTCTTGAACAACATTTAAGAATTCATACTGGAGAGAAGCCCTATGTGTGTTCAACATGCAGCAAATCATTTACATTGAGGAGTGGTCTTGAACAACATTTAAGAATTCATACTGGAGAGAAGCCCTATGTGTGTTCAACATGCAACAAATCATTTACATGGAAGGATGGTCTTGAAAAACATTTAAAAAATCATACTGGAGAGAAACCCTATGTGTGTTCAACATGTAACAAATCATTTACATTGAAGAGTGGTCTTGAAAGACATTTAAGAATTCATACTGGAGAGAATTCCTATGTGTGTTCAACATGCAACAAATCATTTACATGGAAAGATGGTCTTGAAAAACATATAAAAATTCATACTGGAGAGAAACCCTATGTGTGTTCAACATGTAAAAAATCATTTACACAGAAAAAAGTTCTCAGACGACATTCACTAATTCATACTGGAGAGAAGCCCTATGTGTGTTCAACATGCAACAAATCATTTACGTTGAAGGGTGGTCTTGAGCAACATTTAAGAATTCATTCTGGAGAGAAACCCTATGTGTGTTCAACATGCAACAAATCATTTACATTGAGGAGTGGTCTTGAACAACATTTAAGAATTCATACTGGAGAGAAGCCCTATATGTGTTCAACATGCAACAAATCATTTACATTGAAGAGTGGTCTTGGAAAACATTTAAAAATTCATACTGGAGAGAAGCCCTATATGTGTTCAACATGCAACAAATCATTTACATTGAAGAGTGGTCTTGGAAAACATTTAAAAATTCATACTGGAGAGAAGCCCTATGTGTGTTCAATATGCAACAAATCATTTACATGGAAGGATGGTCTTGAACAACATTTAAGAATTCATACTGGAGAGAAGCCCTATGTGTGTTCAACGTGCAACAAATTATTCAAACGGAAGAAAGGTCTTGAAAGACATTTAAGAATTCATACTGGAGAGAAGCCCTATGTGTGTTCAACATGCAACAAATCATTTACATGGAAGGATGGTCTTGAAAAACATTTAAAAATTCATACTGGATAGAAGCCCTATGTGTGTTCAACATGCAACAAATCATTTACATGGAAGGATGGTCTTGAAAATCATTTAAGAATTCATTCTGGAGAGAAGCCCTATGTGTGTTCAACATGCAACAAATCATTTACCTGGAAGGATGCTCTTGGAAAACATTTAAAAATTCATACTGGAGAGAATCCCTATGTGCGTTCAACATGCAACAAATCATTTACATGGAAGGATGGTCTTGAAAAACATTTAAAAATTCATACTGGAGAGAAACCCTATGTGTGTTCAACATATAACAAATAACGTATACAGAAAGAAGTTCTCAGACAACATTCACTAATTCATACTGGAGAGGTGCCCTATGTGTGTTCAACATGCAACAAATCATTTACATTGAAGGGTGGTCTTGAACAACATTTAAGAATTCATTCTGGAGAGAAGCCCTATGTGTGTTCAACGTGCACCAAATTATTCAAACGGAAGAAAGATGTTGAAAATCATTAGGAATTCATACTGGAGAAAAGCCCTATTTGTGTTCAACATGTATGAAGTTATTTGCACAGAAGGAGGATCTTAGATGACATTCAGAAATTCATACAGCTTAAATGTGTATTTTATATTCAACATTTAATATATTTTGTGTCAGAATCTAAATAATTCAAGATATTCAAGGTTTGATACTTGTGTAGCCTTTTGTGTTGTGGCATGTATTTAATGTGCAATAAATAATTTGAATAATGTGATTTTTTAAAAAAAAAAAAATGTGGTGTAAAGAAGTTTCTGTCACAATCCGTTTGTTGTTTCACCTTATTCGGAGGTGCTTCCATCAGTCTTCAACTTACTTTGTTTTGCCAGGACCACTCCAGGATCAGCAGTCACTATGACACCATCAGCATGGAATCCCTTGTTTTCTGACTGCTCTCATAGATACTTCAACATGTACATCCTAATTTACTAGATAATGGACTTTTCAATGTATTTTGGGAGCATCCATCATCTAGTGTAAGCGATAGAACCCAATGGCACTTACAAGATGAAGTCTTAATAATTGTATATCTTCAGATCAGAAAACATAAAGAAAATGAACTAATAGATTTTCAACTCTTATACAGTTTAGATTAATAATACATTTTGTGAATGATACATAATTTGAGTAACATGCAGGCTTCCATTAATCTGCTCTTTTTATGTTTACATTTTACTTCAATACTTCTAGTCAGTAAATTATTTAAGATTGGGGATACCATTTGTTTATTTTGTTCACATGGCTAAGGGATCATATCTATAAAATATAATGACGATCTGCAAGTAAATGTTCCTACTTTAGATTCCTATTTCTGATGACATGCAGTTCTGTTGTACTGAACAATACACGTTTCATAGACTCATAAAAACTATAACTTCACTAGACAATAGGTCAACCTTTGCTATGTTCGTTAATGCATGAAACTGTGTTACATATTCATAACTGGAGGCAACTTATCCCAGGCATGACTCCTTAGACTCAGATTGCAAAAGTAAGTTAAACTGTAAGAAAACATATTGGGAACATATTAATGGGACTCAAAACTGACTGGATATGAAATTCGACTCTGTGTTCAAATGGGAATTATCCTTTTTGTTGATTTGGTGTTTTAAGTCCACTTTATGCACAGTAAGGCTAATCGGGACTGGACCTACAGTTTAAAGTGGATCTGAACTAGTGCCTCCACCGAGTATCGAACCTAAGACCCCTTGGTTACAAGGCAATGATGCTACCACTACGCCATCGGGAGGCCCTGTTTTTCTTGAAATCTTTTTTTTTCTATAGTCATACAATATAGGGGATTTCAGCTTACATAGGATTCTATTATTTCCAAATATATGTAGTATTGTACTAAAGTAACATATTCAGAAAAGCCATATAAAGTTATTTAGGTTTATTTTCACTTCCAGCCTTGATTTTTAAAAGGAGAAGAAAACTTGTGAAGTTGTATCTTTGTTGTCCTTTGTTTATGACATAACATCTGTAGAAACTGTCACATACTAGTTTTCCACACAATGATCACGTTCAATGGAAATACAGCTGGTTGTTCCATGGTGAGCATTTGACCCTAACTCCAAAATCATTTAGTTAAAAAAAGCAACCGTTTTCTTTGCAAATATATGAATTAGAAACAAATTACTGTCAAGTTTTTTCCTGCAAAAAAACAAAAAAAAAAAAAAAACACATGTCACTATATAATCTCCCTAATATATAAGTTGTTCATCTCTGTACACCCAGATTTCGACCACATCTTAAATACATCCTTTTAGAAAGAATTCTTAATAATTTTCATCATTAACTTGAATACTTGTGTGAAATTCACTTGCACGTGATCACATGTTTCAGATGTTTTGCTCTGCCCGAACACCTGCCTGGTTGACATTACTACCTATGTAAATTGTTGTTTATTGCACAATATGTTAGCAATAAGCTTGTTATTGCACAAAATGCAGGGAAGCACTTATGGAACTGCCAGTTGCCATGACGCATTATGCTCGTGTAACTTTAGAAAAGCACCCATGGAAAGGAAAAGCTCGTGCATCTACTAGACATATCATTTTGTCAAGACTGTGTATTCGTTTTAATCCCAATGCATGCCATTTTCTATTAAAAAAAATAAAGTTTTTGCATTAAGGGTGTTCTAGAGCCATACTAAAGCATAGGTCCCGTTTATTTTTGGATAACCGTACAACTAATATAGATTCAGTAACTAAGTAATTTTCTGATATAAAATATTGTTTTATTCAGTAGAACCTGTAATCCTTATAATTTTGTTATGGTGGAAGGTATATGAGTAAATATCAGAAAATAAAAGGTCTGTCATGTTCAAACTTCTGCGTACAGATGGCTCTGAAGAGGTATTTTTGTCAATACAGGTACATTTCTTTCTTTTTATGACCAGTAAGGAAGATTTCGATGTTAAACACTATGTGAAAAAATTAAAACATTTCGTACCTTCAGAAAGTAGAGGTTATCATTAAGATTTTTGAAGTGGCATTTCGTCGCAATACACTCCGTGGTGAAGATTTTAGCCAACATTGTTGCCATGATTTTCCTCCGCTTTTTCTTGATCAGTGTGAGTGCTTGATTGGATAGGGACATGTAAGCACTTGCTCAAAAGAGATGGTGTGGTCCAGTGACTATGATACTTGCCCACCACACAAAGGTCTCCGGTTCGAGTCTCCACTACAACATTTTTTCTTAAAACGATAAATTGCAAACTAATGTAAGTCTGTAAAATTTTAATTGCAAATTTGATGACAAATAATTTTATTTTTTATTCAAATTGCAAATGTTTTTGAGACTGCTAAATACCAAAATACTTTAATAAAATTGAAGCCGTGAAATGAAACATAAATAAAATAAACTCTTAAGTGTAGTCTGTCATTTGAATCTAGTGTTTTGCATGGAATTGACATAACTAGATTATTTGCTTATATTAGGCTATAGATATGCAATTGAATCTTGACTCTAAATCTATACTCGGACGCAAAGGATAATGTTGGAATTGTTAGCAACCTTGTGGCAAGCTCTCATTTCATAAAATGATGTCTCTTGAAGATTGCCATTTATATTCTTTCTATAAAAATGCAAAATGATATATGTTGTTTTACACCTTGAAAAATTGTGTAATTTTTGACATTGTGTACCATGCCTAGTGAGAGAAGAAGATATCGACTTTGCATCACTACATTTACGAGGGGCGTATCATAAAGAATTACACTTTATTGTTTTAATGCAAAATGAAATGGCATAATTCCACGCACTGCCCAGGATGGGCTCATAGGTACCTTGTCTACCGCCAGGTGGCAGCACCGTGTGACAGTGCGTAGTCTGTGGCCTGTGCAGCCGTCGAAGCACAACGTCACGAGTGCTGTTGCGGACAACATGGAACAAGATGAACGTGGTCAACGATTGACGAGTTGGTTTTTGCGGAAGGAAGGGGAAACAACAGCACGTATCCATAGACGGTTAGTGCCTGTGTGTGGCGAGTATGCAGTGTCACGGAAAACGGTGTATAATAGGGTAACTGGCTGGAAAAACTGTCAAACGTCGACGGAGAAGGGAAAGAGTCCAGGGCGACATGTGAGTGTGAAAACAGCCGCAAACATCGCGCGTGTGGAAAATGTCATACTGGAGAACAGGCGTATGACGTTTACGGAACTGCAGAGGATTACGGGATTAAGCAGACGAACCCTGCATTGCATTGTGCACAGTGACTTGAAAATGGGTAAAGTGTCAGCTCGGTGGGTACCGAAATGTCTTAATGCATGCCACAAACAACAACGCGTAGACATTTCCAGGGAGCTTTTGGAACTTTACGACCAGAATCCAGCTGATTTCATGGGGAAGCTTGTGACAGGTGATGAAGTGTGGCTGCATTACCACGAACCGGAAACCAAATCCCAATCCATTCAGTGGAAACATAAGGGTAGCCCCCCACCCAAGAAATTCAAAACAGCGCCCACGGGTGGGAAACAAATGGCCACTGTGTTTTGGGATAGTGATGGCATCATCCTCATTGATTGGCTACCGAGGTGAACCACCGTTAACAGTGCAGTCTACGTGGCAACACTGACGCGGTTGCGTCGTGCAATTTAAAAGAAGAGGCAAGGCAAATGGGGCAAAGGTGTGCTTCTCCAACATGACAATGCCCGGCCGCACACCAGTCGTGAAACAACAGCTGCTATTGACCGACTGGGTTTCAAGGTGTTACCACATCCAGCATACTCTCCCGATTTGGCACCATCCGATTTTCACTTGTTTGACGCCATGAAGAAGCCCCTGCATGGTCACCATTTCAACAATTGTGAGGAACTCCATGAGGCTGTCCAGCGATGGGTGCACACAAATCCAAAGAACTGGTTACAAAATGGTCTTGAATGACTTCCACACCACTGGCGTAAGTGTCTACAGCTCCAGGGGGACTATGTTGAGAAAGTGCATATAGCCAATTAAATGTATCTATGTCTGTATGTATCGAATACAATAAAGTGTAATTCTTTATGATACGCCCGTCGTATCAGTCCCTAAGCCGCGCGTCAGGCTAAGTTTGCAGCAGGTTTTATGTATCAATCCGCGCGAGAACTGAGCTCAGAATCTTCCGTGCCATTCTTTCCTCAACCGCCGAGCTGCTTACATCGCAGACACTGAGAAAATCCACAGTATTACCAACCGCACAACACATCAAAACCCGCATGCATGTCAAGTGGAATGTATTATTGCTTCTCTTTGTCTCCTGAAACATAATATTTTAGAAGTACTTTCTGCACATAGATTATTTAATAAATGTGTCATTAATATAAGAGCGAAATAACATCTAAACATGAGAGCATGTGTGTATATTTCGAGCACGCAAAAAGGAAAATAAACAAAGATAAAAGTAAACAACGATAGGCCCCTCTTGAATTTAATGACAAATTATTGTTTTTGGTTTAGGAAGAAATACATTTATGAAAGACTTGGTTGCTTCGTTCGCAATACATCCGTTACTGTAAGACACACGCACTTCAAGATATACCACCAAAAAAGCATGATTTGTTATTGGTGAAAATCAGGTGCATTGTCTGCTGCTATTACTCTGGTTCCAATTTATGAATCACTTCACTAAACCAGGATTCAAATCTTGGTCTGTCCATTTCTTGCTGATAAAATCACCCTTCCCTTTCTTTGCGCGGAACAGTAAATATGCGCCTTCAACAAAGCTTTCATTGCCGCCAGTGGGTGAACTGAAACAATAAGCCTCTCCCTTCCCCTCGTCGGTTTCTTCAGCCCTGGCGGTGGTTTTGCATGGTGGTATCCTTCCGTGTTTTATTCCCCCTTCCCCCACCCACAGAGTTGAAGGAAGTCTCGTCCAAATAATAAACATGTTTCTTCTCACTGCGATATCTTTTAATACCGTGGAGATTCTTTTGTCGTGATACAATTCGTGCTCACATTGACGGCAAATCACCTCACGCCCTGTTATACAGTACTTTGATCTTGTTTCCGTAAGGAGGATTATGCATTTTAAACAACTTGCTTGACTTTGAAGAGCATTTCTCTTCGGATGAAGCCCAAAATAACATTCGGGTAAAACTGCACGCTGAACAGGAGATTCAGCCATTCTCGCCACTCTACAATAAACATAGGGTTAAAATAGTGGGATGTGCAACACTGGTATCACCGATTCCACGCGCTCTGCAACGCATTCAGTCTCGCTCGACTCGCTCTAAAGTTTCAGTGTCTCTTCAACGCAATACACATTTTAGTTGGCGAATCTGCGGTTCTAAGTTCGTCTGCACAGTGATTGCAACCAATTAAGTCCATACCTGCTAATGAATGTATTATTTTGTCTGTATATTACAAATTAAATAAATGTTTTCTTGCAAGTATGCAGTTGTGTCGGAATAGAACCCGTCTCAGTGGAACTATATTCTTGCGCGCACGTTTGGATCTACATATGCAAAAACCTGCTGCAAGGTTGGCTTGACGCTTGGCTTAACTACGCACAAACACTCCTAAAAATTTGAGAGATCGTCAACATCCCCCCCCCTCTCTATAATATTTTTTTCTCCAGAAATCAAAGTGTGCAATAAAATGCTGTGGAAATGTGACTTTATTGCCAAGTCGGTATGATAAGTTGCCGATGCCGAGATGGTCCCTGGTTTGCTTCTAATCAAAAGTATAATTATTTTTGCAGTGCAGTGGCAACTAGTGTATGCCTAGAATGGAATTTATTACACATTTAGAAACGTCTGATATTTTTAATAAAAATGTACTGGTTTTCAGAGTAACTACTTGATATTAAATCTCTTAGAAAATGGCATGTGGATGAGCCATAAATACAAAAAGACATAGAGAGTTGATAGGAGGATATTGTTGTGTATGGAATTGATTTCACTATAATTCTTGCTTGGTGTTGAAACGTATATGCGAAAATCCTTAACAACCACGTCATTATAATGTTTTATATCTGTAGCTATGTATAAGAATAACGAAACAAATGTTCTTATGACCACCTTTAGCACATTGTTTTTCGACCGATCAGTATCGCTACTACATTTGTAGTATGCATACGTTGTGTAAAAGTATAAATGTCTGTTTCATTCTCATTTTAGGATTCGAGAACAATATCTATTTAGATACAGATTAAATTATTTCTAGTTTTTGGACTTTTAACCACTGTTATTTTTTAAAAGAGATTTGCCTACGTTTCGGAGGTTGAATCTGCCTCCGTCTTCAGGGTAGCATGTAGTCAGTTAGATCATATAAATGGTTGCCTTGGAGGATTATTCTTTGTGGCCTCCGAAACGTAGGTAAATCTGTATTAAAAAATAACAGTGGTTAAAAGTC
Source organism: Lepisma saccharinum (assembly GCF_977018435.1). NCBI lineage: Eukaryota > Metazoa > Arthropoda > Insecta > Zygentoma > Lepismatidae > Lepisma > Lepisma saccharinum. The sequence goes on from NC_139257.1 coordinate 11,884,278, forward strand.
TAAAAAACTGGAATGAGTAAATCACCACTGATTAGCTACAAAGAAGATTAACTTAAACATATTAATAGGTGAAAATCAAACTTGTGTAAACAAACTCGAAATCTTCTGTAGATTAAAATGAAGAGGCATGTTATTTACAGCCTGGCTGAAAGCAGGTATAGTCTAACAGCTCCATGTTTGGTTCCCAAGTATAAAATGATTTTGTAAAGAATAAAACATGTAAGACGTTTTTAGAAATTAGCAGGTCAAATCATGGATTGAAAATGCATGTCATATGCACTTTCCCATGTTTTCAAGAATATGCATAGTTACTCAAGATTTAAAAAAGTTACAATTTCCAATTGCAGATTCGTACACACACATGTTGGAGTCTCATTGGTAACTACAAAATATAAAAATCTTCTTTGACCGGGCTCAAACACTCAACCTTCAGAACGTGAAGCTGTAACATGGCTTTTTTTTATTATTATTTCAGAAACAACATACAATCATATTTGACGGGAAATCACATATGTGTGACTACAATTTTAGCATGTTAACATTCAGTAAGAACTGACAAAAAGTTACTATAGAAAGTTTTCCTCTTATTTTCACTATTTTGATAATATTCATGTTTTATATAGTGCAAGAATTGCTCATGAAAATCCATTTCCTTATATTTGCATACAAACCATATATAATGACCAAAAATCCACTGCACACTTTTCAATTTAGTCTCAGGATAGTAATGAGAGGTAAGTAACAATAGAGGGAATATATTTTCAAGTGCTGAAAGAAATTAAATGAAGTTCCTTTTGCAGATGATTCGTATGAAAACAAGGAGAACAACTTGCAATTGTATAGTTGTCATCGAGTACTTGAACTGAACATAATCTTTTTGGATTCTGTTGCACCACTGAGTGAAGCTTTCAAATGATTTGTCTCCACTGCTGTCATATGATTAAGGAGACCTTCAGCTTTTCCTGGAGTTGTAACACCTGACTGTAGGACATTCTCCTTCCAACCAGGAAACGATTATGGAAAAATGGCCATTTCAGTGTGTAATTCTCCTGACATGAAGCACATTTTCTTCCTTACAGTTAACCCACGATACCTCTAGCAAAGTTTTTGCGCAAGTGCGTATACTGGTTGATGTAATATTACAACTATAACAGTTGTTTGTTTTGGCCTAATGTTCTATAATATAGTGACAATAATATTTATGACAATGCGAACCATAGCTAGGGAGTTAATATTTTCTTTTAGAAGAAGAATCAAAACTGACTTACCCTTCAATGTTATAAGTTTGTCATTTTCTTATTCTTCCTTACGAGAATAAAATAGAGCCTGTGAAAGAAGTGCAAAGTTATGTTTTGATGTTAGAGAAAGTGTGGTGTACTTCTGTGACATAGAGTAAGCAACGAATCATCAAGGAGCAATTTTAAGTAGGTAAAACTAATAATACTTGGAAACTCTTTTAATCAATCTTATGTATTGTGTTCTGTGGAAATTGCATTGGGAAGTTGATAGGAGTTATTTGCACTGAGGTTTAGAGTTTGTACCTCGTTGGTATTGGTTGGTGGCCGCGGTGGCTCAGTCGGTAACGCGTCTGACTACCATGCTCAAGGTCCCGGGTTCGATCCCCGGCCGGTTCAAATCCGGGAACTTTTCTAACGGTGGAAGCGGCCCCGGCGCCTACCCAGCGTCGAATAACATGGGTACCTGGGGGAAACCCTGGGGGGTAAAGGCGGTCAGGGGCGTGATGCTGATCACATCACCCCCACTCACGACCGGATCAAGAAAGTGTGGGGCGTTACCCCCACACCCCCTATACGCCTTCATGGCGTGGTGCTATGCACAGGGGAACACTTTACCTTTTTACCTCGTTGGTATTGTTCTTGCATGAGGGGTGTTTCGTTAGTTATGTATTTTTACCTTGTAATGAATTGACAGATTTATTAGAGGAGGTATGCATGGTTTGTATTGTAGATCATCAAACGAACAAATACACTGTACCTTTTAGTGGTTACAGCATCCACATACAGATACCAGCCATGTTTTTTTCTCTACTTGTTTAACTCTTTAATATGATACACAATTCCAAGGTGATGAATTTTGTCAATAAGCTTTCTTTTCTCCTGTTATGTTGAGAAATGTCAATCCTAAGTAAAGATTTGGAGGTGTTTCTTGATCTACATTGTGACATCTGAATTGAGCATCTAATTGTCATTCTCTCTTAATGCATCTAACCACCTACGCAGTAGTCATTCAGTGCTGCAACTATTATTTTATCTTGTTATCAAAGTAAGCTTCTTTGCTGGTTTGCTTTCCTTCTAATACCATTTTAAAAATCAATAGTGATTTCTTAAAAGGAAACTTCACACGATCCTTTAAAAGACCCATTAAACTTTTGATAATAGAAAATACTCATCACCACCTACAATGTTCAATAGCTGCATGTGTTAGACATTCTATTACTTATAGAGTTGGAACTACACCCATTAATTATGCCATTATGAACATCTCCTTCAAAGTCAAGGAAAATTTCTCAAGAAACATGTGATGAGAGAGGTTCATACACATCATATTAGCTTAAATGTTCCATTTGCTGAATTACAGCCACTTGCTATTGCTGAAATGAGAGGCCGTTTGTTGTCAGTTTGGCCCAGAACAAATTTCTTTTAGGATATGACTGACTTGCCACACGTTACGTCTAAGGAAAATACAAGAAATACGGAAGGAAGGTCCTGGGTTTGAATCCCTCCAGGGTCTGAATGTTTTTGTGAGTTCATCAGTTTCATCATATCATCACTCATCACATCGCAATTAGCCCAAAGTGCCAGAAAAGCGACGCTAATTAAAAGTCGAATCAAAATCAAGAAATAAGGAAAATCTCATATTTCAAACTTTATTCACAAACTATTGAATTTACGGCAAAATATATAATACACTTTCTTCCAAACAATACATTTTGCATTAAAATGGGACTTGTTTCATAAAAATCCGTTCAGTAGTTTTTGAGATATTCAATTTTAAAAAATATGTTGGATGGCAATTTGGATGGCGTCACTCCATCCGACATAATCATGTCTAAGGTTGTCTCCTGGCTGATTTATAGTCTCTGATATGCATTTAGCCAGTTCTCGAAGTTTGGTGGTAGTATTCGGAAGTGATATTTTTAGGATATGTGACTACAAGGAAAACCAGAGCTGTGTGAAGACACCAGTGGGAAGAACACAGTAGTTCAGAAAAAGTAATGGACTAAGTTCTGCTTTTTCAATGTCCAGTTAAGGTTCATGTTAGCACGTAACTGGAAGTTTGTGAAAATTTCGGTTTTTCAATGTACAATTTAGCTCGTAACTGGAACTCTGGTGGCGATTATCTTTACTGCTACTTCTTCTTGCAGTTACGAGCCTAACTGGAAGTTGCAAAGCAACATTGCTGCCTCGTGCAGCTATCTAAGTTCCACACTCAAAACTTCACTGGCAGATTAAACAAGATATGATTCATAAAAATGTTAAATTGGTACAGACGAAGACTTGTTTTGTTTGGCAGAGCTTACAAACAATGTCTATGCAAATATGGAAATGAAGCAGCCTACTTGCTAGAATTCGCTTGCTGAGGTTGTGTTGAAGAATTTGTGAAAATGATATCCATTCTACCAGGCTGTTGAATCTCCCAACGGGAATTTGGGAACGGGTGCAGTGGTTAGCGACACCACCTTGTGGAGGGTTTGTGTTTTGTAATATGCAGGGTTCCCACACACCTGGAAAACCTGGAAATCTCAGGGAATTTGAAAAAAATACAAATCTCAGGGAAAATTTTGTAATTGATTAATGGTTCCCAATGAAGCAAAACTGAGGGATTATAATATGCTCCTGTCTGTGGATAATCCTAGCTGTTGTAGCATTTCTCTTTCAGCAAGGAACTCATATCTATTTGTTTGTCTGTTTCTTGTTTTTAAATGTGATTCCAGGGCTGGTGACCAAGTGTATTCCCTCATAAATTTTGCGCTTTTTGAAATTTAATTAATCAATTTCGATCTTTTACATGACGTAAAATATATTTCAAAATGTGGAAAATGCATAATAAAGATAACATGATGTCTAAAGTTAACCAATGTTCATCTGATTTCCCTTATTATGGAGTAGTTTTAAGTTTATTCTTCCTTCTTTTTTTACAAAATAGTAAAAAAATTGAGTGTCCTGTTTAGGGAAATATTTATTTTCTGCCATCTTTTGTGTACAATATTGTTGATTGTGTATTTACTGCATTTAGAACAGAATTTTAAATATTTACTTACTAGTGCCATATATGAATTATGTTTTGTTCATAAATACTTGTTCATATTTTAAGTTTTTGATTATGTTCAACTATTGTTATAGTCATGACATGACATGTGAATTTTTACATGCCTCAAAAGCTCACATATGTGTAAAATGGAATTACTTGTAGGACCAGCAGATCTACATTAATATCATGTAGTGAAATAGTTTTCTCAACAGATATGCCAGAATGATATATTTGACAATGTTCCAAACCCCCAAACCTATGTTTCCATTTCTTCATGACTCCCTCGAAAGTGTTGTTAGAGATGTAATGGGGAGATTCATAAAAAGTGACATCTTGAACAATGCAAAAAATAGTTTTAAATTAATGCAAATTGATGTCAGGAATTCTGACAACTTGATTCCTTTGACAAAGATTGATATTGGAATTGGTGCCAAAGCTGCTTTGGAAGCTAAAGAGGTGAATGAAAAGGAGAAGCTTATGTTTTTTGCTAGCTGCAGAATTTAACCAACAACAGGAGAAGATTGTGGAATGTAGTCCCCTTAAGTTCAGGTTGGTGAGAGCTGCTAGTTGTTTAGTTCCGAAGCAAATGACTCATCCAAAGCGACGTGCTCAGCGCATGGAAGACCTGATACAGGAACTTCTCAGGAGAAAGAAAATGAACGCTGTAACTGGTGATAAAGTAATTTGCCAGTTTAAAGGAATTGAAAGAGAAGTTTTGTAACTTTTCAATAAAAACTGATGCACTAGATTATTTTTTTACAGGTGTCATGAAGAGCAAGGATGACTTCTCTGAGTTATGGAGCACTGTTAAGTTGGTTTTGATTTTATCACTTGACAATGCATATGCGGAAAGTGGATTTTCTGTAAATAAGCAGGTTTTAATACAAAACTTGAAAGAAGAGTCTGTTGTGGCTATTCGGCAAGTTTATGATGCAGTGAAAGTGGTAGGAGGAGTGTCAAATGTAGCAGTAAGCAAAGATATGATCCAGAGTGTTACAGGTGCACATATTAGATACGAAGAAACATTACAGAAGTTGAGAAAGAAATGTGATCACAAAGAAAACAAAAGAAAAGAAATGAAACGTAAAGCAAGTGAGATCTGTGCTTTACAAGCCAAACAACAAAAGATGCAAGAAGAAGCAAACGCTATTCCAGAACCATTAAAAAACTTGAAGTTTCTGAGAAGTAATGTTTCTTAATTTGCAGTATCCAACATTAAGTACATTTCTTGTTTTATGTTTCAGTCTCAGTAACTTATTATTCCTTTTTAAATTGGTACTAAGAATTGTCACTTCATTTTTATATGTTTTAAAAATTCCAATAATTTCTTTGTCTTAACTATTATTGTATGCATTACAGATTAATCGATATTGTATCCATTTATAAACATCTATGAAAAGTGTGAAAATATTTCAGTGTTCTATATCAGATATGTTAGAAATTGTTTCAGAGTTTTTTAAAGTTCTAGAAAACTGGTCGTCTTTGTTCTTAATTACATGCAAAGAAGTTTAATTTTATTTTATTATTGAACTAGTTTTGTTATTTGCATCAGAAAACAACAGTAATAAAGAAGGTGAGGTGGTATGGCTATGAAGGCGAAATGGAGGAGGCCATTATAAAATTATAGTAGTAATTTACTGTGCATTCAATTCTCTGGAAAAAATATGAGGATTCTGGAAAACTCAGGGAAATCTCAGGGAAAATGGATTTGGAGTTTGCGTGGGAATCCTGAATATGAGTTCGAGTCCTTTTTGCAGATTTTTTTTCAATTGTTTATGTGTGTTGCTTTTATTGTTGAACGATGTTCTTGGAAAAATATTATAGTAAATTTTAAAATTATTATTACTCATACCTTTATATTTTTAGAACTTGACCTACAAAGCATGCTTACTAACATGTTCTTTTATGCTCAAGAAACATGCATAGAGAGAAAAAAGAACACGCAGTCAAATGTAGAATATCTACATATTAATAGTGTATATCAGCAGACAGATATTATTAATGTTTCGATTTTTGAGTTCTTCATGCTTCATCTACAAGAAAGTATCTGTGAATGCACCGCATAGCAGAATTTCCTCCACATGGAATTGACTTTTATTAGAAGAAAGTCAAATGTGTAGTGCTTGTTTTGATTAATTCAAAAAAAAAAAAGTTTTTTGATTAATTGTAGCCGCGGTGGCTCAGTCGGTAACGCGTCTGACTACCATGCTCAAGGTCCCGGGTTCGATCCCCGGCCGGTTCAAATCCGGGAACTTTTCTAACGGTGGAAGCGGCCCCGGCGCCTACCCAGCGTCGAATAACATGGGTACCTGGGGGAAACCCTGGGGGGTAAAGGCGGTCAGGGGCGTGATGCTGATCACATCACCCCCACTCACGACCGGATCAAGAAAGTGTGGGGCGTTACCCCCACACCCCCTATACGCCTTCATGGCGTGGTGCTATGCACAGGGGAACACTTTACCTTTTTTACCTTTTTTTTTGTTTTGATTAATTTATTTCATAAGCACGCACAATGTATACGGTATATGTAGACATTGTTTCAATCTTCCCTATGCAATAACAAGCTTTCAAGCATGGCACGCTTGCAGTTCTATATTTGAACACCAGGCTGTGTGACAATCGATGCGTTTGCAACTATACTAATAGATGGCACGCAGATCGATTCCCAATTTTTCCGCACTTCAGCATTACCAACATACTATTTTGAGTACAAACTCATGATTTGCTAACTCTCAGTTACTTTCACATTGAAAAAACCGGTACTGGTTAAGAGTGGCGATTATCTCCAATTGGCAGATAGCTAACAGAAAGAATAACTGGACATTGAAAAACCGGCCCTAAAATAGGGAAGTGATCTTCCCCACTGCTCTTCATAATTACAATGCATGCATTTAACAAAGAGCTGGGAAAGAATATAGGAGAGGAGGAGATGACATTCCTGTTGTTCGCCGGTGTCTTTAGTAATATGGGGAAACAGGGAAGAAGAAGTACGTACATAGGGAGGTGATAGTTGGAATGAAGAAATCAGAAGAGCAGTAATGAAATTCAGTGCAGAAAGGTGCGAGGTGTTAATAAAAACAAGAGCCAGACATGGGCGTCCGGAAGGGGGGCAAGGGGGGGCCGTGGCCCCCCCTGGAAAACGAAAGTCAACCAAAAATTACATATTTCACACATAATTTAATTTCAGCCACAATAATGTGAGTTAATTATTGCATGAACATGATAAATTCAAATTTAAGCAATGTTTTTTGAGGGATGAACACTATTATTGGGGAAAATATGCCATGTTGCCCCCCCCTGGAAAAAAATAACTTCCTTGCCCCTCCCTGGAAAAAATCCTGTGGACGTCCATGGAGCCAGAGCCAGAAATGATCCTAAACAGAAATGGACACGGAAGAGTTAAAGGTAGTGCAGAGTTTCAAATATCTAGGGGGCATAATTGAAGGAAGTGGAAGCACAGATGAGGTAAACAGAAGAGGACAAATGGGTGGTGGACTTTATCAACGCTTTCGAAAATTAATATGGAAGAGGGATGAACCTATGAAATGCAAAAAGGTAATATATAACATACTATGTATGTGCCAACAATTATGTAAGGAGCAGAGAATTGGACAATGACAGAAAGAGAGACAGGAAAGGCGCAGGCAGTGGAGATGACTGAAAATATCTGCATGTCGTATTGGATGAAGGGGAACAAGTGTATAAGTTTGCTAATTTGAAAAGTTTAGAAAATCACTTTATGTGTGTACTCTAATATTGTACTCTTCTGTTCACAGGAAGCAGCACACTCGTTTGAGTTAAAGATCAGCTTCGGATCCGATCGAGTGTGGCAAGTAGTATAATTGATGCTATAACCAGCACGAGAAAGTATGAACCCCCCCTCAGGCAGATTTGCCTACACTTAAAACTTGCTCAACATGCCCATATGAGCTTTTTGCTCAAGTGTGGAACCCCGTCTAATCCAAGATTTTTGTAAAAATACCCTCGGGAAGTTCCTGAGAAAGTATGACCCCCCTCAGATTGATTTGCCTACACTTATAAAAGGCACATCTGCCAGATTGTTGTCCATAAATTTGTTAAAAATAAGCCCCTCTTGATATTTTTTTTGGCCACACTTAAAACTAAGCCCCCCTCACACACACACACACACACACACACACACACACATATTTACTTCTGGTTTAAGTTCAATTGGACACCAGCCTCAACTTGTGCGATATGCAGAGGCCCTCTAGAATTGTTCTGTGACTCTCTCATTTCTTACATCATAAACATATGATTTTTCTCCTATAAGAATAACATTACATATGGTGTCATCAGGGAGTGCATCGTGGAATTCACAGATAATTTTAATGTTTGTCCTGTCATTAACCACAACTTGTTTCCTTTTTGAAGTGTTGATGACAAACATGGGTCTCTGTGCTTTGAATTCATCTGGTGTGTAATACATGTCAGTATTGCCAGTAGTGACCCTTTTGTATGCTGTAAATGCTTCATATAATTTAAGGAAATCATCCTTGGACATGTCTAAATTATAATTTTCTCTAGGAAATACCTCATTTCTGCCATTTTTAAGATATATGTTCTTGATGTTGCAGTTATCAAATCTACTTGAATTTTTTTCCTGATTATTGTGTCTTCCAGTCTGAAACAATACCACCACAAAATCCGGCATGTCATATTGTATACTGGAGAATGAATTTGAAGCATCAAACTCATAATAAGTACCAGCGGCAGGCTTCTGTACACATTGATATGTATAAAATTGTAAAGGTACTTGTGGATTTTTTATTATATCTGCTTTGTATTTAAGAGCATAACTGGCTTCATATTCAACAACTGGGATTCTTAGCTCCATAGTCTGAATAATGCATTTGCCTTCATCAGGTAGGGTATTAGGCAGAGCTTCCCCTGTAGAGTTTAATGAACTGTACCTCATCAAAGCATTATTATCATTGGCAGCTCTTCTAAATGTGATTCTTAAACCACCCTTCCACATAATATCTTTGTAATCTGAAAAGAATCCTGGCAACAGGCGCATAGGGAACAGCACTGTGTGGTTCTTAGATATAATTTTATCACCAGCCTCAAATCAACCTATTTTGTAGTAAGAAGCCTCGGTTTTGGATAATTTTAGTGTGGCCAAAGCTGTGGAGGTAATGCCGGGATAATCTATTCTGTTTATAACAACACCATGCTTTCTGATCTCAATTTCAGAGAACAGATGCGGCACAAAATTGTCTACCAATCTTATATTTGAATTTGCCGGATAATCTGTTCCATCGAGCTTTACAACATCAAATTTGATGTATAGATCTGCTCTGTGGGGGTGTATAAAGCCATTCCCTACATCAAGATCAACCTCAATTTCTGTGTTGGGTTGATTTAAATTTGCAAATGTCCTCCTGTTTGGGGGGAATGATTGTAGCTCATAACTCTCAATATTTTCCATTTTTTTTGTATGTATTTTTATTTAAATATTAATCTCTATGATAGCAGTTGTTGTGGCTCCAGCAAAATCAACTAATTCTTCTTTTTCATTAGTGACCATCAATTCAATATTATCTATTCTATTATGGCACACAGGAAAATATAATGTTGGGGATGGAGTGTAGATGATTGGCTCCATAAATTCAGAATTAGGTTTGAATGTTGCAATGATGCCAGTTTGTTTGTGAGTGCCTATGCCATTTGATTTGGTGATCATACCCTCCGCCACATTACAGTGAATATTCAGAGTCTCTATGGCTAAGAATTTAGGTATATTAATAGCAGTGTGTTTGATGGCTGGTTCAAGTTTTGTGTTGTTCTCAAAGCCTAACAGCTCTCCTATAGTACCCAGATCCACCGTTTCTGTAGCAGATACAATCTCTACTCTGTGAGTGACAGAATTTTGAGTTAATACTATACCTCTGGGTAATTGAGCATTTAGAGTAGATAGATTATATTGCCCTGGAATGATGACAATTTTTTGATCCCCTACTGCAATTGTATTGTTGTGGTGTGTAATATTAGGGATCAAGTACATGCCATAAAATGCTCTGAGAGCTATTGTTTTGGGATACACTATATGATCATGTAATTTGAGTTTCAATATTGAATTTTGGCTGGTGAGATGGAATACCCCCATTATGTTTCAGATACCACAGGGCTTTTTGAAAATTTTCAATTGATGGTTTATTTATTTGAGACATATATCTAAGAACAGATAAACACAAATGTCCACAATTAACATCTTTGAAATTTTGAACACGGGCATTACTGTAATAAAGATTAGTTGATTTTAGATATTTTATTAAATTTTCAGGTGGAACACCTCCAAATGAATCAAACACAAATGCCTCATTGTTTAAATATTTAAGATAACAGATCCAGTAAGTGCCCTGATTTTTGTACTTATCCAAATTAACAATGCCACAGTCTTTGTTGAGTGGTTGCTCTGGCAAAGAATCAGACATGTACACACCTCTAAAATTTTTGATGCCCAGTGGCTTGATTAAAGCTTCAATATCTTGGTTTGTAAGCGGCTCTGTTTTTTTAAAACTTATTCATGGCTCTCTTAACACCTTTGCCTTGTTTCTCCATGGCCAGGTTATGGCGCTTCAATTCATCTAATTCTGCCCAATTTTTCTTGGCATCTATTACTGTTTTTGCTATGGCAGCTGATCCCCCAGCCAAGCTTCCAACAGCCCCGAGTGCTGCTAAGATGGCCGGGATAGTAAATATGAAACCCCCCACATGTGATTTTTTTCTAGATTGTTGTAATTTTTTTAATTGGGGGGTACTAAGCAACAATTTCATACCATGGCCCTTTGCAAGACAAGAGCTTTTTTTCTTGCGCTGCTTTTTGGTTAAAAGACTATCAATAGTTTTAAGAGATTTAAGACCTGCATAAGGTATTTGATACATAACACCCTTGGCCTTCATTGTAGGTTTATTATATACATATTCACAGCCCCCACCCCAGTTTTTGTTTGGTGTTCATAGCTATGGTGGTCCCTAATGCTGCTATTTTTTCACTTAAAGAAGCATCTTTGCTTACAAATCTACCAAATGCAGCCTCTTCTAATTTCTTGTCTGCAACATGTCTCTTGTCAAGATCACTATCTGTGTTGTATGCTATGTCATGGTCTCTACAAGCAGCATCTAGGGAATTAACACCAGGATCACCTCTGTTTAATCTATGGTCCAATTTTGTACCGGGACCAAAATACTGATAGCCTGGAATGTGTAGTTCAAATGGCAGCTTGTTTATAATGTCATTAACCAACCCCCGACCCTCAGAAATATTCCAAAATTTAGGTGGTAGAGTATTAATAATTTTTATAAGATATCCAATCCCCTTAGTGTCATTCACTTTAACATTAGACAATTTTGTGCTTATCATGTCCATAATTCCAACCTTTTCATTGTAAAAATTGTGGTTGCCAGCATTTTCCTCCCCAGCTATCACCAATAACCTATCTACAAGTTTCCTGACATCATCAACCCACACAAATTCTTTAGGCAGGGTGTTGTATTGTTTGATTCCACTGCCTGTCTTAATTTGTGACCATATGGGCTTGATTAAATTATTGTATTTTGCTCCACTGCTAGACTTGACTCTTTTTTGTGTATGATCATTGTTCTGGTATAGAGCATCTGATTTTATTAATATTTCTTTGTAGTGCTCATAGTCTTGATCTGTATAGCTGCAAGGCCTTTTCCTAGTCATCAGTTCCCACAATCCAGGTGTGCCAAGATATTTAACAAAACCACCTTTTTCTCCAAGATGAGATTCTGAATATACAATGAGATCATCTCCCATAAATGTTACTCTGAAATTGCCAATTCTATGTATGATGCTACCATCACGCTCTGTGTCAGCATATAAGCCAAAGACCTCATCTTTGTTGTCTTTAGGTGTGCTTAAATATTTTTGAGCAAGAAGACCCAATTCAATAGGATCCAGAGTAGCTTCAATTCTTCGAGGAGCAGTAGGACTAGGTGTATGAATACTGGAAAGTGGGGTGATTGGATAATCTAATATGTTCCTTGCAGCTACAGGTACAAGCTCTGTGATCAAATTTTGATTTTGCTCTGTAACAGTTTTGATATTTTTACCTAATTCACTAATAGCATCAATAATAGGCTGTTCTGTTTGTTTGTGTTGTTCATAAATTCCTCGGTTCTGTGATTTCCATCCCTTAAATCTTTTTACAAGATAATCTCTTAATTTAAGATCATCAATGATTGGCCTTTTCATGGTTATTTATATATGTTTCAATGTCTAGAAAATTGTTGATTTTATTTCTGTATTTGCCACTATTGGGTTTTCTTGTCATATCAATTGTGACAAACCCATAACTGTCCTGGTTCCAGCACCTACTGCAAAACTTGGAAAAATCATTGTAGCTCAAGTCCCCACCTACATATTCATCATGTATGTGTTTGAGGTTGGTATGATCTTGATGAAACACACATATAAAATTGCTGTTGTCTCGGATCAGCTGCTTGGGTATTTTTGAAAAAGTCTGTGCAAGGTAGAAGCAATCAATGTTTTTGTGTCGGCCCTGTGTAAAAAAATTTCTAACCTTGTTTTGATTCTCCAGTATAATGTCATCAAACACAACAACAGAGTTATCAAGACATTCATGGAGTGGCTTAACATCTGGTTCAAAAGTAGCTATATCCAATCCATCATATAGCTTCATCAGCTGCTGATATTTTAATTGTTCCAAGCTCTTAGTGAAGACATACAAGTGCCTGTTTTTCCAGTCTAACCAGTTGGGTGCCAATAAAAAATTATCAATCATTAGTGTAGTTTTACCACAAGCTGATGGCCCAACAATAAGACATCTAATATTTTCAGGCAGCAACTTGCCATTTCTCTTAATCTGCTGTTCAGGTTCTGGCAGCCTTTTTATAACATCCCAGGTGCTCATATTATTACTTTGTCTGCATCGATCCAGCTGTGTTCTGGGAGTCCTAGCCATTTGACAAGTAACTTGTTGCCTTTTCTGCGGATGATTTTTTCTATGAGATATGTGTCAGGCTGTTTAGTTTTGCTGAGTTCTTCTTCATAGAATCTGCCTTTGAGAATTTCTCCTCGGTGGTCTTTTATTATATATGTGTTAAGGGTCCCATGTTTAATTTGAACCACTGTAAATAATTCAGTGCTCCAGTTTCTTGTAAAGCCTCTTTTGAATAAGTGCTTATATTTGCTGATTCTTACTTGATCACCCACCTTGTATTTGGCCTTTCTTGTTGTTGGCTGGTATCTAGGATAATAAACAGTCCTGATCAATTTTTGCTCATCAGATGGAGTTACTTCAGAGGGTTTCATGTTGATTGTGGAATGGACCGAGTTGTTATATTTATGTAGAAGTTCTGGAAGAATATTAATCCATTTATAATTACCTTGAAGTGTAAATTGTTTATACATAAGATTTTTTAGGGTTTTGTTGAATCTCTCTACAATTGAGGCTTTGAGATCACTGTAACTCGAATAATGTTGTATTGACTGGCTTTTAATAAATTGTTGGAACACAGAATTATAAAATTCTTTGCCATTATCTGTTTGCAAATAGCGCGGTGATCTTCCACTCTGATTGATGATTGTCCTGATGGCTTCTGTAACACATTTTCCAGTCTTGGATTTGAGTGGCACAGCCCAGGCAAATTTTGAAAATGTGTCTATTACAGTGAGTAGATACTTGTAGCCCTTGTTGATTTTGTCTAAGTTTTTCAGCTGTCCACTTGCCATCTCAATCAAGTCGCTCTGCCATAAATCATCTATGCCTTTTGTGACTACTGGCAGTCTCTTATAATTATGTCTGGCTTGTCTGTGTAATTCATCAACAATAATTTGTCTAGACATAATATGAAAACAAGAATATTGCAACTATAGGGTGTTCAGCAGCTGATACTACAGGATTTTCTAAATATAATTTGTCCCCTATTTGTATTTTAAATTCCAGAGAGCCATCATCTTCAGCATAGGCTGTTTCTAATGTATTGGGGTCTGTAAAATCCTCTAACTCTACACTGGTGATTTTTGCTTCGTTATCAGCATTTGTTATTGATAAGGTAGGGTAGTGGTGTGCCTGTGGTTGAAGCCAATATTTGATCTTGATTGGTCTCAGTGTGCCCCCAACAAAAAACTGGTAATAAAATTGTGCAGGGGACAGCATATATATTTTGCCACCTGGTGTAAATGGTGAATCATATTCTTTGTTGGGGATGCTGTACAATTCAAGAATTACTGTATGTTTTGAATTCTCGATTATGCCTGTTATTTCTTTTTCTGCTGTAAGCAATCTGCTTGTTACAGATTCAAGATGCTCATTGATGGTCCTAACAACATCATCATGGCCTGGCTTGATTTTTATGTCCACAACAATTTTTTTTGTATTGTTGCACAATCTCTTGTAGCTGGGTGGCAAAAACAGACAGATCATTTGCTTGATTGGATTCCATGGTCCCTAGCTGTTGCTTGATATTAGCTACAATTTGTTGCAAATTTTCAATAACTGCCAATTTTGAATTTTGAGCAGTAAGATCATGGACCTGTCTTCTGATATCCTCAAACAGGGCATGCAGTTCATTAATATGTTGATTAGTTGGTAGAGTGGCCACTGTGTGAGTAAGTTGTTTGATCTCTGTCTGGATATTCTTGATATCTTCTGATTTCAATATCCTATTCACAGCTCTCTTAATATTTTTAAGTTCCTGTGATGTAGGCAGATTTGATACAGTATTCTGCAAAGATTCAAGTGCCAATTTCACATTATTTAATTCAGAAGCATCAGCCACATTTTGCATAGCATTTGGGAGCAGGGCTATATCTGCCTGAGTGGGTGTTGATTGTTGTAAAATTTCAAGTTTTGTTTGGATATCATCGATCAAGTGATGAAAATGAGATAGCTCAGATTCAGTGTTGAGGTTTTCAAGCTTTGTGATCTGTTGCTGGACACTGACAAGTGTGTCTACAATACCGGGCAGGCGGGATTCTAGAGATTCTTGTACATCTGTCAAATCACTTTGCACTGCTGCTATTGTACCCTCAAGATGGGTTATGGTACTTTGAATTTTTCCAAAATCTTCATATGTTTCAAGTTGCAGCTGAATGTTGGCAACACTCCGAGTTATTGCACTCAAAGCATCAGAAGATGGCAAGTTTTCAAGTGTCTCAATTTTTTCTTTAACCTCGGCTATGGCATTGTTCAAGGGGTCCAGATTAGGTATCTGGAGTGATTGAATCTGTTCCTTTAGAGTGGAAATCACTAGATCAAAATCTTCTTGTGATTTTATGCTTTTGATAATTGTTTGGAGCTGTGTCTGGACATTATTTATCTGCTCTTCCAATTGTTGTTTCAATTGCTCAGAGTTGGTGGCCTGGGTCTTAAATTTGGCTTGAAGAGCTGCTACAGCTCCTTCTAAACTTTGAAAATTATCCAATGTGGCCAAATCAGTATATTTCTGAAGCAATAATTTAAGTTCTGAGTCAATTTTAAGAAGAGGGTCCATGCATTGTGATTGTAAATTTGTAATTTCTAATTGAAGACTGGCATTGAGTGTGGTTTGTAAAGCTTGTAAATCACTTCTTAATTTCTTGACTCTGACATCAAACATCAGAATCTCATCACTGTGATCTTCATGTCTTGTATGGCCAAATATATCATTAGGCATTTTTGTTTTAGTGGTTATTTATTATTGAATATCTAATTCTTAATTCTATAGAAAAAGGTATAAGCTTGTCATATGATCCCGGGACCTCAATATATAAGCAGTCACCAGCAGAAACAGTATATACAGTGCCAGAAACCATGTTTGAGTGCTTAATTCTATAAATATTTCTCCCCACTGAAATCTTGACATTACCCTCAGGGGTTGTAATAAATTGCAATTGACCACCTACAGGTAATTGATAATGATTTAATTTATTGTTAAATATGTACAATGTTTTACCCGTTTCATCATCAACATCTGTAAGTATGCTGTTCAGATGAATAATTAACAAAGCACTTAGTTTCGATATCATATCAAAAGAGGGTTGTGGTGTTGGCAGATCCATAATAGCCTGTTTTTTGAACCCAAATAAGTTCATAGGCATGTTTATTTATTTCAAATCATGCTCTGTAATTGGGCATTGATTGCCACTTTTCAAATCACAATGCCCCCATGGTAGAGTATGTATGCCACATGATAAAATACATCTCTTATCATCATGTGGGTCCAGAGCCACTTTTCTTACAATATTGCTAGTCAATAAGTGATCCACACTCTGAATTCTATTTTCTGATGTTCTGATTGTGCTACATGATTTGAGACAATTTTTGTAATCCTCAAATTCAAGCTCTTTGTCAACAGTTACTCTGCCAATGCCCTTGGCCTTTTTGGCAACAACACCACTACATGTTTCAAAACTGTACATCTTGGCTCTTAACCCAGCAAATGCCACAATAACATCACCAAGTGTCTCATCTTTTAACTTGCCAGGCACTTATTTGTTGTGGTGTTTAATTTTTGAATGTTCAGTGGTATCAAAATATTTAAACAATTCAGGCTGTGCTATATCTTGATAAACATCTTCTGTTTGAATATCAAGAACAAAACTATCTGTGACCATGTACATCAATTTTACACAATCACCATAAAAAGGTTTCAACACATTATAATACAATTTTAACATGTGTAATTTGGCCAATTCCAATATCACAGCCCCTACATAAATAGGCTTATCAAATTTAATTTTTGTTTTTTTCATGTTGAAGAGTGCCATATTTTCATCATAAATTCTTCTATAATTGAAATTAGGCTTTGCAATCAATTTTTTGCTCCGGCTGGGGTCAGTAATTATTTTAACATCAATATGTTTTCTGACATTTTCAATTGTTTTGCCATACACTGAATTGACCATCAATTTAAACAAGGTCTTATCAAATTGGCTCAATGCAGATGTTCGAAGCTCTGTGTTTGTATCAATATATGGCTTCAACCATCTTGAGTGCCTGAACCTCAAAACTTTTCCAACTTTGGTCACTTGAACACCATGATGCATCAGGAACTGGAGGTTTTTGTAATATATGACATAACTCTGTTTTGGCTCTAGAGTCATCATGAATTTCTTCTGTTTAGAGCCAGGTGAGCACTCAACCTCAGGAATTGGGGGCAGATCAGAAAATGTGTTGTGTAAATTATCTGGAATTGTCAGATCAACCTCTAAGAAGAGGCCATAGTCACTGTCATCAAAATCTTTAAGATCTTCAATATTGAAATTTTCAACCCACTCAAGCCCTGCATATGGCAATTTATCCATCATAGCATAACCATAGAGGCTGTTTGCATCTACATACAGTATATAACTTGATGGCAGTGCTGGATCATAATCAGGAATATATTTGTTATTTGCTCTGGCATATCTCTGAGAACATTGCACCATGCCTCCTCTTATACATTGCTCCATAAACAAGTACATATCTTGATCTTGGATCAGATCGAATTGAATTTTAGTGTTCAAAAACATTGAAGACCATGCTAGGCCCGGAGCACTGTAAAAATACATTGGATCCAGCTTATAATTTTGCATGGAAGATTTTCTGAATGCCTGCAGTATATCAGCTAAGAGGGTCACATCAAGTTTTAAATATGCCTTGTGATAATCACCAAATGTCTGGCATTTTAAATTGTTCCACATCAACTGGGCATGGTGATAATCATCATCAGTGATTCCAGATGCGCTGATTTTGCTGTAAAACTGTTGTTTTGGTGGCAGAGAACACTCATCAAATTTAGAAAAATCTGTAACATAATCATATGGATATACACCCTTTCGCCTAATTAATTTCAGGTCCTGATTTGGAAACAAAGAACATGTAATTTTGAATTGATCATCAGATAATTGAGTGGCCAGTGTAGCCAGGCTAGCCGATAAAATTCTGTATGAATCAAGAAATCTTAAGTGAATAGGAACACCATTAACTTTAATTATTTTGCTAATGGCAATATATTTCTCATTATTTTCAGCTAAAATATTTAAATTCTGCTTGTCAAACCCCTCGTACCTGATCAAATGATGAAAATCATAATTGGATGCACCATGGCAAAGTATAGGGACAAATTTTGGTCTCTGGATCATAATATTACAGCTATTACACAGGGCCATTAAGAATTTACCATCTGTATGAGAATGGTGTTTCACTTTTTTCACTTTGATATTTGCATCTGAAAATTCAGAATCACATACCGGGCATTTTTCTGCATTGTTGAAATCTTCAATCTGTTTCTCTGTTAAAGGCAACATGGGTTTTGATTTTAATAAGACATTAGACGCTATGTCATGGCACTCATTTTCTGTTCTTTGTGCAAATTTTTTGATGGCATCTGCTCCCATGTATAAATCTTCTTTACTAACAACACCATCCTGTACAATCACATAATAAAAGCTGGAAGGTTCATGTAACTGGTACGATGTAATTGAAGATTCCTCAGGGTCTGGGCTACAGAATGCAAGAGGTTTGAGATTTGATTCAAAATCACAGACTATATATGCTGGGTGTTCCAACAAGGCTTCAAACTTTTTGAATTTGGCATTTTCACTTGGCATTGGCATCACCATATGAACAGGTTTATGGTTGCCACAGTATTTCAGATGCTCAATTAACTTGTTTTTAGCAATTTCTGCATTTTTTTCACGAACCCCATTCACCATTTTTTGACCATCAAATACAGTTAAACATCTTCTGCGCAACTTAAATATTCTATTAGTTTTGTCTAGTTGTGTTCTGACTAAAGCTTCAAGATTATGTATCAAAGTGTAATGATATGTGCCATCCCCTTTAATTAAGAGCAAATCAATTGGAATAGCAGATTCATCATCAAGTGTACTGATTCTGAGAGGATCTATCAAGCAATTGCCACGGCCAGTAGAACAAATAAATACATTAATAGATAATTGTTTTCCATTGATATTCCTGGCCTTTTTTTCAAAATTTATCAATATTCTGAACAGACATTGGATATTCTAAACCCTCCATTGCTTCATCAAAATCATTTTCATGTTGTTTATAAAAAGTTATTCGCTGAGGATTCCTTGAAACTGGATACAAAGCAGCTAAAATACACCACAAAAAGCATTTCTCATCATTATTTTTTATATTAACCACGGCTTGTTTGTTTTTAATATTGGCAGGTAATGGCAAATATGTAGATCCTTGTAATGGGCTGAATTCAGAAATATTAACATATAACTTGTGTGGAGATCCGCATAGGCTCCATCCAGACTCTTTTCCAGCAAATTCAGAGTGTTTGATAATCAATTG
This sequence comes from Lepisma saccharinum, assembly GCF_977018435.1. Classification (NCBI taxonomy): domain Eukaryota; kingdom Metazoa; phylum Arthropoda; class Insecta; order Zygentoma; family Lepismatidae; genus Lepisma; species Lepisma saccharinum. The sequence goes on from NC_139257.1 coordinate 11,903,852, forward strand.
ATCTATCAAACTGCTTATTATTTTGTCTGAATTTGCATTTGAATATACCGGTACAGTGTCTGTTATGTGGGGCTGTGTAAATTTTGTGCCATTTGGCTTCTTATATTGTGTAAACAATTTGAGGGACAGCTTATAAGAGCCATTTTGTGAATTTTGAATTGCCTGCACATCTGGATTTATACTATTCAAAAAATTCTTAATGTCACATCTTGGCTCTGATACAAAACGGTGATCCCTTAATTGGCCATTAAAACTGCTATGGATAGGTGCATAGCGTGGCTGCTTTGCCGGTCTAGCATTAAGAGGTGTTTCATGCTTCCTTTTCAGACCAGATGTAGATGGTTGTGGGGGCAATGTTGATGACTGTGCAGAACAAGTACCTTTATGTTTATATGTGAAATATTCCAGATTATATTTTCTATGGCATTTAGGGCATATTTTTGTGGGAGTTCTGCATTTGTCTGGATTACAATTCTTTTGATGCTTAGCCCAATTGGGGCTGGATATATTCTTATTGCATTGATTACAATATTTTTGATTTGGCATTTTTGTTGTTGTTTATTATAAAAGATGTCCTGGGGTCCAAATCAAAATTCTATGCTTAATAAAAAATATCAGTTGGGTTCAGCAGTGTGTTTTGTATATTTAGTGTATGTATGTATGTGTGTTAATATTTTTGGCTTTGGTATTTATATAAAATTTCTTGGGGTTCAAATCAAAACTCTATACTTAATAAACCTATGACAGGTTGTCAAGAATTCTGTCTATTAAATCAAATAGATTTGTAATTCAATTTATATAAATTTGCAATATTTTTGTGTTTAAAAAAATATGAGCAGCACTGCAACAACACACCCTTACTCTTCAACAACTCTCACAATACTGGCTGATATGCAATGCAAAATCTCTTTATATAGCATAAGCACAGACCGCATTGAAAACATCTGAAACAATAAGCCAATCAGAATATAACACATCATTACATTATGTCATAAGCAACCAATCAGAAAACTACACATGTCTAATAATTTGTTGCTTAATATTGGGTAATTTGTTGCAAAACATGATGCAATATAAATAAACCAGAAATAGGCCACAAGTGGACCGGAAGTAGGCAAACCGGAAGTGGACCGGAAGTAAATATGTGTGGGTGTGGGTGGGTGTGGCTCTTATCAGCATTTTTGGCTTAGTTTTAAGTGTGGCCAAAAAAAATATCAAGAGGGGCTTATTTTTAACAAATTTATGGACAACAATCTGGCAGATGTGCTTTTATAAGTGTAGGCAAATCAATCTGAGGGGGTCATACTTTCTCAGGAACTTCCCGAGGGTATTTTTTCAAAAATCTTGGATTAGACGGGGTTCCACACTTGAGCAAAAAGCTCATATGGGCATGTTGAGCAAGTTTTAAGTGTAGGCAAATCTGCCTGAGGGGGGTTCATACTTTCTCGTGC